>NC_091123.1:162123023-162723023 GCF_040183065.1 Periplaneta americana | reverse complement strand
GTTAGAGTTCCCGAGTAGCTCAGTGGTAGAGCGTTGGTACGTTAAACCAAAGGTCCCGGGTTCGATACCCGGCTCCGGAACAATTTTTCCCTCGAAATTATTTATATACTCGATGTTGGTCAAGTCCGGCAGGTGACCTGAATGGCATTTGTGAATCCGATGCTGTCAGGTAGGCCATCTTGCCTCAGCCTCTGATACAGCCAGGTCCCTTCTCGGACGAGTAGCCTGATAAGCGTCAGGGCCCGGAGTCCCAAGCCCTTTCTATATCAGCATCGAAAACTCATAGGCCTGCTATCCACATAAGAATTTACTCCAGTCTATTTTTACTTTGCAGATGATAGTTGAAATGGGAGGGAGGTGGAGAGTGTTGGTGGAATTGAGGGGAAAAGGTAGCACCCCGAGAAAAACATCTGCAAGTCTGCTTTGTTCACCATAAATTCCATTATGACGTGGCGGGGGATCGAACCCGGACCACCTGGATGCGCACTATCACTTGAGCCACAGAAGCGGCACTGAGGTCTATTGATTCATTGTGCATTCATACAAACCTTAGCGCCGTTCTTGAGCAGTTGTTTGGCTGTGGCCAGTCCAATGCCTTGAGCTGCTCCAGTCACTAACGCCACTTGGTCCTTCAGATCCATCGTGTCCTGTGCGAGTTGGATCTGCACACAGAACGATGTTATGCTGAGTTAAAAACGCAGTGGAATATACTGGTGTTGCTTTACAATACACTGTTTATACGACAAACTAGCAGGAAATGACCTCACCCCAATTATAACAACATTTATTCAGCTGGAAATATGTATCTCCATATTTTTCTATAATTTTTTGTAGACCTACTGTTAGGGCAGCCCATGCTTTCATCGGCATTAGTGACAGCTGCTAATTTGTAAGAAGAAATATTTTAATTCTGTTTTTTTTATTTTTTTATTTAGTGTTTAACATGCAACGGAAAGCCAGTTCGTTATGCACAATAATAATAATAATAATAATAATAATAATAATAATAATAATAATAATAATAGTAACTAAGGAGCGGATTCCTGTGTAATTAAATATTATTTTTGCGTGTGATAAAACACAATTAACAAAGTTAAAAATTCCGAACATGAAGTTTCAAGTTTAAAACGCGAATTTTATTTCACATAAAAACACATATATCCACAAAAAATTATGTAAATACATATTTTCATGAAATCTATTATAAACACATAAATCTTCGAGTTTTTTACTTAAATAATTTTTTACAAGAACTTTTAAACATTTTAAAACTAAATCAATTATGTCACTCAGAAGTACGTTATCTTTTTTAAGAATTCTTGGTTGCTTCGTGTTTCCAACCACTGTGTGGTGATTTGGCTTTCCTATTAGCAAATCTAAGCTTTTTGTGAGATACCATAAAAACTCGAAACATCAAAAAACCTGTTGTCTGAAACAGGGAGGTGCGTGCCGTGAAAATTAAACTAGACTCGCTACCAGGTTCAGAAGTACAAGTACTAAGGGACAAATTCCAGAATATGTTTGGGAAAATCAGTGGATATAAAAAAAATGTGTAAAGTTGCTCACGTATTGGAGGGTGTGCCTGTAGGTAAAATTGACGGTGTACGTGTTTGTGGCATTCCTCTCTTTAAATATGCACGTCTGACGTCCTGTGATGTGGAAAGATCGTTTTCACAGTATAAGTCGTTGTTCAGAGATAATCGGCATGCATTTGTGATGGAGAATTTGGAGATGACCTTTGTTGTTCACCGCAATTCTCGGCCAAATACTAGCACTGAAGTGTGGTTGGTGAGTACCTAGTAACATTTTTTTTTTCCAAGTTAAGTAAGGTATTTTTGTCGTATTTAAAAGAAATATATATTTTTTTTATTTTTAGCAAATATTTTCGTACTTTTTAGCACATAAAAATCCGCTCCCTAATAATAACTTATGGCTTTTAAGGAACCCGGAGGTTCATTGCCGCCCTCAAATAAGCCCGCCATCGGTCCCTATCCTGAGCAAGATTAATCCAGTCTCTACCATCATATCCCACCTCCTTCAAATCAACTTTAATATTATCCTCCCATCTACGTCTCGACCTCTCCAAAGGTCTTCTTCCCTCCGACCTCCAAACTAACACTCTGTATCCATTTCTGGATTCGCCCATACGTGCTACATGCCCTGCCCATCTCAAACGTCTAGATTTAATGTCCCTAATTATGTTAGGTGAAGAATAAAATGCATGTAGTTCTGCGTTATCTCTCTCCATTCTCCTGTAACTTCATCCCTCTTAGCTTCAAATATTTTCCTAAGCACCTTATTCTCAAACACCCTGACCTCTGTTCCTCTCTCAAAGTGAGAGTCCAAGTTTCACAACCATACAGAAGAACCGGTAATATAATTGTTTTATAAATTCTAACATTCAGCTTTTTTGAGAGCAGACTGGATGATAAAAGCTTCTCAACCGAATAATAACACGCATTTCCCATATTTATTCTGCGTCTAATATAAATATATGGAAATCATGTTACAATGTTGTATTTTTGTTAACATCATTAATATTTCATAAAATTTAAATTCACCTCAAATTTTATCATATATGCATAAGTATAACAATATTTTATATTTTTCATATGTTTTATTAATTTTTATATATTTAAAAGTGTTAACAAACGTACAACATTGTAACATGAGTTCTATGTATTTGTATTTATATATTATATTACGTACATTTTCGGCAAATTAGTAAATCGACATGCAAAACAATTAAAATTAACATTCTCCTACAACTACATCAGGGCCGGGCATGAGAGCGGCTCAGTCTAGCCGGCCAGAGCTGCTCTCGCTCCGCAAGGCACTTCAATTCCAAGCCAGAGCAGAACGCTCACGCAGTGGCGGATCACATTACAGCTACCTTCCCTGCATTGATATAACAAGAGCCACGGTTGTTCTAGTCATTCAGTCTGTCAGTACATAATAGTTTATAAGGATATTACATCAATCCATTGTACATTACAGAATTTATAACACTCTTATTAATTTAATGAAATAAACTTCGCTCTATGGACACACACAAATCATTACGCTTATTTACATAACCCATACGCACATACTGCAATCTCCTCACCACGGTTCTACGAGACAGGCGTATGGCTTCCACTTCCCCTACTTGCTGTGGACAGAGTTCATCTGCCAATATAATTAAACATCGCTTGATGAATTCACCTTCGTTGAATGTTTTCAATTCCTTTGCAATTTCGTGGAAAATTTTGTAGCTAATTCTCATAGCCGATTCACTAAGTGCATTATTGTCATCCTGTTAATATATAATATAATATAATATAATATAATATAATATAATATAATATAATATAATATAATATAATATAATATAATATAATACAATATAATATAATATAATATAAAATGATGCGTTGCGATGCGATATATAATATGATATGATATGTTATGATATGATATGATATGATATGATATGATATGATATGATATGATATATATGGTATGGTATGATATATGATATGGTATTATATGATATGACATGATGTGATATATGATATGATATGATACGATATAAGATATATGACCATAAATTAATACAACTTAAAGAAAATGTTTCTCAGGTACATTATATTAGAGTATCTATTCGATATTTATATTGCATTATAAGTTATTATAGTACATTTACAATATATAATTTTAAATTATACAAGTATTATGATGTATCATTGTATATTATATTACAGTTCATGATATATAATATTATGTATATTATATATCATAATACTTGTATAATTTAAAATTATATATTACTAAGTGCATAATAACTTATAATGCAATGTAAATATCAAATAGATACTCTAATATAATGTACCTGATAAACATTTTCTTTAAGTTGTATTAATTTATGGCGTTCATTACCAACATATTTTTCATATTCAGTAGCATGTTGTAAAGACTAATGTCGTTGGATATTGAACTTCTTAATCAGTTGGAGTGTTTTATGCCAAATTAAACACTTTGCTAATCCACTGCTCTCTACCAAAAAGAACTCCTCCTCCCATGATACATTAAAAGCATTGGGAATAGCGGGATGGTTTAGTGTATGAGCAGAAGCTCCGTCTTCAAAGTTCGCCATCATACTGCAGAGTCATCACTGCACCGACACTGAATTACGTACAGTATGCATACGTCACACCGCTCGCAATACCCGTTCTCTAAAGCACACAGCGCTCATTTCTCAGAATCACGTAATGTGCCCAGACCTGAACTACATTAAGATATTTACTACATATAACTCATGATTTTAATTTTGTTATATAATACACAAATATCCATACGTTTGAGATGGGCAGGGCATGTAGCACGTATGGGCGAATCCAGAAATGCATATAGAGTGTTAGTTGGGAGACCGGAGGGAAAAAGACCTTTAGGGAGGCCGAGACGTAGATGGGAGGATATTATTAAAATGGATTTGAGGGAGGTGGGGTATGATGATAGAGACTGGATTAATCTTGCACAGGATAATTACCGCTGGCGGGCTTATGTGAGGGCGGCAATGAACCTTCGGGTTCCTTAAAAGCCATTTGTAAGTAAGTAAGTAAGTAATACACAAATTCATCGCAGTGAATGCATTCTAGGTACATTGGCCTTACGTTTAGATATCGTTAAAACAGTTAGGCCTAAGCATCTGATGATGCCGCACACGCGACAACATTCATACATTTCTTTTAGTAATGTGTATTAGCAAATGAAAATGGTAAATCATATGATTGAAAAACTATAAATAAATTTTAAATCTTGTAAATTGATTTATCTGAAAACCAAAATGAATTGTAAAATACACACATTAGTTCTATTTAAATGTATTTCTATTAAAAATTTATGTAACTTGATTCAGACTAAAATATAAAATATATTACATTGTTTGGGACAGAAAGTGAGTAATAGATATTTACACCGCTATTCTGTGAGCTTTCTGCGCCTTCTCTATCTTAATCCATAATAACTTTCCGACCTCATTGACTGTTATTGTAAAACAGCATGTCACTATTGCATAATGTATTTTTAAGTTTTGTATTATCGTCAAAGATCAAATTGAGTATGATCTTCGTAACTGCCAAACAGTTAAAAGGCTAATTTATTAGGCGAATGACATGGCGGACTAATGATGCGAAGAGAGAAAAAAACATGTAAAAAATAAAGCATAAAAAAGTTTGCTCTGTCGTGATAGGAACATTAACTTTTGATTACTGTTATCTTGACCTCTTCAAAACATTCAGATTCTCAAGAACCTATTACAGAACATTCCTCATTATTTTGCGTGCTATGCAGAAAGGCTATTCATTGTTTCTTTTTCCGAAACACATTTTAAGAGTCAAATACTTGATGAGGTATATCATCATCATTAGCACCATCATCATGCCCTCTTATTCTTACAGAATGTTACAGATTTTCCGGTAATTCCTTCATTCATACTTTATGCGTAAGGGGATGTCTTTCACTACAAACTCAGCATTCTTCAATCTTCCCTCTTTCCCGCCTTCCTCTTAAGGTGCGTCTCCACTATTAAACATTTAATTTAACATGTACATAGACATTTCAAGTCTCAATTGACTAAACATGTTACTAAGTATGTTGAATTTAACACTTTTAACATGTTGGCGTGTTTTCCAGCAGAAATGGAAAACATGTCAAGTCAATTCATTTGCTCGTGCAGCGTCGGTACAGTTCGGCAAAGTTCGTATAGTTTCCATAGCAACAGCTATAAGTTCCGATTTTGTGGCGCGTATCTTGATCATTTTTATACTATCATTAGTCCTTGGTGTTGGCTGTAAGTTGTTCGAAATAATGGAGTGGACGAAAGAAAATACGAGTACATTAGAATAAAATTAATGCACTGATGGCAAGGCCTTGTTTGTGGGATGTGTCTGCAAAAGAATACACGGGCAAAACTAAGTGGCCGACTGTTTTAGAGAACTGGAATTATTATTTAACTGTTCTCGAGAATACAATAGAGAGTTTTCGCACTCTCATCGTACGCTAGATTAGTGCTATGTTGACGTCAGTAGGTCGTACTTGGTGATGTATGTTAAAATTCGTAAAACTTCGGAAATAATAATTATACGATATTACCCACTCCTTTAACATCTATCATGTCGTAGGTCCTATGATAATCAATCGCGCTGTAATTTTTTAAATTGAGATGAAATGGCTCCTCTTAAATTGTGTATTTCTTTGATGTACGAGGCGTGTCCTTAAAGTAAGTTCCATTTTCAATTATAGCTGTCGCATCGCTGCAATCGTTATTTTGCGCATACGTGTTTTTTTCTTCAATCTTCAGACAAGCTGTGCATGCAGTTTCAGAGCTTCAGTCCGTGTGTGTGGTTAGTTGTGATCAGTTGAAATGTTTAAAGTGATCGAGCACCCCGCCGACTGTGAGATGCGGTCTGTTATCCGTTTTTTGAATGCGAGAAACATCAAACCAGGTGACATTCATCATCAACTTTGTGAGGTGTATGGTGATGATGCCATTAGTGATGGAATGGTCAGGAGATGGGTTAGAAAGTTCAACGAGGGCCGCGTCTCTGTGCATGACGAGCAGCATACCGGTCGGCCTCTTTGATCAATGACGATTTGGTGAGTGCTGTCGATGAAAAAATTCATGAGGACAGGAGGTTCACAATTTCTTCGCTTTCCTTGAATTTTGCACAAATGTTGCGGAGTGGTTCGCAGGCGGGTGAATTCTACAATGAGGGGATAGAAAGACTTGTGCCACGACTCGATAAATGCCTCAATAATGGTGGAGATTATGGTGAGAAGTAATTGAAGTGTGGGGAATACAATGCTACAAAAATGGTTTGTAAATATTTTCCCGTTTACTTTCTACACCCTTTTGGAACTTACTTTAAGAACACGCCTCGTAACAGGAAGTATTTTTGTTCTGACATTCTCAGCAAGTTTTCGAATCCAAATCGGTACTGTATTCAACTTTAAGCTCGTTTAGAATGTATCCTGCATAGTGTCTTTTACTAAGATATTGCCGCATCCACATTCTCATTTTCTTCCTTTTCAAAGCCTTGTAACAAGCAATAGAGGCAATTACAAAAGCCATATCATCATCTGAGTCCATTGTCCAAGGTTTGAAAATAAAACACTATCTATATTAAAATTTCATAGACTGTTTATGGTGGACTACGCAAAGAAAGTCAAGTTTAACATGTTTAACAATGTGGACAAAGTGTTAAATGAAATTAGCTTTAACATGTTCAATCAACATGTTGGGATGTTAACGGTAAACAATTTAACATTTAACATGTTGTTGTTAAATGTTTAATAGTGGAGACGAGCCTTTAGCCTCCGCATACGAACCATATATCTTAATATTTTCTATCATTCGATATATTGTGGAACTATAGGAGTTTTATTATATATACTGACCGCTGGTGCGGTGTTTTGCTTTCCGGCGACTGGGCATGTCGCAACCGACCACACTCGTACGGTAACCCCGCTACTTAATCAATCAATCAATCAATCAATCAATCGTTTATTAATATCATGAGCAACAGTTTGTTGCAATAGACATAAAATAAAATAATATTTGACATAAAATATAAAAACAGATTAATACAACAATACAATTGGAATACAATACTGGTAATAATAACAACAATAACCAATACTAATAATCAGGGAACGGATTTATATGGACTAAAAATATATGAAATATGTAAATATATATGTAGTTATTTTTACCAAAATATGGAATTAAATATGGATTTTTACCAAAATATGGAATTAAATATGGACTTAAAATTATAAAAAAATGACTATGTACGTTAAATATTGGTACATTTTAATCAAACTAAACAAAAAATATAATGGACGTACCTTATCTTCCAATGTAGTTTCAACAAAACACAATTTTTATTGTCTGTTACCATAACAATAGGTTACAAACATTTCTTTCAAGTGCTGAAAAGTGAATCTTCTTCTATTGTCTCTGAGGATAGATTTATACTGACTAAAAGAGCGTTCGACGTCACAAGAAGTAACTGGTACATAATTCAATTTCACAATGTCTGCTGGGGATAAGTCCAAGTTAATCTTCACTGTTGATTCACCTCTCATCACAGCAACAACCTTTTGTAGTTCTTCATATCCAGGGTTTTTTGAAAGTACAGTGTCCACCTTAGCTCTTACTGCATCTGCAACTTTACCTCTACCACGATTCAGTTTTTCCACAGTACTATTTATAATTTCAAAACTTTCAGATAGTGAAAGGTGCCTATTTTGGAGACTTTTGAGCGTTTTTATGATGCATGAAAATGTATGCTGAATGTGAGCTAAGTCATTCTTCACACTTATGTCACAGGTAACTGTTTTCGCAGTATCAATTGAGACTGCATCTTCAGAGTCCAATGCAAGGAGAACATTGTTAATAGAGTCTATATGTTCGGCATAATATTCAACTGCTTCTAGCCATGTACCCCATCTAGTTAAAATTGGCTTTGGTGGCAATGGAATTTCAGGGTACATTTCTTTCAACACGTTAACTCTACTGGGAGCTTTGAGAAATACTTTTTTCACTGATGAAATCAACAAATCTACTTTAGGGAAATTGTCTCTGACCACTTCTGCCACACGATGAAATGCATGCGCCACACAAGTAAAATGAGTCAATTTAGGATATACAACAGATAATGCTTGTCCAGCTTTGACCATATAAGGGGCAGCATCGCTAATAAAGAATAACACATTATCGTACATAATACCCTTTGGCCACAGGATACCCATAGCTTCGTTGAACAGTTTAACTATAGTTTTGTTATTGCACTTTTCTAGAACATCACAATGTAAAAGAATTCGTTCAGAATATTGTTCACTTAACAAACCGATAACTACATTACCAACAAGTCTACCTTCTTTGTCGGGAGTCTCATCAATGGAAACCCAAATTGAACTATCTTTAATTTCATCTCTTATCTTCTGTATTGTCTCATCGTAGATGGATGGAGCATACGTCTTCCTAAGTGTTGACTCATCCGGGATTGTATGTTGAGTATATTTTTCAAGGAATTCCCTGAAGACCTTATTCTTTAGTTTGTAGAGAGGAATATCAGCAGAGATGAGAGAACGGCACAGGTCGATGTTAAACTCAGATCTTACATTCGATGTTGTTGGTTGTGTTAAAAACAATTGTCTCTGCTTGGAATTTAGTTGTTTGTTGGCCTGATGTTTACTAGTTGTAATGTGTTGTTGCACCAGGAACTTTTGTGTAGATGATACTGCACACTGACACAAATTACAAAATAATATTTTATTGTCAGTTGATAAACCATCTTCTTTAAATTCTGAAATGTAACTTGTTAGTTTTGATTTTAAATTGACTGAATGACGTACTTTTGGCATATTTACCGTCTTTATAGTATGATTTACAAAACTGAACCTATGTGTACTCTGACTGGCATTTAACTGTTGAGCTGCACAACTGAAGTCTGTTAAAAATTTTAAATTAAATTAATACAGTTTTGTAACTTACTTTCCCATTGTTGATAGGACTGCTAATTTTCAAATAACTCTGATGTTAAAGGGATTACTGAACATGTGTTTAAATCTCTATTGTTGAAATGTATTTTTAAAAGTTAATGGAATTTTGTTTTGTTTTATTGTTAAACCTAATATAATATGGACTGTTTTATATGAAATATGGAAAATATATGGAAATTAACGAAAATATGTACTAAACTCTAAAATATGGAAAAATATGGAAAATAAAAGTAGGATTTTTCAACCCTACACATTGTGAAACATAAAGATAATGCAAAATATAAATTATATTAGCTTTATAAGTAAATATGTATTTACATATAAATCCTTTCCCTGCTAATAATAATCCTAATAATGAAGAGCAATGCAGCTTATAAATTTAGAATGCATTTACAGTGGAGTCAAGAAATTTACTAATACTATAGACTGGATGGTTGATTAACCAGTTATACAAAATAAATTTAAATTGTATATAACTTGCATCATGTCCCTTTTGTGGTAACTTATTAAACATTGTTATAGCAATAGAATTGAACTATTTTTTGGACTTACTTAATCTAACTCTAGGTTCTGAAAGACAATAATTATACGTTGTATCATAGTGATGAACTTCTGTTTTAGGGTATAAGTATTAAGGTTTTTCTTAATTTTCATTCACTTAAAATTTTTCTCGACTAAATAGTGGTCTAGAAGGAGCGTCATATGCAGACCTGTTAAAATGCGTATAGGTTTTTTTTTTTAATCTTAAAACATGTATAAATCGTACCTTATAGGAGATGCTGAAAATGTCATCCTTCCTCGGCTAAACGGACGTTATGACGGGAAAACACATTCTCATTGACATGATTATGTTCGGCCACTGTAATGTTTCTGATTTAATTTTTTCTACCGGTATATATGATATTTAACCTCACAATAATTAAAATGCAATTAAGAGTAGACAAAGGGTGTTCCACTCGTAAAACATCACACGATTATTCGTCTTGCGCCAACTGCATACCAAACTCAAACTTTCCTATTATAAGGAGAGATTTCGTTTATTAATGTCATGAGCAACAGTTTGTTGCAATAGACATAAAATAAAATAATATTTGACATAAAATATAAAAACAGATTAATACAACAATACAATTGGAATACAATACTGGTAATAATAACAACAATAACCAATACTAATAATAATCCTAATAATGAAGAGCAATGCAGCTTATAAATTTAGAATGCATTTACAGTGGAGTCAAGAAATTTACTAATACTATAGACTGGATGGTTGATTAACCAGTTATACAAAATAGATTTAAATTGTATATAACTTGCATCATGTCCCTTTTGTGGTAACTTATTAAACATTGTTATAGCAATAGAATTGAACTATTTTTTGGACTTACTTAATCTAACTCTAGGTTCTGAAAGACAATAATTATACGTTGTCTCATAGTGATGAACTTCTGTTTTAGGGTATAAGTATTAAGGTTTTTCTTAATTTTCATTCACTTAAAATTTTTCTCGACTAAATAGTGGTCTAGAAGGAGCGTCATATGCAGACCTGTTAAAATGCGTATAGGTTTTTTTTTTAATCTTAAAACATGTATAAAATCGTACCTTATAGGAGATGCTGAAAATGTCATCCTTCCTCGGCTAAACGGACGTTATGACGGGAAAACACATTCTCATTGACATGATTATGTTCGGCCACTGTAATGTTTCTGATTTAATTTTTTCTACCGGTATATATGATATTTAACCTCACAATAATTAAAATGCAATTAAGAGTAGACAAAGGGTGTTCCACTCGTAAAACATCACACGATTATTCGTCTTGCGCCAACTGCATACCAAACTCAAACTTTCCTATTATAAGGAGAGATTTCGTTTATTAATGTCATGAGCAACAGTTTGTTGCAATATACATAAAATAAAATAATATTTGACATAAAATATAAAAACAGATTAATACAACAATACAATTGGAATACAATACTGGTAATAATAACAACAATAACCAATATAATAATAATCGTAATAATGAAGAGCAATGCAGCTTATAAATTTAGAATACATTTACAGTGGTCAAGAAATTTACTAATACTATAGACTGGATGGTTGATTAACCAGTTATACAAAATAGATTTAAATTGTATATGACTTGCACCATGTGCCTGTTGTGGTAACTTATTAAACATTGTTATAGCAATAGAATTGAACTATTTTTGGACTTACTTAATCTAACTAGGTTCTGAAAGACAATAATTATACGTTGTCTCATAGTGATGAACTTCTGTTTTAGGGTATAAGTATAAAGGTTTTTCTTAATTTTCATTCACTTAAAATTTTTCTCGACTAAATAGTGGTCTAGAATGAGCGTCATATGCAGACATGTTAAAATGCGTATAGGGTTTTTTTTTTATCTTAAAACATGTATAAAATCGTACCTTATAGGAGATGCTGAAAATGTCATCCTTCCTCGGCTAAACGGGCGTTATGACGGGAAAACAAATTCTCATTGACATGATTATGTTCGGCCACTGTAATGTTTCTGATTTAATTTTTTTCTACCGGTATATATGATATTTAACCTCACAATAATTAAAATGCAATTAAGAGTAGACAAAGGGTGTTCTACTCGTAAAACATCACACGATTATTCGTCTTGCGCCAACTGCATACCAAACTCAAACTTTCCTATTATAAGGAGAGATTTCTTGTCTTTGTCAAATGATATTGATCAGAAATCAAGTTTCTTTGTAAACCCGTTAATTTTATCCCTGGGTGTTATAATGTTAACATCTTGGCCTTGCAAACTATTATTCAAAACGTGTTCAGTCCATTTTTATGAAAGGACTGGGCTAATAGTTTTTTATACACTGGTCTACGGACTGAGCTTGTTTTCAAGTGATAACACATACTTTTAGACAAGGATTGGCGTTGTTTTGAAAGGAAAAAAGCTTAAAATATAATTATAGAAATTTAAACAAAAATCACATATGTGTATAAATAATAAAAGTGGCCAAATGGACCGAGTGAGTTTTGGGATCACATTCTTAAATTGAAAAATAGGTTTGCATATATTCCTATTTTCTCGTCTTGTACGTATAGGTATATTAAAAGTTCCGTTCTAAACTGTAAGACTCTTTTCAACACGTTACCCTAAGAAAGCCATCTTCAGTGTGATAAAGAATATTTTCACATAACCTCAGGAATTTTGCTGAAAATGCGAGTTTGCAACGCCCTTCCTTTGATGAAATTGACCACTTTGTATTGAACTATTATCGCAGCGCCACGGTGGTAATGGTTTGAAGTACTAGAAATGTTGTTTATCTAATATTTCGTGTAATTGTTGCACCATATATAATTCAGTTTGGTCATACTTAGGGTGGTATCCACTGATTTTGAGTAAAAGTACCATTATTTTCGATTTTACAAGGATTTATATTTTTCGAATGGGGTTTAGTACCGATACGGCACGCAAAAAAAAGTCTACCCAAAAGTAGGTCGCGCCTTCAGAAAGTTTGGGAACCACTGGACTAGAGTTTCTTCCATATCGTTATTGACTTATTAAGCACAATAGTACTGCTAGCGACTACATTTTCACCACATTTCCTTTTGTTTTGATTGTACAGGGACATCATTTTATTTTTACTTCAATTTTTATTGTACCTGAGTTTTAATGTGCTTCACTCCCACCCCTTCTACTAATGAAGTTCCAACTGTCCTCCACACAGAACCAACGCCGCATATAGTAAACAGTACTTAGTTAGTGAGTATAGTACGTTTCAGAAATATGTTCGTGTTTTCCAGTGACAAAAAAGCTTTCAATATTGAATCATATTTTTGCGCAGGTACTGTCCGTTTGCCTACGTCGCATCCTGGTTTCCCCCAGCCGCTTCTGTTCGCTACTCTGTAAAGGCTAGTGGCTGGGCTGTCTTAGCTCTTTTCTGAAAACATTAATTTCTGTAATACGTCTACGTAATATTATACAACTGTTTAAAATAACTTAAATAAAATGGCCTCGTTAAGTAATTACCTGTCACGTTTTTTCCCCCCTTTCTACGATCCTGCGACATAACCACTCGGACGGACAGTAGATAGCATGTCTGAGTAATTTTATCTGTGCGGGTGGGGCAGAAGTGAAGATTGAATTTACAGTACGTAAGGTACTCTTTTATAGAGTAGGTACAGAATTATTTCAACATGAGTTACAAGTACGAAGGACGAAACTGGTATTTGGAATTAGATGCAATAGTCTATAGTGCGATAATATACACGAAAGAACTGAAGCCTGTATCGAAATGAACGACCACCATTTTCAAAAATGTGTTTAAATATCCATATTATGATTATTTTTCAATTTAACTTCATTCTCTAAATTGTACGCTAATGTGCTGTAGACAGTATAATACATATACACTGCATAATGAATACGTCCGAATGGAGAGCTCAGTTCGTGAGTAAAGACGCTTATTGTTAATACTGTACTGAATTTTGATTAAACAAAAACCTAATTAAAATTATCAAACTCAAAATTACGATATTTCCTAGTTTACGTAAATGGATGAACTGCTTTCCTTTCCTTCTATACCTAGTAGAATGATTTGTTTGTATTTTACGCCAGTATCATCGAACTCCAGTCGTGGAAGGGGGTATCAAACGGTGTTCTCGGTTCTCAACCGTTAATCCAAAGGTAATAGCCAAGGTAATATTAAAAATGTTAGTAAAAATAAAATGATGTCCCTGTATTTTTCTATATGAACAGCTGTGCAGCTCCTAAAACGGACACCATATTGTCAGTCACCGCTTTAAGGACTTGTCCCATACTCTGTTTACTTCACTGCAGTCGAGGGTCATTTTTTAAATAATGTATCATCATTTGAAATAATGGAAATAACACCTGTGGAGTAACGATCAGCGCGTCTGGTCGCGAAACCAAATGTCCCGAGTTCGAATTCCGGTCGGGTCAAGTTACCTGGTTGAGGTTTTTTCCGGAGTTTTCCCTCAACCCAATACGAGCACATGCTGGTAACTTCCGGTGCTGGACCCTGGACTCATTTCACCGGCATTACCACCTTCATTTCATTCAGACGATAAGTAATCTGAGATGTTGATACAGCGTCGTAAAATAACCCAATAAAATAATAGTGCATTATGCAACGAGCCTATAATGGTAGTAATTAAGACGTTTATGAAACGAGCGCAAGCGAGTTTCATAATTTTCATACGAGCGTCTTAATTACCATTATGGGCTAGTTTCATACGACTTTTTATGCTCGGCCATATTTCTAACTTGAAATTATTTATAAGTATTCATGTTATTCTTATCTGACTGAGGAGCGGAAGTGACCTTGTGCAATACCTCGTAAATTGTGAGATGTGCGCAGACGCGAAAGTATTGATTTTTTCCGAGAAACTTTGTCTAATCTCGCACTAGTTGTCTTTCGATTGCATATCCGAGAATAATCGATACTTGCGCTTTCATATTGCTATAATGGTATTTTCTGATTGGTGGAACACCTGAACTTTAATGAATAGGTGTACTTTAATGAGGTCCATTAAAGGGCTGCTACCAGGTCTATGATTACTACATTTCGGCATGGTCGAGCATAAAATAAATAATGGAACTGTCTTAAAATTATGTATACTTAAATATTAGTGTGCTGAATATTGTATCCAAATTGCCTCGCGAAAGTATATTCAAATCACCCCGCTCGTCAACAAAAAGATATCGTAAAATGATAAAAAAGAACTATGCAACAGAATGCGTCATTATTCAACGAGAAGATAACTAATGCATGCTGGTAACATGATCAGGTTATGTTAAACTCATTGTTTAAGCCTTAATTTCACAAAAGATTAACACAAGAGAACACACACTTATAAATCACAGAAACGAGTGTTCACAACCTATCTAGATCAATACAAATGATCCACAAACACCTGGATTCATTGATTTTTCTACAAACTTATACTATTATGCTGGTACATAATCTTCACACGATTTCTACTGTCAAAAGTATAAGATGGCGACACGAATTTCCCAGCAACACTCGCAAACGTTTAACATTATCCAAATTTTCCCGCTATTCAAATTACCCCGGTATACCCTACAGTCACAAAATTAGCTTTGTTCGTAGTACAGTAAGAATCCGTTGCCACTGATCAGACGCATGCGCATGTCCATTTTCGCGTTCGTAGTATCGAAGATGATAGTTTCTGACTATTAATTTGTTCGCAAATTGTTTTCAAACGATTTGAAACGATCATTTAACCGTTAGAACAGTTTCTGAGAGTACAGAAAATTTTTAGTCAGAACATGCGCGCGCAGATTCACTGACACTTATATACTATCATAACCTTCTCCAAGAGCAAAGCCCAAAGGAGGCTGTGACAAAAAATATACAAGTTTGTTATCTTGCTTTCCATTTCCATTTTAATTTAGATCCAATACACTTTACACGATATACAAATAAATTAGCTTGAAAAATAAATGAATTCTTATGATAAATGAAAACCCGCCAACTATTTAGTACGTAGATATGCCACCAAGCAACACCATTTCCGCTACCAGGACTTCCCCTTAGTCTATAAACAATTTTGATATTCGTTCGTAGAGGGTAAAGAAAAGCTAACTATAGTCGCGACGCTGTTATTCCCGGCGTGACTCCTCTTTGCTTACGTCTTAGGAAGTGAAGGCTCTATAAAGTCTAGGTACGTAGTGTCGTTCGCCATTTTTGCTCTTTCGTTGCCGAGCTACCATACGAGGAATCTATTTGCCACACCGTTAAACATTATCATGTCGTAGCTTCTATGATAATAAATCAAACGCACTGTAATTCAGCAGATAATTGAGCGGCAAATAACGTCCTTTGTGCTTTCTGCGAACGCCAACGAAAGAGCCAAAATGGCGGGCGATTATATCAAGTATTTATCGAGCCTTAACAAATGAATAACGTCTTCATCAGCGAATCACAAGACGCACACGTTTAAATGTAGTCGACCTGCAACGCGATTGACTGCCGGGAATTAGAGCGATGGGACTATAGTTCCAACAGTTGCCAACCGTGCGTGTGCATGTAGGCTATTAAATCAACGGTTTCGTATTTGTTCCAGGAACAAAGCTAATTTTGCTAATTATTTTGTTACTATATGTGCGGACTCACGTGAAGCTGCTCACTGTGCCGCTAGAGATTTACAAATTTCCTTGGAGACTTTGTTCTGATGTGTTCCAATTCGTTCAGTTTCTCTTCCGTTAATAGAGTTCGCCTCCTGCTTGCTTTCTAGTTCAACGTCGAACTTGAAACAAAATCTTTCTGCAATTGCCTTCCTTGGGAAGTTTACGACAGACAGCGTTCTCATAAATTTAAATCCACACTGTCGGTTCGATCTATTCTTAGGCAAGGTATTCCCTAATAAAGTAATAACACGCGCTGTTGTAGGTCTTAAAGCGTACCTACCTCGACTACGATAATACAACTCATCGCCCGAGTAGAAACTTGCGATAAGTACAGCGACGTTCATATCTCCTTATTACCAGACCAGAATCTTGCATGATATCCCCACACTGAGTTTCAGTTCCCAGGAAGGTGGAGACGCTCGAAATTGGGAGCTCTGTATAAAGAGTCTGTAACTATAGGCATCCAACAAGGAAAACTCGGTGCGCAGAAACCAGCGGGCGTGACTGTCTCGCGCAGATGGCGTATGCTCCCGTTTCCAGCATGCTCTCAAGCCTACTGCAGGGGAGTAAGGGTAAAAACATATTGGAGTTGTTCATCTCGCCACGCATATCGCCGCGCATCTCGCCGTGTGGCGATTAGGAAACAAACCAACGATATATAATGGGTAAAAACATGCTGGAGTAGTTCATCTCGCTACGTATCTCACAGTACATCTCGCCGTTCAGCGGGAATCAAACTGGTTTGATTTTCAAGATGCAGCTGCCTGAAACTAGCGTTCTGATTGGTCGGTTGTCGCAACGGAACGTCATGATTCTCTCCATCCGTCCTCTCAAGGCATAAGATTGGAAGGAAATTCTTTTTTTTTTTTTAATCTTGCAGTTCTTAATTGCTTATTATATTAAAGTATGTTCATTTTTGAAGCCATTATCATTATTATTATTATTATTATTATTATTATTATTATTATTATTATTATTATTATTATTATTATTCATTTCGTTTTCAGAACAAAAAGTGTTTATACCGACGTCAAACTTTTGCACAATATTTTGAAAGAATATGTGTTTCTTATTGTGATTGACAGTGAAAGATTTTTGCTAATAATAAGTAATAAATTTTGATAATAGCACATTATTATATACTGTATAATTATTAATTACCTGAGAGTCACTACCAACCTCTCTTCAGCACTGATTGGTTGTTTATGTATGTTAGTGTACACTTTTTGGATTTTAGGTTCTATTAGCATCAAGATGTAATTGAACGTTGACTGAGACATTCTTAAATATTCGTAAAATCTATCTGGAAATGTCTTAGGCCGCTGATATAATTATTGATAGAATTCACCAAGTTTAGTGCGTTCCTTATTGACTGGATGCACGCTGTATTTTCTTCTTCTGTTGGAAAGTAACCACCACTTCATTGCAGTACTCGTAGATAAATCGCTATCACTGTCAGAATTTGTAAACATTATTTAAGTACTAATAGGTACGACCAATAAATTTATTAGTATTTACCACGTATTCATGGAGAATCTCACATCTGTACTCAATGTCCGCGTAACGGCGAGAATCATGGCGAGGTGAATTGCTTCACTATGTTCTGCTGAGGCGAGATGCGAGATGCACGGCGAGTGAATGGCGAGGTGCGCTACTCGGAGAGGCGAAATGAACAACTCCAACATGATTTTACACTAAGAGGGGTATAGCATGCGCGCCGCGAGGAGTTCGAGCTGAGTTTTGTTTGTAGGATACCTATACCTAAAAATTCTATTCCGATATTATTAACGGAATTTCACGTTTTCAGCAGTTGTCATATAATCTTTTCGCTGTAAGAAAAATCCTAATATAAACAATAGCATGTGACTGAAGTGAGGCTTCATTGGCCACTGTTTGGCGCCATAGATTCTCAGTACGTGTTCCCGCCCACTGTTGTACATTCTGTTTTATGTTAAACATTTCCCGTTACTCGTCAAGTAGGCCTAACCTCACTACTATGTATTCATTTCTTTAGGAAACATTTACTTTATAATTACTCTAATTAAAACTCACATAACTTATTATATACATTTAAGACTATTTGTTTTTCTCCGCTTTTGAGAGGGTTTCCACTTTCATGTTTAATAACCACACACACCGAGGATGCAGAAGCCATACTTCAGTACCATGTGCTTACGCGAATAACTACGAGCTCAAGTGACGCCAGCTTGTTACAAGAACAGACTACCTCGGTATTAGTGTTTGTATTCATCCGCGTTCATAGTACATAACAAAATATAAAAGTAGCCTTTCTTTTACATATCGTTTTACATACAGTATGAGTGAAGTCAACAGTCACTGAAGACTGCTGACAATAGCGGAAGGGATAAGATGACGAATCACTTGACAGCGGGAGGAGTAGGTCATAGAAAACAGGTCAAGAAGGTGGTTAAGAAGAAACTAGCAAGACATCCGGAGCCGACAAAGAGGGGAAGTAAAGAAGATTTGGGTAGTCCATCTACTGGTGAGGGGAAGGAAGGAAATAAGGAACCGCAGAACTACAGTCTACGAAGTTGGTGCTTAAGAGGGTGGAGTGATAAAAGTGTGTCAAAAGACATAGAAACAATAAAGTGAGTGTTCAAGGAGTAAGAGTAACTAGCAAAATAATCGGAGGGAGAATATATGAACGAATAAGTGAATTAGTGTCCAGAGAAACAATAGTTGATAAAAGAAGTGACTAGAGAAAATTAGAAGTGTTTGTTAATAGTAATTGGTAGTGAAATGTTACTAATATTGGAGTGTCGACTAAGTTAGCGTACAATCAGAGAAATTGAAATGTTAGGAAGACAGCAAGTATTTTAATGTAAGTTTACGAATGAAGGTTGAGTTGACTTACAAAAATAGTGGCAAACGGAAAATTTATCGGGGTGAAAGGGAACAGTTTAACAAAATAAACATGTGATTCAGTGTTTAATGGAGAAATAGGGGATAAGAGTGATGACAGAAGTGAGGAGAGGTAGAGCTGATTGTAAGTTAGAGAGGAAAGTGAATGAGTATGATTAAATAGTGTTAGTAAAAGTTAGTTCAAAATTATGGAAATTTTAGACGATAGGAAGTACTTCAAATATAAGTAAACAATAAAAGTGGTGAGGTGTTCATTAGAAAGAAGGGAAAATTTTAAGGGGAGAGGTTAGAAAGCAAATTGAGAGTATGTATTATAGTAACAGAGGTAACAAAGGTAAAATAAGATGACAGTACACGTCAATGAAAGTTTATTGTAATTAGAAGGTAATGGGGAGCACGAATACAGAGATGTGGTGGCGACCCATTGCCAAATAAGAGTTGCAGAAATAAATATATCAATATGAGTGAAGTTATATGTTTCATTGTATTTAACAACTAGAATTCAATTTTTTATTTTCAAATAATACAAGATGATAGTTTCCAAATACGGACTATATTTTCCTGCGTCGTGTAAGTGTTTCGACTGTGAGCCAATCACGGGTATGATAGCCACGTGCTTGTGTTTACATTAGGATTTTTCTTACAGCGAAAACAGTATAGATAGAAAGTGATTTCATAATGATTCCTCGTTTAAGTACCCATTATCAGTATAATAACACACAAAGCAGTGCCGACGTGATGTATTGCAACTGGCATCAGTCTTAGGAGATGTACGCTTTCAAAGGAAGTGGAGGACACTCTAGTGCAGCCATTTTCAATCGGTGTGCCGCGAGAAAATGAGAGTAATAAAGGTTGTCGAAGAAAAAATTTAAAAAGTAGAAATTAAAGTATTTTTGGCCTTACAAAAGCAAATTAACTCTGAAATAATATTTGCATATTGTTTTTTTCCATAGAGAAGCAATTGTTTCAAAGTCACTAGTTCCCGAGTTTTCAGCATTGCAGCAAGCAATAAAAACGGTTATTACGTAAAGAGAAGGACATTAAAAACAGATTATTTTTATATCTTCGCTCTTCAATGGATTCTAAATACACTCAGCTGCTTATTTAGACAGAAGCCAGGTGATTGCCAAGTGATCGCGTACTATTAAATTGTTATATTCTTTATAGCTTGTAAGTTCATACATTTGTATGTATGTATGTATTATTATTATTATTATTATTATTATTATTGTTATTATTTTATTACATTCACTTTGTTGTATTCCTTACGTTTTCCCTGTTAACTATTTGAACTAACTGAGTTGCTTTTATTATATTCCGATCTTTAGATCTGTATTTTACTTTCTTTTTTCTATTATGGCATTATTTTCAAATGTTTTAGTGTCGATTTTATTATGCTATTATTTTTTGTAATATGTTAGTATTCTGTTCTCTAACTTTTTGTTAAATTTCATTGCTTGAATACTTTGTGACCTCGTAGAGTGTAAAAGAAGGTCCTATGGTCTTAACTCTGCCAGTATAAGTAAGTAAATAAATAAATAAATAAATTGATAGATAGATAGATAGATAGATAGATAGATAGATAGATAGATAGATAGATAGATAGATAGATAGATAGATAGATAGATAGATAGATAGATAGATAGATAGATAGATAGATAGATAGATAGATAGATAGATAGATAGATAGATAGATAGATAGATAGATAGATAGATAGATAGATAGATAGATAGATAGATAGATAGATAGATAGATAGATAGATAGATAGATAGATAGATAGATAGATAGATAGATAGATAGATAGATAGATAGATAGATAGATAGATAGATAGATAGATAGATAGATAGATAGATAGATAGATAGATAGATAGATAGATACATAGATAGATAGATAGATAGATAGATAGATAGATAGATAGACAGACAGACAGACAGACAGACAGACAGACAGACAGACAGACAGACAGACAGATAGATAGATTAATTAATTACATACCAACTTAATTACATATCACCTTAATTTATTTACATATCAACTAAATTACATATCATCTTAATTAATTACATATCAGCTTAATTAATTATATATCAACTCAATTAGTTACACGACACAACTTAAATAATTACACTGCACCTCCAATTACACTTTCAGTCTAATCTTCTCAACTTTTCCTTAAATGAATTGATTTTAAGAGGACCACCTTGAAAGATTGCTGCAGGTAAGCTGTTCCAGTCTACTATTGTGCGGTTGACAAAGGAAAATTTTGCCACGTCCGTTCTTTGTTTCCTACATTTAAACTTCCTAATATGATTAGTCCTTCCTACGTAAGATGGTGTTGCTAATCTAGCATTGATATCGGTCCATGCTTTGTGTCCCATTTGTGCCTTAAACAATGCGGTGAGTATAATAAATAAATAAATAAATAATTTAATAAATAAATAAATAAATAGATAAATAAATAAATAAATAAAATGTTTTCATTTTGAGTGGCTGAGTGTTACTTTCACCGATCTGTGTGTTCACTGACTGTAACGGGGGTTTCCCGTGGCGTGTTTCCAGGCTGTTTGATATCCAACTTTGTGGCAGTGATTGTTCGCCTGGCCTGATTGAGTAAATACTGCAGTTATCTTGCCTTTGTTTCCCGCATTGTGCAACATTCAGATGTACAGTATACGTACACGTACACGTTTCCGGCTTCGTAATGACTAGAGGGTGGATTTTGGCATATTTGCATGTTTTCTTCCTTGAAGATTAAAGATATGCGTGAATGAGGGGAATGTGTTTCATGCTATCGCGAGTCAACGTTCGTGCTATGAGGAATCAACGTTTTATAGTGCATATAAATGCATATTCATGGGGTTAATGCATATTTCTCAAATATTTGCATGTGGATGCTGAAAGTCATGTCAGTTGATGCCCGTAGGAGCAAGCGCGCGCTTTAGAGCCCAGGAGAGCCTGAGCGCCTTACAGCGGAAAGGAAAGAGACAGACGAAAGAGGTAGTATATGCCATTTGGTCGAGCTACATTCAGGGATGGCCAGCACTGATTCAATAGATAAAGGGAAGAGAACTTATTAAAAATGTATCCATGTTAATTTTTAGAGTACAAGTGCATTATAAGAATGTAAGTTTTAATTTGATGCTAATTTTTCACAAGTTTGATTGTTTTGTTCAAAAGAAATATTTTCTCAATTTTTTTTATAGAAAAGTGAATTTTTCAGATACATGCCTATTTATTTAGTAGCCTTACAGAATGTTTTCGTAAAACTAATATACCGTATATACGTATTAGGCATACTGAATATAGTGTATTGAAAATTTTGAAAATATTCGCATAGAAATTGTCTGTAAGGAAATGAATTAACAAAGCAACTACTGTTACATCATAAGCAAAAGATACGTGCCCATGTGTTGGAAAAATGTCAGCTCTATAGCTTTAGCAGATTTCGAGAAAATAATTTAATATTCTGATGATAGGAAGTTGTTCACCAATATCACCTTAAAAGTATAATGCGATAAGAGTTTTGTTATGTAATATTAGTTACATTTAAAATATATATAATTACTTTATATATAATACAGATTATCTATGAATATACAGCATTATTGTTGAAAGAGGTGTATATATATATATATGATTTATATTAATATAAATCTAAATTATTAGTATATATATTACTTATATAAATATATATATATATATATAATTGTTAAATTTATTTATCAATAATTAGCACCTAGGTAACTTTGCTTTGTACTGTAATATTGTTTTGATTATTTTATTGATTAATTTATAATGCTAAAGGTACCATCAATATCAATTCCAACTTATCATGTCATACTCAATCTCTTTTTTTTTTTTTTTTGGAATGTCACTTTCTTTATGAATGATGTGTTTCATCCATTTAGTACAGTATAGTTGTACTACTATGGAATTTATGTGAATATTCCTTCTTAACTATCATGTTATTAAGATTTAAAACACAAGTGCAATATTAAGAAATTGGTATTAGTACTTTTGTTTTACAGACAATATAGATAATATCAAACAGAAAGCAGTCATATAAAAATAACGACATAAAATTTCACGTTCCATTTGAAGTTTGTGCACTACTGTTTTCTTAATCCAACAGGCTGCTTATTCATATACACAACCCTTCCTCTTTCCATACTTAGCGCTTGATTCCCGCGCACGACGTCAAGGTCAGAAAAATGCACTTGCTTTGACATTACTGCTCTACTCCAACGCAACGACAATTTTGTGATGTTTGGGTAAAGGGAAATAAGTCATAAAAATGAGTTCGGAGATAAATGAAAATTAAACTTGGAACCCTTATTACAAATAATTTTCTACACAAATAAAGCACATCAACTGCTAGTATTCTTTGATTTTTGCACACTTAATTTGTGTGTTCATCTGAGGAACGAAATTCCATCTGCACAAAAAATGACTTACACCCCTTTATTCGTGGTGTTCAAATTTTAAAATTGTTCCATAACTGTAAGAATGACATTTAATAAAACTGAAAACACTTAAACAAATTACGTAAATTTTGTAGTTTATAGTACAAGCCGCCACTCAGTAAACTACAGAAGTGAAGATCTAATTTAATATATTTTCTACATCTACTTATACAACCCCAAAATGTTTCACTTTCATATCATCAATATAGCATTAATATGTATAATTAATGAAAAATAGTCACATCATGGCATTAACTATAACAATATTTAATTTCTAATGGTAATAATATCATCAAACCACCTCAGGTTTTGTAGATTTTAATTTCCAATACATAGCTGTACTCAGAAAATAACACACCGCAGAATCAAACCTGTAAATGATTTTTTTGTAAGTCTTGAACTTTTTAATAAGGAATTGAATTTGAGCTGTAAATATATCAACAATCCTGAAGACCATGGCCTTCGTGTAATTGCCTATTGTTTATTGTAGTGTGTGTTTTCTTTTATTCTGAAATGCAATTAGTTCTCGTAACTGATGAAAGATGGATTTTAGAAAATAGGAAAATGATGTAGGAAAATTAACATTTCACTCAAAACTACTATTTTTTCTGAAAAACTTTGGGTTCCAAACTTCAAAATGAGGGGCCATTTATTAAAATCCGTTCAGCCGTTTTCCTGTAATTTCCATTACCAGTTCGAATCTATACTAATAATAAATCTGTAGCCGAAATTTTTCTGGTAATTTTCGATTTTCCAAAAATAATTGATCCTAACATACATAATTAACCGCCCTGAAACCGAAAATAGTTTTTTTGACATTTTTGTTTGTATGTCTGTCTGTCTGTCTGTCTGGATGTTTGTTACCTTTTCACGTGATAATGGCTGAACCGATTTATATGAAAATTGGAATATAAATTAAGTTCGTTGTAACTTAGAATTTAGGCTATATGGTATTCAAAATATTTTATTTAAAAGGGGGGTTATAAGGGAGCTTGAATTAAATAAATCGAAATATCTCCCTTATTATTAATTTTCATGAAAAATATTACACAACAAACGTTTCTTTAAAATTAATTTCCGATAAGTTTTATTCCATGCAAAATTTTGATAGGAGTGATATTTAATGGGATAAATGAGTTTCAAAATTACAATAACGCCATCTAAGGCGGTGTAATGAAATAAAAAAACAAATGACTTCGTCTATAAGGGGCCTTGGACAACAACAATCGAAAGCTATGAAACATAGCCTACAGATAATGTTTCTGTGTTTGTATGAAATAATATCGGAAGCTGAATTAACCGATTTGTATAATTAATTATTAATTCACCATTGGAAAGTGTTTCTCTAGATGGACATAATGCTATAATGTTATTACAGTAACTTTTGAGTGACTCGAGAACAGGTAAGATTAAAATAGCTTCTTATGCACAGAAAATTTGATAGGTATTCGTTTCCTGTATTTCCTAAAATAATTTTTTATGACCAAATGAGTGGTCTCTGGATCAAAATGATCGCATTTTAATTTTTTAAATACAATTTAAATTACGTAACATAATAAACGATTTATCCTTCTATCAAACACGAATGTTCCCTGGATCAAATATCCTATTTTAATTATCTAATTACTTTATATTTATTTCTAACGGGTGCAGCGGAGCGCACGGGTACGGCTAGTTATATATATTTTTTTTATGAAAATAATGTATAAACCTTATGTACTTCATATTTCAATAGTGGAAGGAAGGTGTTAATTTTTTCAAAAGAACACGATACCGGTATCGAAAGTATACTGTACAATACATTTTATCGTCTCCTAGGGAAAGGGTCTGTGATGAGACGATAGTAGCGATCCTGGTGGCTAGAAACTATCTATGGATGCATATTTATTAAGTATTGAGCTTCGTGACTATTTACTAGACCATGATGTAACTTTAAATAGGAGGCAACATGAATACACTGAAACATTTAAATCACTATTTTTATCTCAGAAATAAATTTTATGATGTTTAGAGCTACTCACTTACCTTTACGACTTGATCGAATAAGAATCGTTTTTTGAGTGTTGGCTTGACATTCAATGATAGGAAACTATATATTCCGGCTATTACCGGAAACTCTCAAAAGCTTAATGAAGCGTATGACATGTATGTTAGATCGATTTCAGACTTTATACTGTAAGGAAACGACTGTGTTTTGCTTACCCAGTGCTGTGATGGTTAGACTGTGAGTAAACATTGACGTAAATTGCTATTTATGTAGGTTCCCTCTTATCAACAAAACTCACCATAAAAAGTAATTTATCAAGCATGCAGCGTATTGCATGTCTGTGGCGGCTTATCGACAAATTATTTGACAGTACAGAAGGATCTTTAAAACGAATAAAGAATGGCCAAACTGAAGAAACAAGTTGTACAAACACAACAATAAATATGGCTACGTTACAGCAGCTGTCTCTCTCCTTGAACTGCATGGTGCAGACCAGTGGTTCTCAAACTCATTATCACTACGGACCCCTTTCCATAAATAGTATTTTCGTGGATCCTTGAAAGTCGTCAATGGAATGATGGGTTAGATTTTGAGGTTAATATTAAGCGAATATGAGTAGTTATATTTGTTATAATTTTTAAAGTCCTTCCAAACTCTAAACTGGCTACGGCTTAACGAACGTAGAAATTTTCATTCTCCTATTTTCCTTTCCCAAGTCCTTCACACTTCTACACCTACCTACCTTGCCTCCCGTTTCAGTTACCTGTCATCATATCATAATCTCTTCACACGCACGCAAAATAGCCTCATACTAGCCATACCAACACATATAATTCATCATAGTATTCATCATCATACACAATCTCGCTCTCGCGCTTGTGGAATACCCTACCCAGTGACATCAGAGAATCTCGGAATTTAGTAGCGTTTTCTTACTGCGTAGAGTAGGTTTAATTTTTACTTAATCAAGAAAAGAAATGCTTCTCTCTTCTTAACTTTTACAATAAACTGTCTAGCTTTTATTAATCAGTTAGTCTTTTAGTACTTTGATTTTTATTGTATTTGTAAATTTAATATTAATTGTAATTATAATTCTGTTTGTATTATTAATATTGTAGTTGTAATCCCCTGGTAGAGGGGAAGAGAAGGCCTGATGGCCTCATCTCTACCAGGTTAAATAAATAAATAAATAAATAAATAAATAAATATTAACCCTGCATTAGTCGCGAACATATTTAGTCACGCGCGAGAATTTTGTTTCTCAGAATAATAATAATCAGACAAAACTGCCTTAATAATTAAAGTAATATGATTATTTTTTCTATTATTGGTTGAAATATTAGTTTTAATAGGTTAATTTCTTTCATTAAGTTTATTACAATGTGTTAATAAATTCTAAGGGGGAAAGGAACTGGCCACCCTACCCCATTATCTCCTGGCCTAGTTGCCTCATAAGTAGTGCCTTCTTGGTATCACTTGTGAGGTTCAGACCTGTCTTCGGACAGTTGACTAAACAACAACAATAAATTCTAAATATGTAATATTTAAATAAAATATCTATTTTTAATAAATCAGTCACAATTAGAAAAAAAATCACCTACATTTTGGACATAAATGTGTATGTATTATGCAAATCTAGACAAGGAATATAGGGTAAAGTTGGCTATTTCCGTGATACCCCTAATCCCGTGATACTTTTTAACATTGACTGTGAGTCAAAGCTTTGCCGTTCGACCATAGCGCCAGACATCTTTCTCGAAAGACTGCATCTTTCGCTTACTTTTGAGACATCGGTGAACTTCCTAGCAAGATACCCAAACCCGTGACATTCAGTAAAAAAAAGTATCACGTAATTAGAAGTATCACGGAATTAGACAACTTTACCCTATAGTATGAAACACAAATAGAACAGTACAAACATAACAAGAAGTCACAAGTACAATCATAAATATGAATAACAGAATGAGGTTTATACTTCATAGGCCTTCATTTTAAATGTCCTCGTGTCCATTTTGTTCTTCAACATCGTTTCCCAACCCCCCAGGGCGTTCGCAAAATCTTTCAAAGGGTTCGCCAAATCGAGGTTAGGCCTATTATTGTTTCCTTCATTTCTGCGGCATTGTCATAATAATAATAATAATAATAATAATAATAATAATAATAATAATAATAATATCGATGTGTGTATAGGTTAGTTATGTCGAAAGTTGCTAATGTTGTACTGTGTGGGATATGTTTGTCTTTCATTTTATTCACTAGGTCTATGTTGTTTTTATTGTTGTCTGTTTTTCAAATTTTATGTTGTTCCTTATGATTTTTTCCATATATGTGGCTAGTTTGTGTGTTGGTACATTTCGATGATTGACTAATGGTCTGATGGGTATGTTTTCTTTATGTATTTTCAGTAGTGCGTTTAGTTTAGGTGCTTCTGGTTTGATTGGTTTTATTTGTTGTTTCATGTTGCTTGGAATTTAAACACTGGCATACAAATTGCTATATTTGATACAACAAATAATTATTCCTATTCTAGCCCCAAGGCCCATTCACAATGAAAATTAAACATAACGTAAACATTAACATAAGCACATAAACATATGCCACAAACTTAAGTAGCCAAGGCCCAGTCATTGTGTGGTATACAGTAATTCATGATATAATCGCAACAAAAGAACGTTTATTTAAAATAAACAGAGTAAACAACGATGTGTGTCAGTATTGTCAACAAAAAGACTCCTTGCATCATCGTCTTAATACTTGTACAAGGAATCTATCCATACGAGAACAATTTGGGAAATATGTGAAGGACAATAATATATTTGGAAACGATACTCTTCATCCTACAATGTTTCAATTACCAGACTTTAATCTCAAGCCACAGCAAAGACAAAATGCTGCTCTGTGGTTGATAGGTCATACAGTAACTTTCCTTATTCAGAACCAAGAGACTACCTTTAAAACACAATATGTAGCTTATATTAATCAGGCTAGAAGGAACAGAATTCTCTATCGAAAATGGGACCTTTTGTTTGGGAATTATCCCGGGCACTTAGATTAATTAAATTTGATAGTACAAACACTTTCAATAGGACATATAAGCCTAATTTAAATACATGTCTTTATTTTAATTTGTCTTAATGAAATAAAGTTCCTTCTGAGTGTAGAGTGGGTGGTTTCTCCCGGAATGAATGACTTTTGTTATTGGATGAATGAACATGCACTGTTTGCTAATTATAGAGTGAAGGAAGTACTTAAATAGTGCAAGTCAGATTTCTATGTTATTTTATAATGGTTAATACGTATTTACAAGGTTATTTAAAGTATGTACGGGGGAAAAAGTATGCATGGAATTTGTTGTCACTACAGCATACATTTTCTATCAGTTTATTGATTCGATTGAAGTGTACGTGTGAAATTGTGTCAGTACTGCATACTGGCTATAACAGATTATTTGTCCAGGTTGAAATGTATATGTGATTTGGTTTTAGTACTGCATACTGGTAATATCAGTTAAATTGTTTAGCCTAAAAGTGTAATGGAAATTTGCTCTCAGTACTGTATACTGATTATATCAGCTTATCTGTTCAGATTGAAATGTATATGTGTTTTAGCTTCAGTTTTGTATAATAGTAAAATCATTAATTTGCTTAGTTTGAAGTGTACATACGAAATTATTTCAGTACTGCATACTGATATATTAGCTTACTGTATAACTTGGAATGTACACGTGCACCATTATTAGTATTGTATACTGTTATATTAAATTTATTGTTTAATAAAAAGAAAAAAGTCACAATGAAAATTAAACATAACGTAAACATAACACGTATGTGGAAACAAACATACCGAATCAACAAAACTACAGAATCTATTACATAAAAATGGAGAATTGCACAATGACTGACGATGTAGCTATTCAATTTATGTTTCTAATAACTACAATGGCATCAGTATATGGCTTTCAATACTTGAAATCAAAGAAACGGAGATGTAAAATAATCAACTTTTCGTCATATGATTCCATGTTGCGCGCCTAGCTATCTTCACGGCCAATAGATCAAAATATTGCCTGTAGGCAAAGCCCATGAGATGTTAAACAAAAAGTGAAAACACGCTTTCCGCTTGTGTACTGTTTCCAAATCGCATAAACAAAAGCATGAAAGTTTGGAGTTTGCAAACTTTCATGTTAACGTCTTATGATTAAGATTAAGTTTATGCTTATGTAATTCATTGTGAATGCTTTCATTAAATAACATGGACACAAGGTTTTATGCTTACGTTATGTTTATGTTTAATTTTCATTGTAAATGGGCCTTTACTCATTTGATTGTTTATTTTATCTGATTGTTTTAATCCAACACTATGTATGATGCTATGACTCATAAACACTCTTTGCTTTAAAATGAGCACGCATGTTTTAAATTACTTATATGATTTATCAGTGTACTACTTTCACCTATGTTCAGTTGTATTTGTCAGCTAACTATATCACCTGAAGATGACTTATATGAAAAGTCGAAAATATTTGTGATACTTAATATAATATTTTAATTGATGTAACAAAATGTATTTCTGCTTTCACACTTAGATAAATGATAGACTGAAAATTGTACAAAACTAATCTGTATTAGGGGAGGATGTTGTACCTTTAAACACTTTTCACATTTTATTTTATTTTTTTTTTTTTTAATTTTGGGAAATAAAATTTTTAAATGAAAAAATGCTTGAAATAATTATTGAAGATTCCTTTACAACTTCTTGTATGTATTTTCCTGTTTTACAGATCTATTAAGGATGGAAAAAATAAAATGAAGGGATATGTAATGTGTTCAAAGGTACAACAGGATCATGTACCTTGGAACATACACTCTTGTAAGTTGGAACACATGGAATATAGGAGGGAATATAGCTGTAAAAACTGACAATCATATTTAAAATGTATTTGCCATCATAAACTAGAGCAGGCTTCTCTGATTGAGATTTTATTTCCTGGAGAAGCAGTAGCTGCTTCAACTGCTTTCTTCAAGGCATCCGAATCAATTGGGGGCCTCTTTAATTCCAGACTTACTTCGTGATATGACCTTAAAATAAAAGAAAAAAAAACTATAGTATCGTGTCATTTGGAACATGTTCCATGGTACAAGATGTTTTGTGTTCAAAGGTACAAGAGGGTGCACGTTTAAACAAATATGGCTCCGAAAACTAAGAGAGTCAAATAAATCATGGAAATTAAAATATGTTATTACTCACCAGATGATAGGGAACACGCCGTACTTGAAAGATATTAACAAATGCAATCTGGTTTTGTGTTAGAAAACATGCATCAATGAACGAAATGTTTACTTTTGGTAATAAAAAACTTCTTTTGTCCACGGAACTCACACTTTGCAATAAATCAAACTGAAACTACGACCAGAGCTACTTAGCGGCTTTCTCTACAATCTACTTCAGTTTGAGTCCTCTAAGTAGCAGCAAAAATTAAAAACAAAAAATGTTCAAAGGTACACTATGCTAAAGGTACAACAGTCTCCCCTTTATATTATTTTAATGTACCGAAGTACATATGATATTTCCATGCAGATATTCTGCGTCATCATACGATGAAAGAGTAATGGAACGGAGAAAAATTCTCTCCGGTACGGGGATTTGAACCCGGGTTTTCAGCTCTACGTGCTGATGCTTTATCCACTAAGCCACACCGGATACCCATCCCGGTGTCGGACAGAATCGTCTCAGTTTAAGTTCAACTCTTGGGTTCCCTCTAGTGGCCGCCCTTTGCACTACGTCTAGATGTCTATGAACGTAGGACTGAAGCCCACACATACATGTGCTGAGGTGCACTCGTTATGAGTGACTAGTTGGCCGGAAGAAAAAAAAAATACTTTTTTATCTGTCTCCATCAGAATGTTTGCTTGTTAGATTGTACTGTGGACTTTAGCCACTTAGGCGACCACGAGAGAAAAATAATAGGAAAAAAAATTCTGCTAGAAGCTAGAGGTTAACGAAGTTTTCCAAGATCCGAAAGACAATAGACTCGTATGTACGGATAAAGTAAAACACCAGATAGAAACAGCTAATGCCTGCTCGATAAAGACGAATCCTTACAGAGTACCGTACAACTTGAAGAGAAAAGTGAAGTAATTGACATCAGATATGCTAGAAACAAGATAAGACTGGCTTCCAGTTCATCCTGGAGTGCTCCGATTGACTTAGACCAGGCCTGCACAAGGTTTGCTCTCTCCGAGCCGGCTCACAGCTCATGAGCGGAATGCAGATATTAGCTGCGCTCTGTGTAAGGGTGGACTGGAAGAAGGGGAGATCTCGTACAAAATATACACAAAATAAAGTACTATTACGAGTGTTTATGAAATGAATTCCCGTTGAGTGTTTGCAAAACTATCTTGGACTATTATTAATTAATAAAGAAATATTTATTTTACAGAAATAATAGAAATTCTATAGCTACTTAAATGTACAATATCATTTTGTTTTATTTTTATTTATCAGTACATCAAAATGAGGTTTTATGCTGTTGGCAGCTGAAAGGAACAGTAGCCTACTGATCGTAATGAAACATCAATTACAGGTGTTCGATGCCTGTCTTTATTAAAGTTGGTTATAGGAAACAGTTGCTCACAAATATAAATGTTGAGCCAAACATAGCAATCATTTTCACAGCCAGCCTATGTAGTCGTGGATATTATTGCTAATGTTTAGTCTTGTAAAACTCAACCAGGCTAGTAGTATTATTCAAAGGATCTTTAGCCCTTAGGTCACATTGAAGATCAATTAGTTCGAGCTGTAAATCGTTAAATGTTACGTTCCGTCTTTTAGATTCCTCCATACTGTACTGTAGCAGTAGGTAAGCAACGTGAAAGATACTGAGAATAGGCCTACACACTGAACTCCACTAGATAACTGAGTGGTCGTTTCCCTCTCCTCTACCTGTAGCAAGTCTATATCATTCTGACGTATCTTCCTCTCCGTTTCGGCGAGCGGTAAACACAGTCTCCCGCTCCGAAGGAGCGCGCGCGCTCGTTGGGGGCTGTTTGTGCAGGTATGACCTAAAGAAACAAACCCCACACCTCAAGGACAAAGATTCCTCCGAGAACTAAACAGCATTATCCATGACGATACTTACCTTTTATCCAAAAATCACTGAAACCTTTGGAGGGTCTGTCAAACACGAAGGATTTAATCAAAATCGATCTGTTCTATGGATTCTGTCCGATCGAGGTAGAGGAGAAAGGTAGGGAGAAAACTTATTTTTGTTACCTTTAGAGAAGTTTCGGAAGATTACGAGAATTTGACTGGAAAGCCTTGCTTCTAAAATAGTCTATTCATTCGCCGTAAGCAAGGTCGATTATCTAGGCCACATAGTATCACGAAACGGTGTGTCACCCGACCCGAAGAAGGTGGAAGCCATTAAAGACTATCCCAGACCTAAAACACCTCGGCACATTAGGTCCTTTTTAGGACTGCCGGATATTACTGGCGACATATTTACAACTTTGTGTGATAGCCAAACCATTCACGATTTTAACAAAAAAGGATGTGAAGTTTGAATTGACAGATGAGCAACACCAGGCGAGACGCTTCGTGCGGCATACGGTGGACTATTTGCAAGAATTAGGTAGACAAAAATTATTTTTCTTATTTTTAAAAATTGAACATGTTTTCAGTTAGAATTATACAGGGATATCATTTTATTTTTACTAACATTTTTAATATTAACTTGCCTATACCTCTGGATCAACGCCGTTTGCTACCCCGTTCCACGACTGAAGTTCGATGATACTGACGTAATATACAAACAAATCACTTTACTAGTTATAGGAGGGAAGAAAAGTAGTTCATACATTCACGTAAACTAAGAAATATTGCGCTTTTGAGTTTGGTCATTTTCATTAGGTTTTTGTTTAATCAAAATAAGGTACAGTATTAACAATGTGTGTTTTTACTCACGAACTGAGCTTTCCATGCGGACGTATTCATTATGCAGTGTATATTATACTGTCTACAGCACATTAGCGTACACTATAGAAAATGAAGTTAAATTGAAAAATAATCATAACATGGATATTTAAACACATTTTTGAAAATGGTGGCCGTTCATTTCGATACAGGCTTCAGTTCTTTTGTGCATATTATCGCACTATAGACCATTGTACGTAATCCCAATTACCAATTTCGTCCTTCGTACGAGTAACTCACGTTGAAATAATTCTGTACCTACTCTATATAAGGGTACCTTAGGTACTGTAAATTCAATCTTCACTTCTACCCGATCCGAAAAGATAAAATTACTCAGACATACTATCTACTGTCCGTCCAAGTGGTTATGTCGTAGGGTCGTAGAAAGGGAGGAAATCACGTGACAGTTAATTACTTAACAAGGCCCTTTTATTTAAGTTTTTCTAAACAGTTGTATAATATTACGTAGACGTCCAATTCCCAACACAAATTAATGTTCTGAGAAAAGAGCTAAGACAGCCCAGCCACTAGCTGGCGAATGAAAGCTGGTTGGGGAAACCGGGATACGACGTATGCAAATGTACGACAGTACCTTTGCGAAAATGATTCAATATTGAAAGCTCTTTCGTCACTGGAAAACGCGAACATATTATTAGAATGTACTGTTTACTATGACCATAAGGCTACTATGACTGTATATGGAAGTTGGCCGCATTTCCCGAGACCTCAATCGCCGGTCCAATTCTCCCCAAAGGTGCTCAATGGGATTGAGATCAGGACTGTGTGCAGGCCAGTCCAACCGGTGAACATTATTGTCTGCATACCACTGCATAGTAGCCGCCGAAACATGCGGCCAACTTCCATTGTCCAACTGAGTGCCATGTTGCAAGACGAATGGCGACGCATTCCAGTGGATATCCTACACAAACTAGTGGAGAGCATGCCTGACAGGGTGGCTGCTGTTATAGCAACAAGAGGTGGTACCACGAGGTTCTAAAGGGGCAAAAACAGTGCCCAATTACTTTTTGGTAGATAGTGTATTACACCTTAAAATATGAAGCTGTAAAATTACATCATATTTAGGCTGCAGCTTTTTATGCTGGCTTATAGTTTAAAAATCAGCAGATCTATCTCGTACAAGTCTAATTGATACAGGGAATAATGTTTAAGAATAAAATAATAATACATTTTCAGTATTTATTTTTTAATAAATCATACAGAATAGTTTGTTGATCACTTCACTGGTTCGTCCGAGTGTGTTATTAATTACAACATCAAAAGTGCGATAGATGGATATATATTACACCAATGAATTACAAGGCATAATGGCAAAGAATTTTAAATTTTGGCGAGAACTCAAGCACTGGCCATGATTATGAGATCTTCATTACAAAAAAAAAAACGATGCCAAAATACATTGTGTTTATACTTGGTTAGAATTACCAATAAAATGATCAATGTGCGACTACGGTCAAGTGCAGGTGCTCGGTAGAACAGTTCTGGTAGATCAGTGATACAAGAACTTAGGAAAATGCTTTGTACTGTACAGATTTGTTTCACGTTGATACCGAATCATTTTGTTGGTGCTGTTACGAACATTATTTAATTCTTCTGATAGGCACAGTATAACAATCACTCACAACACGTTTTGTGTGATCACGGCGTTCATTCCACTTTCATGGCTTGGCGATCGGGGATCTGGACTTCGTACACCGGCTTTCCTCCTTCGCACACCCAGATGGAACCGTTGCTGCCTTTCTTGATCATGTGCATCATTCCCTTGGCCACATTTTCAGGTCTGTTAACAAAATAGTAACAAAATGAAATAACTGAAGTGACAAATTTGTAAATTTAAGAGAAATAATCATATGTAATAACACAAAAGGCTTGTATTGCGTCGATGCAGTATATTCACGAGCTCCTCCAAGAGCGAGAGAATTTATTTGTCTAAACGAAATAAAAATTTATCATAATATTCAATAAGGTTATTTCGCAAACAGAATAATAGGTAAATAAAACTTACTTACTTACTGGCTTCATTGCCGCCCTCACATAAGCCTTTGGTCCCTATCCTGAGCAAGATTAATTCAGTCTCTATCATCATATCCCACCTCCCTCAAATCCATTTAATATTATCTTCCCATCTACGTCTCAGCCTCCCCAAAGGTCTTTTTCCCTCCGACCTCCCAACTAACACTCTATATGCATTTCTGGATTCGCCCATACGTGCTACATGCCCTGTCCATCTCAAACGTCTGGATTTAATGTTCCTAATTATGTCAGGTGAAGAATACAATGCATGCAGTTCTGTGTTGTGTAACTTTCTCCATTCTCCTGTAACTTCATCCCTCTTAGCCCCAAATATTTTCCTAAGCACCTTATTCTCAAATACCCTTAACCTATGTTCCTCTCTCAAAGTGAGAGTCCAAGTTTCACAACCATAAAGAACAACCGGTAATATTACTGTTTTATAAATTCTAACTTTCACATATTTTTACAACAGACTGCATGATAAATGCTTCTCAGCCGAATAATAACACGCATTTCCCTCATTTATTTTGTGCTTAATTTCCTTCCGAGTATCATTTATATTTGTTACTGTTGCTCCCAGGTATTTGAATTCTTCCACCTCTTCAAAGGATAAATTTCCAATTTTGATATTTCCATTTCGTACAATATTCTCGTCACGAGACATAATCATATACTTTGTCTTTTGGGGATTTACTTCCAAACCTATTTCTTTACTTGCTTCAAGTAAAATTCCCGTATTTTCCCTAATCCTTTGTGGATTTTCTCCTAACATATTCACTTCATCCGCATAGACAAGCAGCTGATGTAACCCGTTCAATTCCGAACCCTCTCTGTTATCCTGGACTTTCCTAATGGCATACTCTAGAGCAAAGTTAAAAAGTAAAGGTGATAGTGCATCTCCTTGCTTTAGCCCACAGTGAATTGGAAACGCATCTGACAGAAACTGACTATACGAACTCTGCTGTACGTTTCACTGAGACACATTTTAATTAGTCGAATTAGTTTCTTGGGAATATCAAATTCAATAAGAATATCATATAAAACTTCTCTCTTAACCGAATCATATGCCTTTTTGAAATCTATGAATAACTGATGGACTGTACCTTTGTACTCCTATTTTTTCTCCATTATCAAAATAGGTAAATAATTCATAAAATAAAATAACATGTATTTACTTGCATTCTAATATATATCACTTGCACTCGTAAAAAAAGGATGAAATATATATTTCTACGCTAGTATGTTTGCAGCTGCATTGTGCAATGCCTCTTCCGCTCTACATTCGTGAACGTGGAAAGATAAAATGTATGCATTATACTTACAAATAAGACCAAAGCCATCTAAGTATTACTTAATGTAACTAAATATTTGACAGAAAAAACTGAATAAATACAATATTATTTTTACTGTGAACGCAGTAAAAATCAAAATAAATGGAAATTCAATTGAATAAACACTTAAATAGGTCATTATTAAAAGGCTCTAACTCAATTTTGACGGCATGGGTATTTTAATGGATTTCTTAATTTTTCTGAAATTAATAGACGATTAAACAAATCAATTATATATTATTTTCAGTGGTTTTCATAAAACAACCATAGTTCAACTTTTTTAATGAATTGTCCAGTCAGGACGATGGCAGTTTTACAAATATACCATTCATAGCATCTTGAAACATCTATTCATACAATTTTAAACTGTAGTAGATTGGCAGTACTGCTACCTACGTACGCGGTAAAAGCCATCTCAGAAAAAAAAATACTTAGGCACGTGAATTGTATTACTTATGGAGTCATCTTTAGGTGCAGAAGTAACCCCATGGAAGAAACGTAATCAACGAAAGGAGAAGAAACAAGATATTATAATAAAGAAAAAGAAGATTTCATACTTGAAGTGTCAATAACACCTTTGCCAGGATGTTTTCCGTTTCTCCTGAAAATGTATGTTTATGGACTATAATCTTTCATTTGTATAGCTCTAGGTAGATTAGATAACGTACAACAATATAAATCAGTACATTACAATAAAAACTATTTCTACCAATCGATATTCTTTTGACGTTCATATTTTACATTACACAATAATGGTCACAAATAATTATGTCCTCACAAACAACATAAACTATACCAGCTACATCCGGCAGTAGATGTCACTGCGTGTGTGCATTTTTCACTATGATTCATTATCTAGAATACGCATTGTTCAATGTCAACTTATAGGAAGAAAAAAAAATAATATACGCAAGGAAAATAAAAAAATTAAGTCTTAAATGTGATTAATCATTATTAAATAATTTTGGTCTACAGTTAAACTACAAGAGCATAAGCATACTAAATAAGTCATATACAAGGGTCCATCTATGCTTATCTATTTAGGAACAATTAACTAAAAGTTATTTGTACACATTTTTAATCAATGTTCAATGTTTTCGAACTTGTATATACAATGCCTATATGAATACTACTGTCCGTTACTCAGGAGAAGACGAGCGGAAAGAATGTGACCTTCTTGACTATCGCTGTTGATTATTATAAACATCGCTCAGATAAGCAGGTTATTACTAGTGCAGGAAACATGAGTAACAAAGCGTATGGAAATTAAAGCTACTGTTCTCCAACCAAGAGATCAACCGTGAAAGGAATGTGCTTACTATTGCGTCATCTATTGGAGCGAAGTAGCTAGATAATATTATCGTTATAACGTCAGTTTAAAAACCATGCGCTCTCCTGCATATGTTATTTCCTATATGGAGGGATTAAAAGACCAGGAGATTAACAGTGATCTAATTTTGTAAGTAGGGTAGTATAAATATGTGTGTAACAATGTTATTGTTTGTGCTGTGAGAGCGAGCCAATGGAGATACGAGTATCCACGTGTGTAACCTGACATCAACATTCATTCATAGCATTATCCTGCTCCGTTTCATTCCGCAAAGACTTTCTCGTGGTTGGAGCACAGCAAGTTGAACAGGAGACCTAATGTTTCCGCTTACTGCAGTACAAATATTGCACCTGTTGTCGTACGTTATCTGTTCACAACCCTTCCTCCTCAGTCCGCTCTCGTCTTCTCCTAAGTCACCGACAGTAAATTGATTAATGTATTCACTGGCATAGTTTCTGAAGATGACTCAGTGAGTCGAAAACGTTCAACATTCTTTATATAGATATACGATAGAAACATTTACAAGTTTTCTACTCTGAAGTTTCTCTACCTGATATTTCTCTAATATTCGGGCGGTTGTGAGTGAGATGGTCTGAAACGGATAAACCAAATACGACTTCAGTATCAGTATAAGAAATGTTAGTCGATAACGAAAGTTCTTAAACATGAAACAATTATTCACCTACTTCTGCATTGCGCCGTTGTTGGTAACTGCAATTGAAGAGTCCACTGCAAGAATGATGGATTCATTTGGAATACATTTTGCAGGAGAAGCAATTGAAAGTATGAAAGTCTTAGCGCTCAAAGCTTAACTGTGATTTTCCGATCATTACTGGACAATGACTATCAGTGTTAATGCCATATAACTCTGTATGTACATTCTATATGTCTTAAGCTATGCATTGACAGTCTTGGTTCATTTTCGACAAGAAAGTGATATCCATCATTCTTGCAGTGGACTCTTCAATTCTATTTTGCTTTCTTTCTTTAGAAAAAGTGAAGGTAAAGACTAAAATATAGTAGTAGTAATAATAATAATAATAATAATAATAATAATAATAATAATAATAATAATAATAATAATAAGTAATAAAATTTAAAATTCAATGTGTATTAGTTCACCCAAGCTAATATTTTGCCTAGGTTTTGATAATCACCAGAGAGGCGACAATGATAAGAATTGAAATTGATGGGTACGAAGTAAAATCAGTTTGTAAAACAGGTTCATCGTTGTTCATTCAATTAACGTTTCGCCACAGGGACGCAAGCTCGATTAGCGACATTTTCTGCAAGCGATAGACCCTAGAGAGGTTTTGTCTTCCTATTTCGGTTTTATCTGTTGTTTTCATACATTTGTTCCAGAGCCTTCAAGTGTGCAGTAGTCTATGTGATATATTGTGTGTGTGGGAGTGGAGCGATGCCGTCCATCCATCCAGTGGCGGAAGGGACTAGTTGATACATTCTGTAGCGCAAAATAAAGTAACAAAATATCTCTCTTCGTACTGTGTAGTTCCGTCACTGAGCTTGTCTTTCAAGAAACTGAGTTCCGGTAGCCTGTACAATAACAAGGTTTTGAAAGGAATCCTGAAAATTTACAACCCTCCTATAATCTCCACTCTCATTTGAATGGACTTGGTTTTATTGCTAGCGAGACAAGATAAACCTTACCAGGTATAGTAATAATAATAAGTAATAAAATTTAAAATTCATTGTCTATTAGTTCACCCAAGCTAATATTTTGCCTAGGTTGGGTCCTAGTTTTTCAAAAACTGCATTGATAATCACCAGAGAGGCGACAATGATAAGAATTGAAACTGATGGGTACGAAGTAAAATCAGTTTGTAAAACAGGTTCATCGTTGTTCATTCAATTAACGTTTCGCCACAGGGACGCAAGCTCGATTAGCGACATTTTCTGCAAGCGATAGACCCTAGAGAGGTTTTGTCTTCCTATTTCGGTTTTATCTGTTGTTTTCATACATTTGTTCCAGAGCCTTCAAGTGTGCAGTAGTCTATGTGATATATTGTGTGTGTGGGAGTGGAGCGATGCCGTCCATCCATCCAGTGGCGGAAGGGACTAGTTGATACATTCTGTAGCGCAAAATAAAATAACAAAATATCTCTCTTCTTACTGTGTAGTTCCGTCACTGAGCTTGTCTTTCAAGAAACTGAGTTGCGGCTGCCTGTACAATAATAAGGTTTTGAAAGGAATCCTGAAAATTTACAACCCTCCTATAATCTCCACCCTCATTTGAAGGGACTTGGTTTTATTGCTAGTGAGACAAGATAAACCTTACCAGGTATAGTAATAATAATAAGTAATAAAATTTAAAATTCAGTGTCTATTAGTTCACCCAAGGTAATATTGTCCGTAGGTTGGGTCCTAGTTTTTCAAAAGACTGCATTGATAATCCCCAGAGAGACGACAATGGTAAGAATTGAAACTGATGGGTACGAAGTAAAATCAGTTTGTAAAACAGGTTCATCGTTGTTCATTCAATTAACGTTTCGCCACAGGGACGCAAGCTCGATTAGCGACATTTTCTGCAAGCGATAGACCCTAGAGAGGTTTTGTCTTCCTATTTCGGTTTTATCTGTTGTTTTCATACATTTGTTCCAGAGCCTTCAAGTGTGCAGTAGTCTATGTGATATATTGTGTGTGTGGGAGTGGAGCGATGCCGTCCATCCATCCAGTGGCGGAAGGGACTAGTTGATACATTCTGTAGCGCAAAATAAAATAACAAAATATCTCTCTTCTTACTGTGTAGTTCCGTCACTGAGCTTGTCTTTCAAGAAACTGAGTTGCGGCTGCCTGTACAATAATAAGGTTTTGAAAGGAATCCTGAAAATTTACAACCCTCCTATAATCTCCACCCTCATTTGAAGGGACTTGGTTTTATTGCTAGTGAGACAAGATAAACCTTACCAGGTATAGTAATAATAATAAGTAATAAAATTTAAAATTCAGTGTCTATTAGTTCACCCAAGGTAATATTGTCCGTAGGTTGGGTCCTAGTTTTTCAAAAGACTGCATTGATAATCCCCAGAGAGACGACAATGGTAAGAATTGAAACTGATGGGTACGAAGTAAAATCAGTTTGTAAAACAGGTTCATCGTTGTTCATTCAATTAACGTTTCGCCACAGGGACGCAAGCTCGATTAGCGACATTTTCTGCAAGCGATAGACCCTAGAGAGGTTTTGTCTTCCTATTTCGGTTTTATCTGTTGTTTTCATACATTTGTTGCAGAGCCTTCATTCTGTCAAGTGTGCAGTAGTCTATGTGGTATATTAGAAGCGTTAAATAAAGACTGAGAATTGCAATTAGCCTGAATTTTCAACTGACAGATTATCTTATAAATATTTAAACAATTTTGTGCGAGATCGTGCGTATTTGCTTGCTTTCCGCACAAAACCAATACGCGGTAAGTGTGAAATACCACATTCAGTATTCCCAACGTAACACACATAACAATTTCCCTATTCTTACCGCTTAAGCGTCATATTCATTTTACTGCTTTAGGCTTTTAACATATTATTTTTAAAGACGTTCAGTATAGTAATAATTATAAATTGGAAACTTGCCACTGCAATTTCACTTAAATTGCACTGTTAATTATTGTTTTTAAATATTTGCAAAAATTAAGTAAACTCTACAACACCACAAAAGTTACTGCATTTGTAATGCAAGTAACATTAAGGAAGCCGTGAAAAAATCAACAAGATTCCAGACTCATCATAGACTGGGGGGGGGAGACAGACGTATATCACGGCCTGCGGGAGTATAGTAAACACAGAAAATATTTTATAGGAACAATGTTGAAGATAGATATATTTGTTTTCCAAAGTTGCCGTCATTGAACAGAAACCACGATGGAGATTTCATTGCAACTAATTAGAAATTCGTCTTTCAGGTATGTAATAAACGATCTTCGCACAAAATAATGTACGATACACGAGCGGTATGTTTGTTTTCATGTTCTCGGAAATTAAAAAAGCTCAACTACGTTTCGCTTTTTCAATCTTTTCCTCGAACATGAAAACGTCAACATACCGTTCTTGTAACGCATATTACTATTATTTAACATAGATTACCAGATATGTTAACTTCTGGACTCCTATATAATGTGGTTAATTCCATTTCTGATAAATGGGGACGCCTATGAAGAAGGTTTCATTACTCCCGATGATAGGATGAGAGAAGTGGACGATGGCTAAAAAAATTGAGTTTTGACTTCTGAGAAATGAACCGTAAATTCTGCTTTGGGCTCTTATTCAGGGATAACGTTAATAATTTATGTACCCTACCGTGAACCTACGACTTGCGATTCCCATCTCGACTTCCTTTCTGAAGGAAATCATACTGAGGATCATATCACTATAGACCGGATTTTAAAGGGATTTCCTTTTTTAATTCAACATGAACTTACTTACTTACAAATGACTTTTAGGGAACCCGAAGGTTCATTGCCGCCCTCACATAAGCCCGCCAGCGGTCCCTATCCTGTGCAAGATTAATCCAGTCTCTATCATCATATCCCACCTCCCTCAAATCCATTTTAATATTATCCTCCCATCTACGTCTCGGCCTCCCTAAAGGTCTTTTTCCCTCCGGTCTCCCAACTAACACTCTATATGCAAATTCAACATGAAACATGAAATAATTAATTACGATGTTCAAAAGTATCTTCCACCGACCAAATTATGTGGTTTTGACTTCCCATTTTTTAGTCCATATTCCCTTTTCCCCCTTTTTTAAAAACATCTCTTATTTTGGTCCTTTTCTGACAGAATATCGCAAACATTTAGACAATTTTACTATATATTTTTTCCTACAGGCCTATAACTTCTTGAGCAAGCGAAAATAAATATCGTTCTTCTTCTGATTCCAGATATTGAAAAACTAATAAAGTGTGCTGATTTAGAGTTCAGGATAAAAAGAAAATTTTCACCTCTGGTTTCAGCTGATGTTGAGCGGTCATTTTCTGTTTATAAAGACATTCTGCATTAAAACATGCGGAATCATATTGAAACATATTGAAATGTTGAATGTGATCAAATACAACATTTTCCTTATGTTATGAAGCGATAAATATAAGCTTGTGTGTGCTATGTTTATCCATGAATGTGCTGAAGTGTGTTTTCAATTAAAATAGCACCCTTTTGAGGGAGTAATATAGTCACTATCTCAAATACAACGCTTTCCTTATGTTGTAATGAAATAAATGTAATATTGTGTACGTGCCATATATATATCCATGAATATGCTGAAGTGTGTTTTGGAGAGTAATATACTTTTTCAAGTCCTTTTTTTTTTTTTTTTTTTTTTTGGCTATAACTTTCTCTTTTTTTTTGTCCGTTTTTACTATCAAATACAACGCTTTCCTAATATGATGAAATAGATGTAAGATTGTGTAAGTGCCATGCATATCCATGAATATGCTGAAGTGTGTTTTGGAGAGTAATATACTTTTTCAAGTCCTTTTTTTTTTTGGCTATAACTTTCTCTTTTTTTGTCCGTTTTTACTATCAAATACAACGCTTTCCTAATGTGATGAAATAGATGTAAGATTGTGTAAGTGCCATGCATATCCATGAATATGCTGAAGTGTGTTTTGGAGAGTAATATACTTTTTCAAGTCCTTTTTTTTTTTGGCTATAACTTTCTCTTTTTTTGTCCGTTTTTACTATCAAATACAACGCTTTCCTAATGTGATGAAATAGATGTAAGATTGTGTAAGTGCCATGCATATCCATGAATATGCTGAAGTGTGTTTTGGAGAGTAATATAGTCCTTTTTCAAGTCTTTTTTTTTTTTTTTTGGCTATAACTTTCTCTTTTTTTGTCCTTTGATAAAAAATTTTCCCTTTAAAATCCGGTCTCTACTTATCACCATTAAAAATCCATTGTCTTTCGCCGGTTTCAACTAGGGGACTTTGGAACCCACTTCTTTCTCACGGTGACCACTGGATCTCTAAGGAGAAACAGACGTAGTGTAACTTATATCCACGTTTACACATTACTCTAGAACTTTGGTAATACAATATTAGAGCATGCAAGCCTGATTAGTAGGTTCACAGAAACTTCTACTCTGACTCTTTCAATAAATCTCAGTACCGCACGTAGGCGAGTAATAATGGGAAACCTACTTATTGGCATACTGCAACATACGACTTTTCATTGTCATCATCGCGTGAATAATCATGCTACATTTATTTTTATACTTAGGCATGAGTTATATTATGGGGGGCTTTAGGGCATTCATACCATTCCATCCCCGGGGAACGCCGATTCCCTCCACAAAGAGGGTAAAGCCCTATTCCCTCCAAATTTTTTGTTGTTTGAATTCAATGTAGTCCGATTCCCTCCATGCCTTAACCAGACACACAATTTTCCGTCAAACTTTACACAGATTTCGGACTGTCAAGGATATAACTGAAATAACCAATCCATACCCTTGTTGTGTTTAAAAATCACGTTAATTGATCAAGTAGATTTATTGATTTCGGACTGTCAAGGATATAACTGAAATAACCAATCCATACCCTTGTTGTGTTTAAAAATCACGTTAATTGATCAAGTAGATTTATTGATTTCGGACTGTCAAGGATATAACTGAAATAACCAATCCATACCCTTGTTGTGTTTAAAAATCACGATAATTAATCAAGTAGATTTATTGATTTCGGACTGTCAAGGATATAACTGAAATAACCAATCCATACCCTTGTGTTTAAAAATCGCGTTAATTGATCAAGTAGATTTATTGATTTCGGACTGTCAAGGATATAACTGAAATAACCAATCCATACCCTTGTTGTGTTTAAAAATCACGATAATTGATCAAGTAGATTTATTGATTTCGGACTGTCAAGGATATAACTGAAATAACCAATCCATACCCTTGTTGTGTTTAAAAATCACGTTAATTGATCAAGTAGATTTATTGATTTCGGACTGTCAAGGATATAACTGAAATAACCAATCCATACCCTTGTTGTGTTTAAAAATCACGTTGATTGATCAAGTCGATTTATTGATTTCGGACTGTCAAGGATATAACTGAAATAACCAATCCATACCCTTGTTGTGTTTAAAAATCACGTTAATTGATCAAGTAGATTTATTGATTTCGGACTGTCAAGGATATCACTGAAATAACCAATCCATACCCTTGTTGTGTTTAAAAATCACGTTAATTGATCAAGTAGATTTATTGATTTCGGACTGTCAAGGATATAACTGAAATAACCAATCCATACCCTTGTTGTGTTTAAAAATCACGTTAATTGATCAAGTAGATTTATTGATTTCGGACTGTCAAGGATATAACTGAAATAACCAATCCATACCCTTTGTTGTGTTTAAAAATCACGTTAATTGATCAAGTAGATTTATTGATTTCGGACTGTCAAGGATATAACTGAAATAACTAATCCATACCCTTGTTGTGTTTAAAAATCGCGTTAATTGATCAAGTAGATTTATTGATTTCGGACTGTCAAGGATATAACTGAAATAACCAATCCATACCCTTTGTTGTGTTTAAAAATCACGTTAATTGATCAAGTAGATTTATTGATTTCGGACTGTCAAGGATATAACTGATATAACCAATCCATACCCTTTGTTGTGTTTAAAAATCACGTTAATTGATCAAGTAGATTTATTGATTTCGGACTGTCAAGGATATAACTGAAATAACTAATCCATACCCTTGTTGTGTTTAAAAATCGCGTTAATTGATCAAGTAGATTTATTGATTTCGGACTGTCAAGGATATAACTGAAATAACCAATCCATACTCTTGATGTGTTTAATCTTCTACATAATAGCTTTGGGAACGGCTTTGTAGGACATGGCATTGCAATATTAAATAAGATTGATCTGTCCGTTGTTCAATTTCATTCTTTAAATAGTTCATTTTTTGTTTATAAGACTTTTTAGTTGTACCTGGATGGATAATGGCAGAATTTATTTTAATTTTGGTAGGTCTATGTGTCTGTATTTTGCATAAAACATCTAAAAAACTGTTAAATTTTGCGTGGAAACTATCACTATTTGTGTGTACAAAGAAAGTGAAAATATTGATGCAAGTAGTCGAAAACACTGCTATGAACCAATATTTTCTACAATTTTCTTAGTTAATTCTAGATGAATACATATGATGTTTTTAGATTCAATAACAGATGGACTGCTTTCATGGACATTGGTGTACTTTGAGCATTCCGCAACGATATATAACCAAAAACAGATAGATCATGGCACCCAGCCAGCCAGACTTTATGGGAGGGAATTGGAGTAGCTCCTTCAGCAGATCCTTTTTGACGCGGAGGGAATCGGTAGGCCTATATTTACAATTACTGCTTCGGAGGGAATCGGGAAGAAAAATTAACCGCGGAAGGGAGTCGGTAGCCACCCTCCATCCCGGATAGTACAATGACCCCATCTGAGCGGCCTGCGCTCGAAGACAGTTTATAGTCCGTGCCCTCCCCTGAAAGGGAATTACACTGCTCCGTCGATATACGAGAAAGCCAATGTTTCTACCTATGTACTTAGATATAACACGCGGAACAAGTCCCCTGCAATCGGCAAGCATCATGGTTAGACCTAGATACAGCATGAAAATTCAGAAATATTATGGACAATAAAAAAAATAGATAATAAGGGAACAGGCATTTAAAAGTTGTTAATTCATTTTAAAAAAGTTAATCTGATACAACGTTAATACAAATTAATTTTATTTCCTAGACTATATCTATCTATAAAATAAAATAAGTAAATAAGCAAACAAGCATCTAAAGAAACGATTACATAAATAATGAAAAAAAAGAAATAACAAATACATAAATGAATAAATAAATAAATATAAATAAAAAATCAAAATAAATAAGTGAATAAATAAATATATAAAAATAAATAAAATAAACAAATAAATAAATAAAATAAATATAAAGAAATAATAAAAATAAATAAATATTATTTTTAACTCTCCAGCAATATTCTTATATTTCTGCCGTTTTCAAGTAGTTGAATAATATTTACATTGTGAGAAACATTCAAACGTGAACGTGTTTGTGACATGATTAATCCATTACCGGTATGCGGGGTCTTGGATTCTAGTCCACAACAGACCACGTTGTACTGCTTTTCTGCTTTCTTTAAACTAAAACGCATTCTACTAAATCGGCGGAGCAGTGTAATAGATAAATAAGTTATATTTAAGTTAAAGTTCGATATTTATTTTCTGCAACAAATGGAACCAGTTATGTACGGTAACTCAACACTTCATTAATTTTCCTAGCTGTATGCTCTTGGCGGCTCATACGGTACGGAGGTGTTAAAAGAAAAGAGATTTTCTTACAAGGCAATTATATCGACGTCGGGGTTAGTATATTTTTGACTGATTCCAATCTACTCAGAATTTTTTCTTAATCACCCAAAATTGGTTCTACATCAACGTAATTGTTTGCGAATCCAATTAAAATTGCTTCAGATTCTATCCATAATTGCTTTTGAATTCATCCCAAATTGCTTCCAACTCCATCCAGAATTGCTTCTGAACCATATAAAATTGCTTCCAAATCCACCCATAATTGCTTGCGAATCCAACTGAAATTGCTTCAGATTCTATCCATAATTGTTTTTTAATTAATCCAGAATTGCTTCCGACTCTATCCAGAATTGCTTCTGAACCATATAAAATTGCTTCCAAATCCACCCAGATTTTCTTGCGAATCCAACTGAAATTGCTTCAGATTCTATCCATAATTGCTTTTGAATTCATCCAGAATTGCTTCCGACTCCATCCAGAATTGCTTCCAAATTCATCCATAATTGCTTGCGAATCCAACTGAAATTGCTTCAGATTCTATCCATAATTGCTTTCGAATTCATCCAGAATTGCTTCCGACTCCATCTAGAATTGCTTCTGAACCATATAAAATTGCTTTCAAATCCACCAAGAATTGCTTGAGAATCCAACTGAAATTGCTTCAGATTCTATCCATAATTGGTTTTGAATTCATCCACAATTGCTTCCGACTTCATCCAGAATTGCTTCTGAACTATATAAAATTGCATTCAAATCCACCCAGAATTGCTTACGAATCCAACTGAAATTGCTTCAGGTTTTATCCATATTTGCTTTTGAATTCATCAAGAATTGCTTCCGACTCCATCCAGAGTTGCTTCTGAACCATATAAAATTGCTTCCAAATCCACCAAGAATTGCTTGAGAATCCAACTGAAATTGCTTCAGATTCTATCCATAATTGGTTTTGAATTCATCCACAATTGCTTCCGACTTCATCCAGAATTGCTTCTGAACTATATAAAATTGCATTCCAGAATTGCTTACGAATCCAACTGAAATTGCTTCAGATTTTATCCATATTTGCTTTTGAATTCATCAAGAATTGCTTCCGACTCCATCCAGAATTGCTTCTGAACCATATAAAATTGCTTTCAAATCCACCAAGAATTGCTTGAGAATCCAACTGAAATTGCTTCAGATTCTATCCATAATTGGTTTTGAATTCATCCACAATTGCTTCCGACTTCATCCAGAATTGCTTCTGAACTATATAAAATTGCATTCCAGAATTGCTTACGAATCCAACTGAAATTGCTTCAGATTTTATCCATATTTGCTTTTGAATTCATCAAGAATTGCTTCCGACTCCATCCAGAATTGCTTCTGAAACATATAAAATTGCTTCCAAATCCACCTAGAATTACTTGCGAATCCAACTGAAATTGCTCCAAACCCCACTTAGGATTGCTTGCGAATCCAACCGAATTAATCACCACTCCATCTAGACAATTTCTACGGACATGGAAAACTTACTGTTGCTTGGGGAGGGAATCCAGTTCCCTGCCGCACTCATCGCCCCAGTCTCCCATGCTGGTATGCTGGCGGTGATGGGCCTCGGAGATGAGCGGGGTGTCGGTCACTCCCGGGCACATGGCGATCACCCTAACGCCAGTACGGTCGAAGTGGTACGGCAGCTGGAACGATAAGTTATTATTGTTGGCTAGAAATTTACGGTCATATTATAACATATACAAAGGATAGTCACACAATGTTACGAACAAGAGATAACAATTTAATTCTAAATTTCGTAATTTAACTTTAAATTTAACGAATACAATAGAATTCATCTTTGAGTCTTGCGTACTACTTTTAACACTTTATTACATAAGATTAATAAATAGGCAAATTACTAGTGTTATATACACTGCCGAGCAAAAAAAAAAAAAAAAAAAAAAAAAAAAAAAAAAAAAAAAAAAAAAAAAAAAACGCAACACTTGAATAAATGTGAAATATCAAACCATAATACAAATTATAACATTACTGTGCGCTTCTATGGACCTGTTTGTGTTAGGCAAGTGTTAATTTATGTTTTGGGAAGCTAAGTACTGCCCGTGCCTCACTTCCTGAGCTGTTTCTTTGCGAGGCGAGAGGCAGAGGGGGGAGTAGGAGGTGCTAGTACCGCATGTGCCTACTACCCTAGTTCAACACATCGGCCTTTTCAGGATTTCTTTCGTCAGCTACGGAGCAAGATCAGCCATGGACAAGCGAATGTATAGGCTATCCCCTCACAAAACAGATTATGTCCTCATCAATTCCTGTAACTAAACACTAATACCAGTGGTAGACTACAGTCTCTACTTGAGATTATCGACCTAATCGCGATTATGGTTGTCATGTGTACACATCCGTAAACTCTTTCTACAATTGCAATGTTTCTCAAACCTTTTCCACCGCGAGACCCCTTTTAATCTAAAGTGTAATTGCGGAATCCTTGTAATATTTGATTAGTATTTAATAATTAACAGACAAGTGAAAGCTAGTATCTCAATAATTCTGTTCAGTGGGGCGAATGTATTTGCTTTCTAAGCCTGCATCTGGTACTACTGCATTTTACTGTACTTTTGCATTTTGTCTTTTCGATATTTTGTTTTAGTGAACACAAACGCAGAGAATCCAGTGATGAAAGTGATAAGTATTATGGGTATTTTCCGTTTCAGATGTTCATTAAACATATTATTACGCATATTCTTGGATTATCATTATTATTATTATTATTATTATTATTATTATTATTATTATTATTATTATTATTATTATTATTATCGGTAGTTTCATGTTATTATTGATTCATATTTTCGTAACATTTATATATTTTTATAGTATCCACTAAGTATAAAATAGCCACCGGAGCAGCCCAGTCGGCTAAGGTGCTTGCCTATCGATCCTGAGTTGCGCTCGAGCTCGGGTTCGATTCCCGCTTGGGCTGATTATCTGGTTGGATTTTTCCCCCGAGGTTTTCCCCAACCGTAAGGCGAATGTCAGGTAATCTTTAGCGAAACCCCGACCTCATCTCGCCAAATACTATTTCGCTATCATCAATCCCATCGGTGCAAAATAACCTAGTAGTTGATTTATTTTTTTTATTTTAGTAAGTTATTTTACGACGCTTTATCAACAGCTTAGGTTATTTAGCGTCTGTATGAGATGACGGTGATAATGCCGGTGAAATAAGTCCGGGGTCCAGCACCGAAAGTTACCTAGCATTTGCTCATATTGGGTTGAGGGAAAACCCCGGAAAAAACCTCAACCAGGTAACTTGCCCCGACCGGGAATCGAACCCGGGACACCTTGTTTCGCGGCCAGACGTGCTAACCGTTACTCCACAGGTGTGGACCCTAGTAGTTTATACAATGTCGTTAAATAACCTAGTAAAAAAGTATAAAATAAAATTTAAAATCACATACGGCTCACGGAACCCCGGAACATACTTTGAGAAATGCTGCTCTATGGTAGTTCAGCAGTTGTCCAGACTCAACGAAGAATGGCCTAGTGTGTACATACATTTAAGGAAATCGCCATCAGAGATATAACCACGACTAGTGTCTCCAGTATTATAAACAGTAAAGACCCCTGCAATTGCATAGGATAATGTTTTCAGCACATGTAATATGCTGCCGTGCCGCCACGCTGCAGCTGACGTGCCGCTCCGAGCAGACCTAAGAGGCGTGGTTATAAGCACTAGGGAGCTCTCGGTTCAGGACGTGAGACACGGGCAGTATACCCATTGGGTGATTTGTGACACCCTCTTTGTCATTTCTTGTCCCTCACTCTATATTTATTGCTGTGCCATTAAAATTTACAACCCTAAACACAAGCAGCTAAAACGAAGTTACAACACTATTGTTTTCTTTTTTGTGTATATTGGAATTCTGTGATATTGAATTCAGTTTTAAACAACATGTTAAAAGAGTTAAGATGCCGTTAAGCCCCATTAACTCCGCTAGAGCAGTAGCGTTGGTAGAGGATGATTGCAGCGTACGTTATGTGGCTCATGTGTAGCATACATGGCTCCGTAGCTCTTGAAGAGTATCTGAAGCAAGGTGACGGACATTCCTTCCTAAAATGGCCCACAGATGATCAATAGGGTTAAGATCCGGACTGCGTGAGTTGGATCCATACTTCATTGAGGTACTGCAGGGCATATCGCACCACACGTGAACGTGTATTGTCCTGCAAAGGAATTAAATTGTCACCAATAAATGATGCAAAAGGAAAAACATGTTGCCAAAGGATTTCTTCAATGTAGAGATGGACAGTACGAGGCCCACTCTCCATAAAGACAAGGTTCGTTTGTGCAATCAAACTGATGCTGCCCACACCATCACTGAAACGTCATGAAATGCTGAAAAGTTGGATGGAGAATACCTTTCTCCAGTCCTCCACACTTTCTCTCTTCCATTTGGGGATCTGAGGAAGAATCGGGACTCATCTGAGAACAAAACTGTTCCCCAATGTTCGCCAGCCCATTTCTGATGTTCCTTTACAAACTGTAAGCGAGCTTGACGATGTTGTCTTGTAAGTTCTGGGCCAATAACAGGTCTTTTGGAGATCAGGCCAGCATCATGTAACCTCCTCCTCACAGTCCACTCACTGACATTTACACCTCGCACTTATTCTAGTCGATTTCTGGCTTCGACCGCAGTGGTGTGGTGGTTACGCAGCACTTGAAGGAACAAGAACTAGTCATCTATTGCAATAAGTTGACCTTTTCGTACCATATTCCTGTCCTCGGGAATATGAACGAAGTTCTCTGTACCTTTGCACTGTACGTGAAACCGTCGACGGAGTTTTATGCAACATAACGTAAGCTGCGGTCATACTCTACCAACGCGACTGATCTGGCGGCGTTAATAAGGCTTAACGGCATCTTAACTCTCTTAAATGTTGTTTAAAACTGAGTTCAATATTACAGAATTCCATTGTACACAAAAAAGAAAACAATAGTGTTGTAACTTTGTTTTAAGGGGAGTTGGTCATTATCGCATGCAAAATAATGGTAAAAATAGCCTATCTTCTAGCAGTCATAAATATAATAGTCTACTATTTATCAGTGGTCTTTCATTTTTGTTAGCTATGTGTGTATACATATTAAGCTATAAAATGAAAAAGAATGGTGACTCTAGAGTAAATCTGTATCCTTAAATTAATTTTTTTAATTAAGCACAATTTTTTTTTATAAATTCACTACATGTCTGTGATTAGGTACACTCTATTCACTTATTATAGCACATACTGAATTGAAAATTTGACCACTTACTGCTAATAGATACTAAAACATACCCTACTAAAATTATTCATATATCTGTAATATTATGGGCATAGGGCTTATAGTAATCATCACCGTCAATAAATTAAAAAAAAAAATTGAAGATTAGTATAAGCCCTATGCCCATAACACTACAGATTTTTTAATAATTTTAGTAGGGTATGTTTTAGTATCTATTAGCAGTAAGTGGCCAAAATTTTAATTCAGTGTGTGCTATGATAAGTGAATAGAGTGTACCTAATCACAGGTATGTAGTGAAGTTATATAAGACATATGTTTAAATTCAAAAATTAATTTAAGGATAAGATTTAAACTAGATTAACCATTCTTTTTTCATTTTAAAATTTAATGTGTATACATATATCACTAAAAAAATGAAATAGCTGTGATAAATAGTATTACATTTATGACTGCTTGAAGATAGGCTATTTTTACCATTACTTTGCATGCGATAACGTCCAATTCCCCTTAACTGCGTGTGTTTAGGGTTGTAAATTTTAATGTCACAGCAATAAATATAGAGTAAGGAACAGGAAGTGGCAGAGCTGGTGTCACAAGTGGCCCAATGGGTATACTTTCCTTTCCAAAACATGAATTAACACTTGCCTAACACAAACAGACTCATAGAAGCACACAGTAATGTTATAATTTGTATTATGGTTTGATATTTCAAATTTATTCAAGTGTTGCGGTTTTTTTTTTTTTTTTTTTGCTCGGCAGTGTATTTAAGCACGTGGGTACCGAAATGTTAGTGTAGTGACTTTTGTTGAGGAGAATGGTCCAGGAATGGAGTAAGCGCGCGTAGCAATTGCAGTCCATTGCTTGACCTTGATCGTCAGTCCGTAATGCGCTGACAATACCAGTAAATGCTAGGAATCAATGAAAACTTACACCGAAGGAGCGAGTGATTCCGACGACCGCATGCTTCGTGCCCACGTACACGGGGCATCCAGCCATGGGCGCCAGTCCCAAGATGGAGGCGATGTTGACTACTACGCCACCCTTGCCTCCCTTGTCCTTTCCCATGTACTGGAATCCGAGGAGGGTGCCCCTCACAACAGCGTTCTGCAATAGCAAACAAATGTCTTCACTTCTACCTACGTGATTTCAAATAGTCATGTTAATGACAATATGTCAACTGTATGATTATACAGGGTGATTTAGGAGAAACAGTAAATATTTTATAGATTATAGTATGTACTATTCTGAGTAAAAACGTTCATGATTATATGAGCCGTTCAGAGCAGAAGTGATGTAAGTCAAAAATGGTAATGAGGGTTAAAGTAAACATTCTGTAAAATACAGCACAAAGTAGCAGTTAACATTGAATTTATTTAAAATATTAGTGGTCAGTGAATAGCACGGAGGATATATTAATTGCTACTTTGTGCTGTATTTTACAGAATTTTTACTTTAAACCTCATTACCTAATTTTGACTTACGCCACTTCTGCTCTGAACGACTCATATGATAGGGTGCTTTCCCAATGTCATGTATAGTCCTCTAGGACAGATCTTGCTGTATACCATTTAAATATTACCAATTTCACAGACACTATACAGGGTGATTCATGAAGAACAGTAAATATTTTGGAGGATAGTATTATGGACTATTATCATTAAGAACGTTCATGATTATATTATGGGATGCTTTCAGACTGTCGTGGATAATCCTTTCGGACTGGTTTGCTGTATACCATTTAAATTCCACCAATTCCACAGACGCTATACAAGGTAATTCAGGAGGAAAAGTAAATATTTTAGAGGGTACTAGTATGGACTATTCTCAGTAAAAACGTTAATGATTATGTGATAGGTTACTTTCCGACTGTCATGGACAATCTTCTCGGACTGGTCTTGCTGTATACCATTTAAATATCACCAATTCCACAGACGCTATACAGGGTGATTCAGGAAGAACAGTAAATAATTTAGAGAATCATTCATTCATTGTTTTCTGCCCAAGGGCAGGTCTTTAACTGCAAACACAGTATTCTCTAATCTTTCCTATTTTCTGTCTTCCTCTTAGATCCGCATAATTATTATCCTTATATCTTAATGTCGTCTATCATCTGATATCTTCTGCTCTGAACTCTTTCCCGTTCACCATTCATTCCAGTACATCCTTCAGTAGGCAGTTCCCTCTCAGCCAGTGACTAACCAATTCCTTTTCCTCTTCCTGATCAATTTCAGCATTATTCTTTCTTCACCCACTCTTTCCAACACAGCTTCCTTTCTCATTCTGTCTGTCCATTTCACACGCTCCATTCTTCTCCATATCCACAGTTCAAATGTTTTTATTCGTTTCCCTTTACTTCGTCGTGATGTCCACGTTTCTGCCCCATACGATGCCACACTTCATACAAAGCACTTCACTAGTTTCTTCCTTTGTTCTTTTTCCAGAATTAAGGGCGATGTCATCTTCTATGTTTTACAAACTTTAATCTTTGTCATCCTCGATAACAACTGATTTTTAAACAGTGGAAGATTAGCGTAATAAGCCCGATTAATATTAAATAACCTCTATACAAAAAAAAAAAAAAGTGATTCTTTTCTTCACAAAATTGGTAAAATACATAGTAAGGGAAAAAGTTAAAGGTGATCTGAATGGATTCTGAACGACTATTACACTCTTACTACGTCATACTACTTTTGACCAATAAAACGGTACGAAAGGACGTATTTCAACCAATCATGGCTGCTTATCGCACAATTTTATCGCGTCCCTAGCATTTGTTTAATTTTATCGCGTCCCTAGCATTTGTATCTTTGTTTGCCAACATTTGAAACTGCGCTGGTCTGGACGTCAAAAATATATATAAAATTACAAACCACTCCAGTCGATGCACAGCAGTTTCAAATATGACTCGCATTGGCATTCAAGAACAAGAATTAATAAAAATCACTGATCATACCTATGCATCTTCTGAAATCCGATTTACAAATAAATGAAGAGCACCATTCGGAAATCCTGAATAAGTTGAATACACCATGTAGGCCTAAATCAACGAGTTCCACTTCTATTACGCACACGTCCAATATAACATCAATTGAACCACCAACCACATTCAAATTTGAAAATTGTACATTCAATAATTATTCCTTTTAAAATTGTTCATTCGGAAATTCTGAATAAGTTGAATACACCATGTAGGCCTAAATCAACGAGTTCCACTTCTATTACGCACACGTCCAATATAACATCAATTGAACCACCAACCACATTCAAATTTGAAAATTGTACATTCAATAATTATTCCTTTTAAAATTATTCATGTTTATTTTTTATGTCATCGTCGTTAATTAAAACTTTTCTAACACTTGTGTATATTAGTTAGGTTATGTTATAGCTTCTGCTCTGAGAGGATAAAAAGAACTTCTGCTATATGATATGGATAGTCACGTATCAGAGATTGTTTAATATTAAGATTTATTGAATAGCGATCATTACAGTGTCTGTATAAAGACACTACTGCCATCTAGCATGCATCTAGCGTAATATTTGTAATGTTGAGATGGTACAATAATACATTTGAAGACAGTTGTATTTTCGTAAGTCAATTAATATTTTATTGTATTGGAGTACTTCGTTACTTCTAATCTTTATATACTTTCTTCTAATCGTGTAATAGTCAATTAAATCCCACTCGAGTTTTGATTTTCTCTAGATAAATCAAAACGTCTAGTGAGATTACTGTTGAAAAAATGCCTCGGTAGGGTCAAATAGAAGTTTTGATATCGTCTGGACACAGTGTATGTCAAACTCAGAATCGTGGCCTTCAAACATCAAAGCCGTCCTTAACATTGACCTACACTAAGTCTGCAAAGATAAACACGAAGCTATTAGTATATTATGGAAGCTCAGACAACAGATTGTATTTGTATATTTCATCAAACAGCACAGCAGTAAGCCTGTTGACTCAACATCAAGACAAATGTTTACATAATTGCTCTCACCACATGGTGGGAGCCGGCTCTTACAAAGCTTGATATTAAAAGTAAAAAAAGAACATAATGTATTGCAAACCTCCAGTGTACTATCAACAGCGCTCGAAGATAACTTAAGTGGCTTAATAACTTACGTCATAGACCCTGACCTTCATAGGATCACGTCTTACAATTGAACAAACAACGACTAATGTCAACACGACACAAAACTACGAAAACTAGGGCGCCGTCTGCCTTGATAATAGCTGGCAGTGCTCAGTATAAATCACTGTTAAGATTAACATTTCAAAAACAGGCTACAGAGTTCATTCATTGGGTAGATGTGCATAAACATGATACAAAGTATGCTATTGTACAGTAACGCCGGGACTTTTTCACTGGTGACCTCGACTGTTTCGAATGTGGAAGGGAGTCTGTACGGGCTATTCCATATTAAATCGATCAGTAAAAAGCCTCGCTTTTTTATACTCTAATTTTTCCCCTATTTATACAAAGTGCTGAGAAGAGTGCATTTTCAAAAATATACAGTTACATCATTTTATTTTTACTTGCATTTTTATTGTACCTGCATTTCTGAATGTACTTCACTCCCACCCCTTCACTAATGTCCTTGCTCCAGTCAGACACACAAACTTACGGCTGCTGTTGCATTCGAAGTCTTCAAGCAGTGTATAGTGTGTTTCAGAAATATGGTTGCGTTTTCTATAGAAGAAAGAACCTATGTTAATAATATCGTACTAAAAAATTATATTCAAGAAACGATAAATTCAATTTCACAGAATATGCTTCAAAATGTTTTTAATAATATGCGTAAAGAATTGAAGCCTGCATTGTTTTTTTTAGTGGGTTATTTTACGACGCTTTATCAACATCTTTGGTTATTTAGCATCTGAATGAGACGAAGGTGATAATGCCGGTGAAATGAGTGCGGGGTCCAGCACCGAAAGTTACCCAGCATTTGCTCTTATTGGGTTGAGGGAAAACCCCGGAAAAAACCTCAACCAGGTAACTTGCCCCGACCGGAAATCGAACCCGGGCCACCTGGTTTCGTGGCCAGACGCGCTGACCGTTACTTCACAGGTGTGGACGCCTGCATTGTAATGAACGGCAACCATTTTCAGCAACTTGTTTAAAAAAAATTCAGATTAGCTTATTTTGAATTGAGGTGGCTAGAAGCAAAGGAATGCTAGTGACATTTGTAATAACATGAGTTAAGTGCATCCAGTGTAAGCTAAAGTATCTAAAATTTTAGTGGCAACGGGATATTTTAATCGCATCACATATGAAAATTTAAATAAAAATTTCACCGATTTTACGAAAGCTTAAATATTTAAACCCCATTTTCTCAAAAGAAACTTAAGTGCACTTACAGCCCTTTACTTATGACCCCCTCAATTTAAGTGTACTCTCTATATTGTATGTTAACATCAATAATTAATATGCTAAATAAAGTAGACATTACATAACGAACATAGCCGCCTGAAAAGTTGAGTTTTTGAAAAAAAAAAAATGTTACTACTCTACTGTATTTTGATAAATTCCGTAAAAGTGGTGATCAAACTGAAAATCGTAATATCGTATTTCCCTACAACATAAATGGATACACTACTTTTCTCTCCTCCTATACCTAGTAAAATGATTTGTTTACATATTACACTAGTAACATCAAACTCCTGTAATGGAAGGGGGCAACAGTGTTTCCGAGTATAGCCAGGTTAATGTTAAAAATGTTGATAAAAATAAAGTGATGTCCCTGTACTATCGAAAGTCAAACGGTTTTCGTCTTGTTGAGCAACAAATTTAGCTTATTTTATAAAAACAAGCCTTTTTCAGCGCTCAGAACTCTGGAACCATTTACTGCAGAAATTTGAACGAGAGCTTATTTTGAAGCTGATATTTGGTAGGTTATGTTAAGAAGTAATTCTTATTTTTATTGTACACACAGAGACAGATAATCTGATTTTACTTACTTTTAGGCTTTTTGCCAATTTGTAAAAATGTAAAAAAATATTGAGGAAAAAACCTTGTATTATTAAGAGGGATTCGGCATTGTTTGCTTGGTGGTATGGCAATAAGTTTCGAGGGTATTAAATAGATTATTTTCACACGCCTGGACTTGAACGGCGCAGTACCGCACGCACTGGCCGAGAGCTGAAGATAAGCCAGCGTTGGGCGTCATTTTACTCCAGTATTTTTTAAAACTTGTGATAAAGCTAGCCCAGCTATGCGTTACTAGACGAAACATCACGTGTTTGTCTCCTGGCCTTGCTTGTCTCGGCTAGATCCCGTCTCACTGTCAGCTGGTTAGTTCACGCGCGTACTATTTATTTTATTTATTTGATATTTTCAATACTTTCTTATCAACATACCATCAGTAAAAAATATGTGTTTATTTGTACTTTCAATGCGGAATCTAACTATATATTTTTAAAATATTTTTTCGGTGTCAAAGCCGTCTTAATGAGGAAAAATCTAAATTTCTCCATTTCCATGAAAAGTAAAAAAATCTGTTTATATGTCAATATAAACTTTAATTTCTCAGCATCAAAATAAACCATGATTTTGATCATTGGGTGAAACGATTTCGGAGCTACAACAGTTTAAAGTTGCTAATTTTATGAAAATACGATAAATTTAAATATTTTTAATTTAAACACTATGGAGTTCTGATGCCTCAAACTTTGCACAAAGCATTGTATCACAGTTCTCTACGTAGAAAAAAAGTTTCATTGTATTTAGAAATTGTAAGGTCAATTTTCTATATATTTCGGTAGATTTGAGATGGAATAGCTCGTACAAATAAGATCAACTAATTTGTGACTTATTAAATTTCTGCTACAATTGAATAGGTTGATATATTTAGTAGATTATTTTACGACGCTGTATCAATATCTTAGGTTATTTAGCGTCTGAATGATATGAAGGTGATAATGCCGGAGTCCAGCACCGATAGTTACCCAGCATTTGCTCGTATTGGGTTGAGGGAAAACCCCGGTAAAAACCTCAACCAGGTAACTTGCCCCGACCGGGATTCAAACTCGGGCCTCCTGGTTTCGCGGCCAGACGTGCTAACCGTTACCCCAAAGATGTGGACAAGAGATGGATTCCACACTGGCCCAAGTTCAAATGAAAAGTTATCAGAAAAAGACTGAAAAAAATAAATATGACATCTTTAGACCCGTTTGAAAAAACATATGCAGACACTAAATCAAGACTTGGGAGAGAGTATTAAATAAACTTATACAGTTATATATAGGCTTGAAACGTCAATAAAGCAAGTTAAAAAAAAAACCTATTCTCAGACCAGCAGATCTGTATACCCGGTCCTTGAACAATTTTTTCCCTTGAAATTAATCAAGTCAGCTATACCTGAAAAAGCCACATTTGTATAATACGCGTTATTGTTTCGATAACAGAAAACCACAGTTTAAGTCACACAGAGCTTGGTATGCACTCAATGCTGGGATCTGCCGATCTGTCAACCCACTTGAGGTATGTTAATATAGGCCTAAGGAGGAAAAAAATTTATCCGGGGTCTGGTATAGATCCTAGATAGCTCAGTCGGTAGAGCGTTGGCGCGCTCAGCCAAAGGTCCCCGAACAATTTTTTCCTTGAAATTATTCAAGTCAACTTTACAGGGAGCTATACCTGAAAAAGCGGATTTGTACCTATGTGTAGTTCAGAATAAAATGTTATAACCTCAAATATTTGTCTAATCTTAATGTTTTCATTAATCTTGATTTCTACTGTTGTGATATTATTCATTATAATCTCTGGCAAAATATGTATTCGTCGTTTTACAAGGCTTTCGGATAGTACAGTAATTCGCTTCGTCTTTATAATCTGCTTACCACATTGATGGCGATCATAAGTTCCCACCGGCCATCGTCCAGAATTCCAGCGTTGTTGATGACGATGTCCAAAGCCTTGAATGTTGAGTAAGTTTTCTTGAATGCCTCTGAAATGCAACAAAAACGCTTCAATAAGTCTTACTTAAACACAATTTCAACTGTAGAGGACGAGTAGCGTTGGCGTCCAACGTGGACTAGAAAATGCCGATAAATTTAGCCTGAAGCCCTGTTATCAGGAAAATTAATATATGCATGTATTTTAGTTGTTATTTAACGTCGCCGAGACTGGTGATAGCGAGATGGTATTTGGCGAGATGAGGCCGAGGATTCGCCATAGATTACCTGGCATACACTTTACGGTTGGGGAAAACCTCGGAAAAAACCCAACCAGGTAATCAGCCCAAGCGGGGATCGAACCCGCGCCCGAGCGCAACTTCAGACCGGTAGGCAAGCGCCTTAACCGACTGAACTACGCCGGTGGCTGTATGTATGTATGTATGTATGTATGTATGTATGTATGTATGTATGTATGTATGTATGTATGCATGCATGCATGCATTTTCTCCCAAATCTGTCAGAAGACAGCGTCCCTAATTGAGTCAATCAGCTATAATATAAGGAAGCTTTTAATAGAAAAAGGAGCATCTTCTGCAGACCCCTGGAGAAAGAACTAAGGAAGAGACTAGCGAAGTGCTTTGTGTGGAGTGTAGCATTGTATGGGGCAGAAAAAATGGACATCACAACGAAATGAAGAGAAGCGACTAGAAGCATTTGAAATGTGGATATGGAGAAGAATGCAGCGTGTGAAATGGACAGACAGAATAAGAAACGAAGCTGTGTTGGAAAGAGTGGGTGAAGAAACAATGATGCTGAAACTGATCAGAAAGAGGAAAAGGAATTGGCTGGTTCACTGGCTGAGAAGAAACTGCATTTTGAAAGAGGCACTGGAAGGAATGGTGAACGGGAGAAGAGTACGAGGCAGAAGAAGATATCAGATGATAGACAACATTAAGATATATGGATCATATGCGGAGTCAAAGAGGATGGCAGAAAATAGGAAAGATTAGAGAATGCTGGGTTTGCAGTGAAAGACCTGTCTTTGGGGAGAACACTATGAATGAATGTATTTATTATGAATGACAAAGGGGAAAGTCCATATTCTTTTTTAACCTTCGGTTAATAATAATAATAATAATAATAATAATAATAATAATAATAATAATAATAATAATAACCTCAAAGTACTACCCGAATTTTCTCCCAAATCTGTCTGAAGTCAGCGTCCCTAATTCGAGTCATTAATCAGCTATAATATTTTATATAATAATATTTATTTACCTTCCAACTCATCTGTCTTAGTGACGTCAGTCTTGATGAAAATGACGCGTCCTTTTCCGTGTTCTGCCTCCAGCTCCTTGACAGAGTTCTCCCCCTTGCGAGCATCCAAGTCGGCAACAGCTACATTCTAGAAAACAGAGCAAGCATTCAGTAACATTCGTCTGGATATCATCATGACATGCTTGAACGCTGCATCTGCCTATTTATAACATGTCAGTAATACGAAAATGTTGGTTGGTTCGCAATGGCTAGCACTTGATCTGGCACTGGTTCTTCTCAACCTAATACCGCTATCAGTATGGTCACTGCTCAGGAACCTCCTGGTCAGTGTATCTGTAATAACTAGGGAGTGGATTTTTATGTGCTAAAAAATTTAAATATATTTATTTTTATGTGCTAAAAAGTACGAAAATATTTGCTAAAAAAAAATATTTTTTTTTAATATGAAAAAAATACCTCACTTAGCTTGGAAAAAAAAAAGTTAGAGCCCGGACGAGAAGTTATGGCACCAGCGCGAGAGACACATTTTAGTTCGTGTGCTTGGACTCGCCCTCACACTCAACTGGAGGGGTGTTGGGGCAGTTGGTTACTAGCATTCCGAGTGTTCAGAGCGTTCTGCTACTACCGCTATTGCTAATACTGAAAACATTGTCCTTCTGAGCTCCCTCATTATGGCATTGTCTAAGGTGTGAAATCATAGAGTAGTTCATAGTCAAGGACATGAAATAGCATACAATGTATGGAAATTCATGTCAGAAGAGGTTGTAAATGGAATACCAATTCCATTGAAAAGCGTGTTTGCAAGAGTACTGGCTCCCACTGGTATTTCAAAGCGAAATTTGGCAAGAATCAAGAAAGAAGGGAAAAATATTGAGGCAGGAACAGCAAATTCTTTCTCCAGTCCGGAAAAATCACAGCCGAAGAAGAAGATTGTTGCAGCTGTAGACAGTTTTGATGAGGAAGTCCTAAGAAGTCTCATCTATAATTTCTACGCTACACATAAGCAGAGACCGACTCTAAAATCGCTTCTTCCAAAAATGGATATCAGTGTATGACGATGTCATGTTTTATTTAACGACGCTCGCAACTGCAGAGGTTATATCAGCGTCGCCGGATGTGCCGGAATTTTGTCCCGCAGGAGTTCTTTTACATGCCAAGTAAATCTACTGACATGAGCCTGTCGCATTTAAGCACACTTAAATAATATCAGTGTATTATGTGAAGAAAGTAGAGAACAGATACATTGAAAGTGAGCACGTGATGGACAGTATTTTGGAGAACATTTCCATAAACTTAGGGACATCTGATTCCAGCACAGATCAGTCTGATTCGGACGGAGAATAAGAATATTAAGATGAAATAGCGGGCGTAATTCCATCAGGCACCTTCGTACTCTTGAGTAGGAAAGTGGTGATACTGAGGTAAGACGAATGTTTTTGGAAAGAGATGAAACGGATATGCCTGCCGCTCTGAGCTTGAGAACCGTAACCCAAACAACCCCCACTCCTCTACCCTGCTGGCCGGCAATTTAAAACTTAGCGCAGGTTGGTGCCATAACATCTCGTCTCAGCTCTACTAGGTACTCACCAACCACACTTGAGTGCTAGTAGTTGGTCAAAGGTCATCTCCAAATTCTCCATCACAAATGCATGCCGATTATCTCTGAACAACGACTTTTCACATCACAGGACGTCAGACGTGCATATTTAAAGATAGGAATGTCACAAACACAAACACCGTCAATTTCACCTACAGGCACACCCTCAAATACTTGAGCAACTTCACACATTTTTTTATATCCACTGTTTTTCCCAAACACATTTTGGAATTTGTCCCTTAGTAATTGTGCTTCTGAACCTGGTAGCGGGTCTAATTTAATTTTCATGGCACGCACCTCCCTGTTTCAGACAACAGGTTTTTGGATGTTTAGAGTTTTTTTACGGTGTCACACAAAAAGGTTAGATTTGCTAATAGGAAAGCCAAATCGTTTTTTAAACAACCATCTTTCAGTATATCTTGAAGGATATCGATTGACGAAGCCCAATAACAGGGAATCACAACAAGACATATTGCCTTACTTGATGGACATGAGCAAGAGGCGAGAGATTTGTTTAAATTAAATAATGTTCATACCCTTGATTTAGTTTTAGGTAAAAAAAAACTCCAAGATTTATGTGTTTATAATAGATTTCCTGAAAATATATATTTACGTATTTTTTTTTGTGAAAATATGTGTTTTTATGTTAAATAAAATTCGGGCTTTAAACTTGAAGCTTCATGTTCGGAATTTTTAACTTTGTCAATTGTGTTTTATCACACGCAAAAATAATATTTAATTACATAGAAATCCGCTCCTTAGTAATAACCATGTCTGGTCCTAGTAATCTATAGCAGCAGGCTACACTCATCTCTCCCCTAACTCCATTCATTCTTCCTGTCCAGAGGTATCAGCAAGTACAGAAGATCTTAAAGACGCACTTTAAGTATTCGGTACTGTCATAAAAAATTAATTTAGTTTTAGCTTATAATTATTTTGCTTGAATTAATTACATTTTGTTGTAAATCTTTTTTATAAGTGCCATATTATAATTTTTGTTTGAATGTTTATTGTAATTGAAGACTGAACATAAAAGAGGCTGTAAGTTCCAAAAAAGAACAACGGTAGAAAACAGAGCTTTCTTGTGCGACTAGTAATGTAATATCATACGTTTTGTATGCATTCTGTGGGAGAAGCTAGAGCCTAAATAAAATTACAATAGAACTTATGATTTTTCTTCATGCATTGAGCCAGGGACATACACCTTCTTTAACTAATTTTTAAAGATATTTGTACTTAGTCTTTTTTATGTTCAGTTTTCAATTCATTTTCATAAACCTACATCCTAAAGTAATTTGTAATTATTTATTGCCCATTACACAGGTACAGTGTGTGGACATTAAAATAGAAATAGAAATAGTTAAATAACATTAAATCCCAAATCTCTCCGCAGTGCATATGAAGAGAAGACTTATATCACTGTTGATAGTGATTCGTTCGTCGAATGGGAACGTTAAGCCTGGTGGCCTCCTTTGTGCTATTCGACAGGAGTAGGCTACGTGCCGGCACCGGATTTCCCCTTCTCCCTTACTCATCTTCATCATCACTCATTCCAGACACTAAACTTACACATACCCCAGTGCACGATATAACTCTCCACAGATACACATTATGTACAGTGTGGCCCGCCGAAGTGGTGTACAACTAGAAAGATGGGTCACAGTCCTGCCATCTAGCCGCAATATTCGGAACCCAAATCACGTAAAGTGAAGTGGATAGAACATTTGGATACATACTTACATACATCTTCACTGACAGTTTTAAGTTTGTAGTCACAGCATGTGTCGCACTGTTCTTTTCTTGGTGCACGTATGACTATATTTTCTTCATTCATAATTTCAGTGAACGACCTTTGTCCCTCATATTGTTCATCACTGTCTGCACCATGTGACACAGGCTACATTTCGTGCATATGGAGGACCGAACGAAAAAGATGATTCTACGTATGCCCTGCTGTAATGGCTTGGAATTTTCGGTAGCGAATCGAACAAACTTTTCTACAGTATGAACACGTTTTTTTCTTTCCAGGTTGTTAATTTACACTGCATGTCGCGGAGTTTAATTTTGAAAATAGTTCTTTTTATTAGTTTCGGTAAAATTCTATTTATTAGATACTAATCTGCTTCCTTACTTACTTACTTACAAATGGCTTTTAAGGAACCCGCAATTTCATTGCCGCCCTCACATATGCCCGCCATCGGTCCCTATCCTGTGCAAGATTAATCTGGTCTCTATCATCATATCCTACCTCCCTGATCTGCTAAATCCAAGAAATTATATTGTATTTAATCCTGCAACAGATGTAACTCTAATAGCAAAACATCAGTGTTTTTCTGATGCAGTATTGAGATAATTCAGAAAGTTATTTATGGTCCTCATAACTTACTTTATGTAGCTACACAAGAGTGAAATGTACAAAGTTTTAAGAATTTTCTTTATGTTATATGCTGTCTATATATTGTATATGTAATGTATGTACGTATGCATAGCTACATGTTCTCGCGTGCATGCATATATGCAGTGTTTACAGACATCACGTTCCTACGTTGGCACCGATCTTTCACACTGACATTCAACTTGTGACGTCACGTCGGTACAGCAACTGGCCTTCACATAGTTGCAATGTTATTTATAAACATATCACACACTGAGTTGGACGCAAAATACTAGATGAAAACAGCTGATAATATTAGACAATAGTTTCTTTAAACTAATTCTTAATAAACCATTTTAAGAAACGAATATAAAACTAGAAGTTATTTATTAAACTCTGATTTCAATACCAGACGTACGGTGCTAATACGGTTGCTTTAGTTTTTATATTTCATTTAGTAATGATCGATTTATTTACAGTCATTTATCAGTAACTCATGCAAATATTTTCTTTGCATCAATAGCGTATAAACTGAAAAGTAAGCAATACCCACCTTCTCTCAAGCCTCTTATTATTATTTTTATTATTATTATAGCCAATATATTATTTATATTACATATTTATTATTATTATTATTATTATTATTATTATATAAGAAATGACACTATTTTCTTTCCAGGAAAGATTTTCATCCCTATTTAATTTAATTTATTTATTTTAATTTTATTTAACTAGCTAGCTAGCAAGTACAAATTAAATGTATAAAACAAAAATGTTTCTAGCTACTACCGTAAGAGCCAGGCTCGTATACGGTGTGGTCTTAGCCAATAATATAACATAAAATTTACAAGGACAGTTTACTAAATACAGTACCTAAGTAACTTAATTCAAACCAATAAATAACACAAAAAAGAAGAAAGAGAAAAAGAGAGAAAAAACACATTTAATATAAATTGACAATCAGACAGAAGCCAGTGGTATTCAATAAAAACATAAATATAATCGACAGAAATAAAAGGTAATTTTATTGTTTTCACAAAATATAAAGTCTCCATTATCTCCATTTGGTTATTGAAAAATAGAGTTCAAATTCACCATATATCAATATTGAGACACTCATTGAAGCAGATCTTTGTGATAGATTAATTAGAATAAGATTTCTGTACGATTTCATTGTATACAGCTCACTTTATTTACCTTCTTAAAATCGTTGTGAACTAAATCTAGTGAATAACATTATTGTATTTGAAGATTTATGAGTAAAACTACAATCTAGAAGATATAGAACCTGACTGAATCCCTTCCCGCGTTCACAGAAACTTCGACCGACAGAGACAGGAACAGGGACACATCGAACTTGATAACTACTGAGTGTTCAGTTCAAAGTGTGTCATGACTCGCTGTATGCCGTCATGTGGCTAGCCGATGAGCCTAGAGAATTCAATCTTCCTACACTTCCGCAGAGGTGTATAATCTATGAGGCAGAGAAGTTGCCTAGCAAGTACGGCGTTCATTCTGAAGAGTACGTACCGATACGTACGGTAACGCCGGTAGTGGCAGGAATGTGAACTGTTTGGAAATACGTACTGTCGGGATATGGGGAGAGGGTTAAGACGATTACTTACGTATTTGTTGACTTTAATTTCGACGGTCAACATGGACACGGAGCATTTGATTTGCGTTGTGGAATGTTACCGTACGCAACCTATGATAACAAATACCCTGCGTACGACTTGCCCGCGCAAAATACAGTTCGAAAGAGGTTATGGTAGCACACAGACCGTACAGACCGCCATCTGTTGCTACGACGTTCAAGTTATACCGTACACGTTCTCAAGTTCAGATTGAAGAACACCTTAAATAATAGGCAACTTCTCTAACATATAAGCTGAAACTCGCTTCAAATCGGTGACCCAACAACAGTGACGTCATGACACACTTTGAAATGAACACCCAGTAGTGAGTTTACATTCTTTCTTCTTTCTTTTCATTTCTTTACTTTCTTTTTAACTTTTATTTTTGGATGCTTCAAAATCGGGGAAGGATGCATTCCGGAAGATATTTCGTTAGAAAACTAGCACTTTCATAACATATTCTTTCAATTATTAAGATTTTTTTAAAAATAGGCCTAAGTTATGTTGTGGCACAGTCTAAAAGAACGCTGGAATATCTCCATTGCAAAATTTTTCTTTTACAAGTTTCATTCCAAGTGTTGTGTAAGCTCTCATCTCGAAGAGAATCGTAATAGCTAACGGCGACGTCTACGGTTTTATTTTTAGTTTCATAATAATTGTTTCGACAGACCGTCAGTGTGCACTTTGCTCCAGGCATGTTAACGAAAGTCTTAGTTTTCACTTTACAAAAACTATAAATAATCTCACCACAATTACACATATGGCTAACAAATGTGTAAGTTAAGAAATGGATAGACGATTGGTGTACGTTGTTAAGCGATTTGTATTTCCGTGACGTCATGCCAATCACATATAATAATAATAATAATAATAATAATAATAATAATAATAATAATAATAATAATAATATGTATACAAATACAAATTTTAAATTGGAGAAATCCATAGAAGAGGATAATTTAGTAGAGATTAATTTAGGAGTACGACAGGGGTGTCCATTATCGCCTACCCTATTTAATATATATATTAATGACGCAGTTGTACGATGGCAGACTATGCTTAAAACACATTTTAAAATAAAAGGGAGAAACATTGATACACTGTTGTTTGCTGACGACCAGATATTAATTGCAGATTCGGAAGATAATTTACAAAGAGCCATACATGAATTAAATAATATTACAAGTGAATATAATCTTCAAATCTCATATGAAAAAACGAAAATAATGGCTCTTAAAGGAAGAGATCTGTTAAGAGCAAAAATTTGCATAAATAATAAGCCCATCCAACAACAAAGTGATTTTAATTACCTTGGTTACATTGTGTCATATACCGACAATAGAGATGTGCAAAATAAATTAAACAAATTCCAAACACTATGTGGTACAATAAAAAGAACTTTTAAAAATTGTAATAGAGCAACACTGTTAAAACTTTACAAAGTAATGGCGATCCCAACCTTGCTTTATGGTTGTGAAAGTTGGGTCTTGACTGTCTCACAACAGAAGAAAACAGAGGCTGCTGAGATGAAATTTTTGAGACAGGTGGCAGGTTATAGACTCATAGGCAAAAAGGGAAATGAAGATATTAGAAAAGAATTGGAAATTCAGAGTCTAAATGAAACAATCATTGAATACAGACAAAGATGGCAAAATCATATACAAAGAATGGATGAAGATCGTATACCACAAATAATAAATAAATATAAACCTGTAGGTGGAAGAAATGTCGGCAGGCCACGGATGAGATGGTCGGATCAGTTTTCTTGAAGACGGAACGAGCCACAAGGCTTATGCCGTGATGAAGATGAATAATAATAATAATAATAATAATAATAATAATGATTTATTTTGGCTGGCAGAGTTAAGGCCGTATTAATTAAACACTGAAATACAAACTATGTAGCAGAATTAAGCTAAAATACATAGAATGTTAATCAATTTCAAATAATGCTAGATAATAGAAAGAGATTATTATGAGACAATTTTGGAAATACAGCACTATCAGGATGCATGTCTAAAGGAAGGAGTAACAATGTAGTCAGTGATAGTTTAAGTCAGTATGATTGGAGTGAAATGCTAAGAAGGTTATCTTTTAAGCAGTTTTTAAAAGTGTTTATTGTCTTGCAGCCCCTAATACTTTGTGACAGGGAATTCCATTGTCGCGAGGTGGATATTGTAAAAGATGAAGAATAACGAGATGTTCTATTAAGAGTGAACCGTAAGTAATGTCATTAATGTCAGGGGGTTATTCTTTGAGACATTTCGAACAAAAATGTTTAATACAATTTTGCTCGTTTTTTCCTTTCTTTTCGAGATCAAAATTGTTTTATATTAAATATTTCATAGCGTGTTTTTGGAAATGCATTGATTTAATTCTCAATATGCTCAGTCAATTTCAGAGAGCAGTGTATTATGATAATACATTTTATTGAAAGAATTTTAGTTTTTTCCTTTAAATATGCAGAAATTTATCCGAACAAATGTAACATTTTAAAATTACTTTTCAGAACGAAAGGTTACATGTGTTCGGATAAAATTTCTGTACATTTGAAAATAATGAAAATTATCCAAGAAATTTTTATTGGCTATTTCACTTCTTTACAATGAAGGCCTATATTTTCATATCCCAATTGGATTTGGTACAATTCTGATTACCAATATGTTTATTTTTTTTTAATTAAGGCTATAAGGGGGAGTGGAATTTAAAGGGCTGTCAAAAATATTTTTTCATCAAAACATTCTCATTTTACAAATTTCTGATTACAAATCTAGTAACTTTTTGTTCTAAAGTTGGTTTCCTGAAGTTACTAGATGAATGTAACAGAGGAGAATTTTAATTTACATGAATATTAATTTTACTTTCAAATCCATTTTTCCGTAAGTTTATTTTTCTTGATTCACCACCAACTTTTTTAGCCAAATATTAATCAATCTAGTTGAAAATTTTACTGCAAGCATTTATGAGGTACCTGCATGTTTCTATGCATTTATTTTGTCAGAAATGCTGCTAGTTTATTTTTTTTCACGAATTATAGGAAAAATAGCGTTTTTTAAAATTTCAAAAATTTTTTTTTTGGAATTGAATAAATGAGATATTTCATAAAATGAATGCATGGAATTGTTTCTTTATGTCCTGTGACTGTAACAAAAAATGAGATCTTCTACTAAAAGCTTGGGTTCGAAAAACAGTAAAAGAAAAAATTAATAGCGAAAGATATTTGGGAGTTAAAAATTTGGATTTTGTTAGTCCTTTATATAGTAAACATGCTCTCAAAATTTGGTTGGAAAAAATGATTACGGAACAGGTTGTCTTTTGTAATGTAGTGTCCCCTTAAAGCACAAAAGTAAAATGCTTTCAATAATTTATTATCATAATACTCTGCTTTCTTAAGCTGTCTAAGCATATTGGAAATTAAATCAATGACTTTCCCAAAGCACGCTATGAATTGTTTCATATAAAAACATTTTTATCTCGAAAAGGAAGCAGAAACGAGCAAAATTGCATTAAAAATTTTTGTTTCAAATGTTTCAAAACATAGTCCCTTAAAATTGTATATATATTCTAAATTATAGACATCAGCTCAAAGAATTTTGAGTGACCACAAAGGTCCTGAATACAATAAACATGTACAATAATGTGATGTGATACATTAAAGAAAAAAAAAAGAAAGTTAATTGTTTAAGGCAAAATAAATGGATTAATTGAAATAGAGATGATGATGTAGTATTTGAAGAGAATCTTTGATAATATTTATAAGGACAGACATTACATAATCAGAGGGAATGTGAAGTTCCTTAAGATAATTCCATGTGAATTTGGAAATAGAACCTCTACTGCCAAACAGCAAACCAATGACAGACCCTTGTTTAAGAGGGACGTTGTACTTTTGAGAAAGATAAGGCAGACAAGGTTCATATATGGACTTCTTCTCAATATCAACTTCGGTGGCCTGATTTAGGTTTCTTTCGAAACGGATAGTAGGGTCAAGAACAAGAGCCCGTTTTAAGCTTCCGTTGATAGCAATAATGTCTGCCCGTCTGAAAGAACCATCTGATGATACACAATGCACTTCCTCGTGAATCTTATTTATTTATTTATTCTATATATGCAATTTACCAGAAAGATCTAACTGTTCTCTTCTTAACCCTTAAATTGACAAAGTATCCTATAGGATACAACAGGTTAATAGGCTATATGCTATAATTTTAATAGAACAATAGAAAAAAATGGTAGGTAAATTAAAATTTCACAATACTATAATATTGTACAACATATAAAATATGAACATTGCGATAGTTGTTTTCTTTACGGTCCGACAAGGTTTAATAAACTAGTGTGAGAAATGAAGCTTTGCCAGTTTAAGGGTTAAGAAGGTATCTCTACCTATTTAATCTGTTAAACGTACGAGAATTGTTAGCATTTTCTAAATCTCGTAAAATACACGTATCAAACGAGCTATTTGCGGTGATCATGTTCTGTAGGAACAAATAACGAAACGTTATATCAAAGACAGTACTGTATTTAGACTGCTTACCTGAGCTCCGTTCTTCAGGAGTTCCTTAACGTACTCAAGACCGATGCCAGTAGCACCTCCAGTGACCAGAGCCGTTTTCCCCTTGATGTCCATGTCTTAGTTTCTGCAACACAGTAAGAGAAATTTATAGGAGAAAAAAGAGAAAGAAGCTTAGCTCTTTTCAATCCTATCTATCCGAATGAATAATCTTGTGAAAGATTTTCTCGGCCGTGTTGCGTGAACTGAGCAAATTGTTTCACTGAAGTTACCATCCTTCTGGTACGCAACTTGCAATATATGGATGTGTTGCCTTCACCAAGGCTCTCTAGTTGTATGTGTATACAGGTGATTCAAAACAACACCGACAACGCTTAAGTTGTGCGGGATGACAAACTGGTCATTTTTAAGAAGGCACCCATGTCCGGAAATGCATGGTGTGGGCATTGTGGGGCGTCGAAATTTGAGAACGGTTTGGTTATGATGATGGGCGTGCTTTCCACATTTCGTGAAGAAACCCAACAAGAGCATCACATCGTGCAGTAAATTGCAATGGTCAAATAATTGCGGTTGTGTGCTCAGTATTTCGATCGCTGCGTGGATTCATACGACTAGATCCTCTAATGTTACAGGAATAGCATACACCATACTTTTCATAGACCCCACAGGATATAGTCAAGAGGTATAAGATCTGGTGATCTTGGTGGCCATGGAACAGGTCCCCCTCTACCAATCCATAATTTTGGATATGTCGCGTACAGGTGGTGCCGCACATTTGCATCAAAGTGAACTGGAGCTGACGAACACAACACGAACTACCCATTAGGATACGAACCATGGGCTATGGAGGGATGTAGCGCATGCTCAACAAAGTTATTAGGCGGAGTTCTTCCATCTGCTTTACGCTGATGGATAATGGGTTGAAGGACACGAAAAAATCCGAAGAAACTCTGACACCTCACAGCGCCCAAACCTTGCATTTCAGGACATGCGTTCCCCCTTGAAAAATGATCAGTTTGTCGTACCCGCACAACATACTAAGCGCTGTTGGTATTGTTTTGAATCATCCTGTATACTTTGTGAGTTGCTCTTAGTTGCGCCTTTCCAATCAACGAGTTATTTTGTACTATTCAAAATTACTACCGCCATTCAACGTAAATAATATTTACTATTTTCTACAATTTATGAAGTTAGTCTCAGGTAGTACAGTACGTCCAAAGCTACTTCTCTCAAAGGCAGCTGTTTCACGTACCAGAGAACGCAATGGAATAGTACTGGTGAACTTGTAAACTGTCTTTTCTGTAACAAGTTTCACACCCATTATCAAAAACAGCAGTGTTGGCCACGAGCTTATCTCACGTGCAAGAGATAAAATTCCGTATACGCAGTCCCGTGAACGGAAGATAAATATCTTCCAATGCCCACGCCGGGAGTCGAATCTCTGATAGTTTCGTTGAGAATAGCACGTGCTATTCACAAAGCCACAACGGCGGACTAACTAAATGCATGCAAGACAAAAATAAACACGACTCGACGTGGCAACGTAACCTTGCGAGTTACACTTGAGCAGTTGTATTCGTTACGCTAATATACACAATAACAGACTCTGGATCAGTAAACAGTCGTTTTATAAGTTTGGCTAGATCACTCATTATCTGAAAAATGTAACAAACCTCCTACATCTATATCAAGTATTAAATTACATAATTCTGATTGTTACCTTATACAGTGTAAATGTCCGATTATTAAGCAGTCCTCTGAAGTTAAGTATTTAGGCACAATTTTCGACAGTCATTTAAAATAAAGTCAACACATTAATTACCTTTGTAATAAATTACGTAAAATAATATATTATTTTGTTTATTGAGGAATTACTTGTCAATAAGTTTATTACGCACAATATACTTAACTTTATTTCAATCGGTAAACCAATTTTAAACTACTTTATATATTACAGAAGGAAATAATTAAAATCTGTCCTCATAAACCTATTGATTTTTCATCTCAAAAATTATTCTGAGACTTTAATGTTCTTAAAATAAGACAAAATTATTATATTGTATTAATAAACTTCATACATAAAAATCGAAATAATTTTGAATTGTGTTCTCATAGTTATGAAACAAAAGGTATGAATTCTTTAAGATTGTTTGAACTAAAATGCAACAGTGCTACAGTATTTAATCATAGTAGTAATTTAGGCCTATTCATTAAAGTACAGGTTTTCCACCAATCAGAAAGTACCATTGTAGCAATATGAAAGCGCAATTATCGATTATTCTCGGATATGCAATCGAAAGACAACTAGCGAAACGTCACGGAGGCTGGAAATCCAATACTGTCGCAGAAGGTTATGTTCTGTTACTATAAAAAAAACGCGTTAATTGTAAATAATATTCAAATAAATTCAATTTGTCATCTCGTTTTTCAATGTCTAAATCAATTTCCAGGTTATATCAAGATTAATGTTCATTTTACTCTCTAGATTATAATCAAGGTCAATGACATTTGTTCCTCGGAAAAAAATCAATACTTTCGCGTCTGCGCACATCTCACAATTTACGAGATATTGCACAAGGTCACTTCCGCTCCCCAGTCAGATAAGAATAATATGAATACTTATGAATAATTTCAAGTTAGTAATATGGCCGAGCATAAAAAGTCGTATGAAACTTGACTATAATGGTAATTAAGACACTCGTATGAAAATTATGAAACTCGCTTGTGCTCGTTTCATAAACATACTCGCGTCTTAATTACTACCATTATAGGCTCGTTGCATAATGTACTATTATGTTACAATTATTAGCAAAATAAATACAAATACAGATTCAAAATACTTGATATTAACACTTAGTTTCACGAAGAATACGCCACATTACCAAAGAGATTTTCTCTCTTTCTTTCTTTCTTTCTTTTCTTTCTTTTGCAAAAATTGTTTAATATCGAACGAATTCAACCCAATTTCAGTAGAACTATTTACTTCCACACATCTGACAAGCAACAGTTGAGTTTCAACCGGCATCAAGATTAAATAAAATGTATGGAAATTTCGAAGCATAGCCAAAGAGAGTCTTGAAAAGCACAAAATTAAAATTCCAATAGGTAATGCTGGTGCCACTGTCGAAGTAAGTTAATATGTGAGAATGGAACTGAATTATACTTGGAGGAATTAATAGAATAATATAAATAGAACTGTACGCCTACGATCCTCAAAACGAACAGTAATATACAAGCGCGGAAGATACCGATATGTCGGTTGCCCTCTGGCTGTATTGGAGGATGAGTTCCCTTGTAGTTGAGAACATGGCAACAGGCCTAAACCCTTGAAGTGATGAATGTTTCAAAACAGATGGTCGTGACATAGCCAGATAATGTAACTGATATGCACAGTTTAATTAAATTCTGCAGAGTGTTTAAAATTACAATACCAGACCTCACAACGATTTATCTCAACAACAGGGATATGTCAGTCAGTTATATGAAGGACTGAGTTTAGGAGGATCAACCAATTGAGAGAATTGTAATCCTCTATTCTACAGAGTCTGACATTATCATAACACGGAGAGGGAATGATCATGGTGACAATATTTTAAAGGCAGACCTAGAAACTTATATGACATAGGAAATGTTTTGTTCATAATTCTTGGTTTAATTATTTGAAGAGACATTTGAGTAAAATGATAATGATGATGATAATAATAATAATACTTACTTACTTAATAGCTTTTAAGGAACCTGGAGGTTCATTTCCGCTCTCACATAAGCCCGCCATAGGTCTCTATCCTGAGCAAGACCAATCCAGTCTCTATCATCATATCCCACCTCCCTCAAATCCATTTTAATATTATCCTCCCATCTACGTCTCGGCCTTCCCAAAGGTCTTTTTCCCTCCGGCCTCCCAACTAACACTGTATATGCATTTCTGGATTCGCCCATACGTGCTACATGCCCTGCATATCTGAAACGTCTGGATTTAATGTTCCTAATTATGTCTGGTGAAGAATACAATGCGTGCAGTTCTGTGTTGTGTAACTTTCTCCATTCTCCTGTAACTTCATCCCTCTTAGCCCCAAATATTTTCCTAAGCACCTTATTCTCAAACACCCTTAACCTGTGTTCCTCTCTCAAAGTGAGAGTCCAAGTTTCACAACCATAAAGAACAACCGGTAATATAACTGTTTTATAAATTCTAACTTTCAGGATGATGATAATAATAATAATAATAATAATAATAATAATAGCCCCAAATATTTTCCTAAGCACCTTATTCTCAAACACCCTTAACCTGTGTTCCTCTCTCAAAGTGAGAGTCCAAGTTTCACAACCATAAAGAACAACCGGTAATATAACTGTTTTATAAATTCTAACTTTCAGGATGATGATAATAATAATAATAATAATAATAATAATAATAATAATAATAATAAATAATAATACAGGAAATGTTTTCTATAAAACTTACACAGTTATATATAGGTTTGAAAAGGACAACGTGAATAAAGCAAATTAAAATCTCAAAAGAAGGACTTAACACACTTTGGAATCCACCTTTTCAATTTTGTCTTCAAACGTAACAAGTACGAAATGACTAAAAACTTTGCGAAGCATTTATCTGAAATTGAAACTGTTCGGAATTATTGTACTGCCGACACTTTTCTATCATTGTGAAGACGATACAAGTACAGTATATGGGATGTAAACGATATAAACTGCCAAAAAAAAGAAATGCTGCTGATGGAGCATAAATAACTGAAGAAAAAATCCATTTTTTTTTGTAACTGTCATGGTTTTCCCAGACAAAAATATTTTGTGAGTCTAACGTTTTTGTAAAAGAGGATAGACAGTCATTATTTAGACTACTTTGCCCGGTATGTATGCTGAAGCAGTCGTTTGTTACTCTGTTGTGTATGGTATGTGTTGGGTGCAAGGTCATTGGCAACAACATTTACGTTGTCGAAATGTAAACAAATAATGAAACTACTATCGATCTTAAAAAGATAGTATTTTACAAATTAAAAATAAAATTATAAAAAATAATTAAATTTCACTAGATATTTTGTTCAGTAGATCGATAGGTACTGCCTATATAATTTTGCAAGTCCATATCGTTTACACTTTGTATTATTGGGCGCTGTCAATTTTAAGCACCATTCGGCTCCTATGGAAAGGCACAAAGTCGCCTAAGTCGGTACTGAGTAGCAGTAGAGATGTCATTGCTACATTCTGGCGTTGTCCTCAAGGAAAAATCCGGATATTGATTTACAGTAAGCCTATATTGAAGGCTGAGCGAACGCCGGAACACATTGCGATGGGAAGGATTGTCAGGTGAAAAATACATGATCCTGTTTGAATCGAACCCGCAACCTGCCGGCTTGTAGTGCCCGATATAACTAAGTACTGTGATTAAAATTGGGATTCGTATACAAATATGGAAATATGTTTAGCATCTAGTCTTATATAACTCATTCCAAACTATGGGTAATAGTCAGGGTCGACGAGATTTTATGTAATAACATATTAGATAGAAATAGAATTACTCAAAATAAGCCTGCTCCATGCCTACTTCCTTAACTAAACTTTTGATAGAATTAATATCAGATTGGACTCCGATCATTTTGACGAGATAAATCACCTACACGAATGATATTTATGAAATTGAAGGTGAACTTAATAACAAATAAGCGAATTAATCTCATAGACGAAGTGCACTGATTGGAGATATTCTCGGTGATGCTAGAAAACCACGAACAACCTATAACAACTGCACTCGTCATATTAAAATGTTATAATCCTTGTTAAACCTTGGAAATCATTAATAGTTCTACCTTAACATGTAACACCAGTAAATTGAGAGGCGTTCTTATAAAAATAATTTTCTTATTAATTAAAACACTACATATAGCCTATTTCTATTAAAGTATGACTTTGTCATACCAGTCTATTTTTAAATACAGGGTGAGTCAGAAAGAACGGATGGATTTCACATGGCAAGAAAATTGTAAAGATTCATCAAATCAAAAATTTATTGTTATCAACATATTCACCAATACATGCAGTTTATTTATGGAAAACAACATTATCCATATGATGTCCTTGGCTTTCAATACAGGCATCGAGGCGTTTTCTGATGTTCGCCATCACTTTCACAGTCATAGCTGGTGCAATTGCCACGATTTCTTCACGAATCGCTGTCTTCAGTTCGTCCAGTGTATGTGATCGATGTTTACAAACTTACGCCTTCAAATGGTCCCAAAGAAAGAAGTAGCAGGGCGCGAGATCTTACCGTAGCCTCGGACAATCTCAGTGCAATAGAATTTCGTCCAGGTGATTTCTTCTTTAATGTTGAACCTGTGATACGAAATGAAGCCACCCAACGCAAAATTGTATTCCGAGTTGGAATCCTAGCGTGGCATCCGATGTCGAAATGAGTCCTGAGTGGCGATCACAGACTCTTCATTTTTCAAAAATGTCTCTACGATGAAAGCACGTTGTACACCAGACCAACACCATATTCTCAACTGAAACTGCATTCTATGGCTGACCCAACAGTCGTGGTCCCCCTCACTATATCTCTCTCCTCGTTGCGTATCGATAGTTTGAAATCCATCCGTTCTTTCTGACGCACCCTTTAGATTGTTTATACAGGCCTATTCAAATTTTTCTCCGTTTCCAATAGTATACGTTCACTGAAAGGGATGTCTGGAAAGTCTCGTGTGTAAGACGGCATCAAGCTCTTATTATTGTTAGTAAGGTACACTACTTAAAGTAGGCCTATCGGTAGCTGAAGTATCGAAAGTAAAAACAATTTATAAAAATTATTATGAGTGGGGACAAATATTAACATCTATTTATTATTTATTTATTCTGGTGTAGTTAAGGTCATCAGGCCTTCTCTTCCACAACACCAGGAATACAAATACAAAAATAGAAATAAACAGAGAAAAAATACACTATATACAAAGTAAAGCTAGACAAGAAATAAAGAGAGTGAGAAAAAAACACTATAAACAAAGTAAACCCACACAAAAAAATATACAGGTCGCAGTCACACAAACTTTAAATGAGTGATTAAGTATCATAATTAATTGTATCCTAACTAATTAACTAACATAAACAAGAAACATTGGCATGAAAAGAGACTTGTAAGATGATGATGATGATGATGATGATGATAATAATAATAATAATAATAATAATAATAATAATAATAAATATCTATATTTTAAAACAATCCATGATAGAAAGTATCTTCGAAATACTTTAAAATTAGCACAGTTATTTTCAAATGTGTTGTAGTAGCAAATCTCACAAAAGATTTAGAAAAGAAAAAAAAATATTTTCAAATTATCACAAGAACTAAATTTATCACAAAAAATAAACTCTAAATTGTATTTAAATTTAATATTTGGTAAATTATAATGTATAACTATTATACTTATTCATTTATATATTTAAATTATTTTGTCAGAAGTCAAATTCTCATACATTTTCAGATTTTATCATAGAACGAAATTTGAAAAGCATTACGAATATACAGAAATAATTCGATTGAGTATACCCTCTATTATTTTTAAGATTGAATTGCAAATCATTGATGAATGTCATATTCATTTTAATATTTGAGAAAAAGTTAAAAATTGATTATATACCTTATTATTCTACTATAAAAAGAAAACGAATATTATTACAAAAAGAGGGATATGTTTAATTTATTATAAAAAAAAACTTGTGAAGGCCCAAGGGTTAAAAATCTGTTTGATATAAGATTGATCACAAAAACGATACCGCTACTTTAAGAGTATTAAAAATATGTAAAAATATTATCATAGGTAAAAATATCAAAAGGCACTTTAAGATTAAATAGAAACTAAACTTTCAAAATAGTCTAGAATATGTGAAAAACGCTAATTCTTTTAAGTTTTCTAAGATTTTAATATATTCAAAATTACTATTGTTATTTTAATTTAAAAACTGCTTAAATAATATGGAGAGCAATTGTCGGAGCAGGTCTCGAACAACTGTCTCAAGGTTGTACTACCTGTTGGGTGCTGCAGTTGCGCGCGGAAGCTGCCGGAGAAGAAACTGTGGAGAGGAAGTGGGGAGTGGCCAGTTTTATACCGTCAGCCAAGCTCTGTTCTGTCGTCACAGAGGCTGTGTACGAATAGGGATATAGCAATCACAAATCATTCATAGCGATAGGCGTATCAGCAAGGTCTGTGTTCTAATGACTTCTACACGACTTATTAACCCAAACTTAAGAGAAACTCTATTGAATATAGTACAGTTTGTATTAATTAAACAATAAAACAACAGACAAATACATAGGAGTCTATCCATCTCTACACTGCAATTTTCGATTGCAATAAATTCGTAAATGTAATGCTTATGTTGTTAAATACTACCCCTGCGGTGACTCAGTGATCAGACCTTCGGCCTGTTACGCAGGCGGCCCGGGTTCGAATCCTGGTCAGTCTGGGAAGTGTCATTGAAAAATCCATAGTGACACTTATAGCGGACAAGGTCACAGTTGGGGGTTTTTCTCTGAGTTCTCCCGTTTTTCCCTATATATATATATATATATATATATATATATATATATATATACACCGGGTGTTTCCGAGATGGTGTTACAAACTTTCAGAGATGATGGGGAAGGGCACATGTATCAATTTGAGATAAGGAACCCTGGTCCAGAAATGACCGAGTCGAAAGTTATAAACAAAAATAGTTGTGTGGATATGAAATAATTTTATTCCTCTGTACACCTTATTTATGTGTATTTATCTGTACATCTTACACATACTGTATTCATCTGACGTTGTTCACGTTGTCTACTTACAGTATTCCATTCAGCGCGCTGTCTGAGGGATGGGGACAGGAAACTACACTAAAGCAATGCAGATAGCGTAATGTGTAACGGACATGGTCGGTCCTGATATGCACGTCTGTAGACAGCAGTGTATGTGTACAAGTTGCAGTGTCCAGTCGAGCAGTCCTAGTGAAATTGAGGAGTACACGAGAGCGGAATAAGCAGACCTGATTTTCGAATACGGATGAGCCAATGGGAACAGTAGACAAGCTCACAGATTGTATCGGGACAAGTACCCACGTAGGAGACATCCGGTCCATACCATCTTTCCACGACTGTTCCAAAGGTGAAGGAAAGGAGGGCACGTGGTGCCAAATTACAATTCCATTTCCACACAACTATTTTTGCTTATTATTTCGACTCAGTCATTACCGGACCATGGTTCCTTATCTCAAATTGATACATGTGCCCTTCGCCATCATCTCTGAAAGTTTGTAACACCACCTCGGAAATACCCTGTGTGTGTGTGTATAGGGTTATTTTACGACGCTGTATCAACATCTCAGGTTATTTAGCGTCTGAATGAAATGAAGATGATAATGCTGGTGAAATGAGTCCGGGGTCCAGCACCGATAGTTATCCAGCATTTGCTCATGTTAGGTTGAGGTAAAACTCCGGAAAAACTTCAATCAGGTAACTTACTCCGATCGGAATTCGACCCCGGGCCACCTGGTTTCGCGGTCAGACGCGCGCTAACCGTTACTCTACAGCTGTGGACTCAACATAATTCCGTCACCATTTCTCCATTTCGTCACCATTCCATAGCATTCCCCTATCACCGGCTGGCGACACAGGGAAGGGGCTGGCCTAGGAACGAGTGAAGTTGCCTGCTCGAAATCTGGATACGCAGCGAACCTTAGCGTAGTCAGCCGGTGTGGATTTGGGAATGCGCCTAGCTTGAGGCTTACAAGCAAACGTTCTGATGGGGGGGGCAGATAAAAAAGTTAAATTTTTTTCTTCCACCATGTTAATACAGTAATGTCAAAAGAAGTGCTTATACAAATTTTGGCCACTCGACCGCAATTACGATGCCGTCCAGAAAGTGATTTTCCCTGGAGCTGTTTATAGAAAAGAGCACAATTTTATAGAAATATTTATTGAAACAGATACGGCAATTGTTGCGCTATTTGTCAACATATCCCCCACTGGAATTGAGACATTTGTCATGCCATGGGATTAATTTTGTGTCGTAGAAGTCAGCCGCCTCAGATCGGAATCAGCGTTTGACTCCGTGTACACCTTTCTCTGTCGACCCCATGATATGAGAAATGTCTCAGTTCCGATGGAAAATATGTTGAAAAATAGCTCAACAATTGTTGTGTCCGCTCCAATAAATCTGTCCAATGAAAATGTGTTTTTTTTTCTGTTAGCGGCCCCTAGCGAACTTATTTTTTTACGGCCCTCGTAATTGCGGTCGAGTGTCCAAAATTTGTACAAGCACTTCTTTCGACATTATTAAGATGGTGGAAGAAAAAAATGTAACTTTTTTATCTGCCCCCATCAGAACGTTTGCTTGTTAGCGCAATACATCGTAACAGGTCGCAGTGTTGACCCATATAGTGTCCCCCTGCCGTAAATTCCATTCCGTTATTAAATACTGGGATGATGTTAATAGACCTGGTAGTGTTTATTTGTATGATTAATGAAATAGTATTCGAACTATAGTTCACAGAATTTTAAGCCCTAATGTCGGATGAAAAGACTGGTACATGAGAAAGCCCTGCAATTGCTTGAACAACTTCAGTTCTTCCTGAACCTGGAGAAGTAGTAAGCTCTTCTACAGTGTTTCCATTTTCGACGTGGATTGAAAAATCGTAGTCACAAAAGATTTGACCATCACCCATCTGAATGTAAGAGTAAACATAGTTTATTTTTTTTCGTAGGTACTTAACCCTATAAACTAGAAACTCCTAATATGTTGTTGTTGTTTATTGATATTTCTGGCTTTGAGCCAGAAGCCGATTTAGGGTTTTATACGCGCAGGACGCCCTCTCCAGCCATTGTACATAAATAACAATAAATATATATTTACATACTTATACACTATTTCTGGCTTAAGTGCCAGTAGGTGTGTGAGTGCAGTGACTGATTCCTTTTATTTTGTGTAGGCCTAATTTGTTGATTTGCTATGTTTGTAGGGGACTAGTTAGTATTAATATAATATACATATGGTACATATCAGGAATGGTGAACGGAATAAGAATTCGGGGTAAAAGATATCGCCTGATAGACAACGTTAATGTATTATTATGGAGAGACTAAGAGGAAAGAAAGATTTGAGAAGAATAAGAAATGCTGGGTTTGCAGTTAAAGACCTGCTCTTGGGCAGAACACTATGTATGTATGCATACATGCATACATGCATACATACATATTTACGTACATACATATTTTTTGTTGAGATTTTAAAGTTTCCCCTTCCGGTGGCAGAAGCGTCTGAATGGTTATGGAGACTTTCATGGGGTAGAGTTACAGTATTTTATTGATCTGCCTCTCTGTTGCTGTCGTGTGTCCTCTCAGACAGTATTCAAATTTCGAACACGTGTTTGCGGTTTTGTTTGTGTGTTTTAGTTTGGTGGTTGGGGCTGGTGGTAGTTGTAGAGGAGTTTCTCCAGTGTTGTTCTGTTGTTTGTGTTTGGTGGATTTGCGAAGATGTGTTGTGTATATACGCGATTTACTGCCGAATGTGTGTATTCCCTGTTTATGTTGTTTAGGTGTGTGAAGAGTGGCTTTGTTTTTGCCGTAGTGTAAACTGTGTTGTTTCTGGTGCGTCTGTGCAGGTGGAAGATTTGGCGGAGAATTCTTCTTTCGCGGGCTTCAAATTTTGAATGGGTCGTTGGAGGGGCTTGTGTGAGGAAAATGGAGGGATGTATGCATAGGGATCGAACCAATGCTTTGTATAGGTGGAGGAGTGTTTCGGTTATACAACCGGGTCGAATGATGCCACTTAGGCAGCTTATTGCTCTGGTGGCTGCGTTATATTTCCTCCAGGTTTCTTTAGCTACTTCGGTCCAGGAGAGTTTGCAGGTGAAGGGTATTCCAAGATATGTGAGATTTCGCTGGAGTGGGAGTTAAGTGTTGGCTATTGTGACCCTATCTCATATTATGCTACCATTAGAGTCCTGCACTTAGTTTCTGAGAAAGATCAGGGTCTCATATTAAGGGAGTGTTTCATATTCGGTGCCTTTACTTTAATTTTGTATTAAGTAAAATTTTCCGACACATGATATGCAAAATACTTGAGTAAATAACTTGATACTTAATGTTGTTGAAAGCCTCTAGAATGTGAAGATCAAGACAAGGACTAATTATACTATAAACTCATTTCTTCTTTCCCACGGTAGCTCAGTTGGTAGAGCAGCTGGCTACGGACCCGAGGTTCACTCAGCCTCCTATAAAATTGAGTATCGGGTCTTTCACGGGGGTAAAAGGCGGTCAGAGCGTGGTGCCGACCACACCACCTCATTCTAGTGCCGAGATCATGGAAAGCATGGGGCTCTACCTCCATGCCCCCCCCAAGTGCCTTCATGGCACGTTACGGGGATACCTTTTTTACGAATCATCACTAGTATTCATAATGATCTACTCGATGCTATGAACTCTGTCATCTGCATCCCAACAACGAGATTTCTCTCCGTTTATATTACATGACGCACAACTTCGCCCACTTTTAAGATGTATGTACGTAATTTTGGTGTCACGTTTCATACAATAGGTACCTTGCTTCTAACAATTTAAATATTCTGCTATTTTGAGCCACATATTCTTTTACTTGTGATGAAATGTGTCAGTAGCGTTCAGACCGGAGAGGTGGTATGGTAGAAGCTGAAATTTTTTTTTTCTGTGATTTCGTTACTGACATATATTTGTCATATTCAGTTATGATTTTCTTAAATTAACGTAGTAACATTTCGTTGCACTAAATCCCAGTCAGATTAGTTGGTCACGGGATTTGAACCCGGGACCACTCGAATGCGAGGCTCAAACGCTACCACCTGAGCCAACTCGCTCGATGGACCCACAGTTTGTATCTGTATAACCGGACAAAAAAACTTTTATAGAGTAGGCCTATTGTGGAAACTTCATTTCTACTTTTCTTAGTGCTTTTAGCAAAATTTTTATTTTCAAAAACAAAAACATAGGTACACTAAACCTAACTCAGAAACCGTTTTGTATAAACAACTAGAAACTGGAAAAGAACAAAACATGGTAATTTGAGCATCAATAGAAATTAAAAGTTAGATATATTACTGTTTGCAGATGATGTAACATTATTATCAGATTATGAAAATGGCCTCCAACGTTCTGTTTTCAAATTAGAACTCATTTCTGAAGAATACGGGATAAAAATTTCTGTTAATAAAACTAAAGTAATGGAATTCGTCGGAAAAAATCATCTCCGCAGCAAAATTTGCCTTTATAATAAACCTGTAGAACAGGTGTCATGTTTTAAATATTTTGGTTATCATTTGAGCTATGAACAAGAAAAAGACATTTCTACAAAACTGAATTTCTTTAACTATGCAAAGAATATCATTAATAACATTATCAACTTCTCTTGTCCAAAAAACATACAAGCCTTAAAGTCTATAAAACATTGGCGAGACCTGTTCTCATGTATGGAAGTAAAGCTTGGACCATACGTAAATGTGATGAACACCGAATCACTGCCAATGAAATGAAGTTTTTAAGAAGAACTTCTGGCTATACTAGATTAGACAAGAAGATAAATTAGAATATTTTTAAGAATTAAATAATGACCCAATTTTAGAGAAAATTAAAAATTATAAGCAAAAATAGAAATCTCATATACTAAGGATGCCTAGACCCACGCCAAGCAATAAATTACCGCTCTTTAGGAACAAGATCTTTGGGACGTCCGCTGAAATGAGGGAGTGAGACCATAACAGGCCACCAGGCTTGATACATGATAGGAAGAAGTAGAAGAAGAAGTAAAATTAAAATAAGTATGCATAATTCATATTCTGGATCCAATGAACTTCCAAATAGATGCTTAACTAATATGTAGAATCTTTTTCTTTCTTTCTTTCTTTCTTTCTTTCTTTCTTTCTTTTTTTCTTTCTTTCTTTCTTTATTTCTTTCCTTCTTTTTTATTTCTTCTTTCTTTCCTTCTTTCTTACTTTCATCCTTTCTTTCTTTCTTTCCTTCTTTCTTTCTCTTTCTTTCTTCCATCCTTTCTTTCTTTCTTTCCTTCCTTCTTTTTTATTTCTTCTTTCTTTCTTTCTTGCTTTCTTTCTTTCTTTCCTTCTTTCATACTTTCATCCTTTCTTTCTTTCTTTCCTTCTTTCTTTCTCTCTTTCTTTCTTCCATCCTTTCTTTCTTTCCCTATTTCTTTCTTCCATCATTTCTTTCTGTCTTCCTTTCCTTCTTTCTTTCTCTCTTTCTTTCTTCCATCCTTTCTTTCTTTCTTTCTCTCTTTATTTCTTTCTCTCTTTCTTTCTTCCATCCTTTCTTTCTTTCTTCCTTTCTTCCCTATAAAGAAATAATTCTTTCTCTCTTTCTTTCTTCCATCTTTTATTTCTTTATTTCTCTCTCTTTATTTCTTTCTCTCTTTCTTTCTTCCATCTTCTCTTTATTTCTGTCTTTCTTTATCCGTTTTATCTCCCGTGTAGTAGGCCTACAGACTTACAGAACATAGCGATGCAGGGGAGAGAGGGTACTGTCTCTGAATCAACACTAGACGTCTAGACTACACATAGAGGACCTCCCTGGATGTGAGATTGACACAATGCAGAACCACCATAGAAACATCACAGGATAATCACGAGACAACGGACAATCATCCAGTCTCGTAGACAGAAGACGAATTTCTTCCATTGCTCACTGTACAATATATATAAAAAATGTTTTAGTACTGACAGAGGATTAATTTCTCAATAAAATGTATATTACATGCTTTTGGGATTTGAAGCATTTCCTTATCTAGGATCACCTTGGAGGAAAGAAAAGAAATTTAACGAGAATTAATTAATAAAATGGTTGGTTTGGAATTAATTTGTTAATTAAACTCTAGTGTTGCAATTATTGTATTAGCCTGACTTTTTTTCTCTCAAAACCTTCAGCATTCAATAACACGTGTTTCCGAAAAAGATTGGCCAGTAACTGCTGGACTTTTTGTATTCTTGATTCACACATTTTTAACAGTCCTGTATTATTAATGGTAATTGAAACAGGTCAAATTATTATATACTTCACTGTATTAGCTTTGAAACTTATAAAACAACTTTTAACTATCATTAATGTTAGTTCAAGAACACGCGAATAGTTCAGTTTTTCTCATTGGTCGATAAATATAAATGAAGAGTCCACTGCAAGAATGATGGATGTCACTTTCTTGTCGAAAATGAACCAAGACTGTCAATGCATAGCTTAAGACATATAGAATGTACATAGAGAGTTATATGGCATTAACACTGATAGTCATTGTCCAGTAATGATCGGAAAATCTCAGTTAAGCTTTGAGCGTTAAGCATTTCAAACTTTCAATTGCTTCTCCTGCAAAATGTATTCCAAATGACATCCATCATTCTTGCAGTGGACTTTTCAAATGCTATTGCAAATTTTTTACTGCATAATTTCATCTTATTAAATAATTTGACATCTACCTCTGTTATTAGCTCATTTACTCATGTTTAGCCGAAAGGCTTTTACCTCAGGGGATAAAGTTTGAGATCGTAGTAGGCCCAAATGTAATTTATAATAAACAAAATTGCAATACGAGTATTGGAGCAGGTTTCCTCAGGATACTTTCGTTTCCATTAACATTTATTCTTTTTTTTTTCTTCTTGAGGCACTACAATGTCATCTAGATGTTCGATCTTTCTTCGTACCAACAAAAATTCTCTCACATGGCTCGCCTCCTTCAAAACACCCACTTCCGTGATATGAAGATAAATCTTCTCCCTAGCCTGCAATCGAACTACGAACCGCTCAGTTGGAATGAGCATGTGCTGCTTACTGAACCATAACGGCGGAACCCCTTATCACTTCAGCATTTCCTCATTCAGACTTGCAATGAACATGCTGGCGAAGTACTGGGCCTATCGCTGTGACCAGACAAAGTATCTGATGATCGGTGTCAGATGACCCATGAGATAGAACCTACTCAAGGACGAGGTCTATACTGCATTTCATTTAGCCTACACACAATCGTTTAAAAACAGATGTTATATACATACCGAACATTTTCATGCTCGGAGGTTATCCTAAATCAGGGTTGCCATACGTACGACTATAGTCGTACGCATACGATTATTTTGACTAATTGTACGAGGTACGACCGCACTCTATGCCGTACGTAATTTTGTACGACTATTTCACTGAAGGAAAAAAATTATTTTGGAACTTTAATGTTGGTTTATAATTAAAATAAAATTGATGGTTAATTCGTCCCTTTTAGACAAGTTTTCTTCATTAAGTATATCCTTGACTAATATGAAAGAAACATGCTTTAAAGGAGGGAAAATGCTTTGAAAATCGATCTTGTAACTATGTTTGCCTTGCAAGTCATAATTTGTCATATTCAGCTCTAGGTTTCACATACACGGCGCGGTTATATCAAAGTATTCATTCATTCATAGTGTTCTGCCCAGGGGCAGGTCTTTCACTGCAAACCCAGCATTCTCCAGTCTTTTCTGTTTTCTGCCTTCCTCTTCGTCTCGTCATATGATTCATAAATCTCCAATCATCTGATATCTTCTGCTGCATCAAAGTAATACAGGTTTAATTGTATTAACTTCCTTCTTCGTTCGACAAAGGAAGTCTTTTATCAACAGTAATCTCACTAGACGTTTTGATTTATCTAGAGAAAATCAAAACTCGAGTGGGATTTAATTGACTATTACACGATTAGAAGAAAGTATATAAATATTAGAAGTAACGAAGTACTCAAATACAATAAAATATTAATTGACTTACGAAAATACAACTGTCTTCAAATGTATTATTGTACCATTTCAACATTACAAACATTACGCTAGATGCATGCTAGATGGCAGTAGTGAGCAGTGCCTTCTCGTCGAGAAGTTCTCGATCTATTATACACGATGGCAATGTTACTAGTCAAGAAGGCTTTGTTGATTCAGTTTCATTTTTATTAAAATGCAACATTCCACTTCAATTATCCGAATCCAAGTAATCAACGTCACTTGACAGATGATTTTCAATAAATCTTAATATTAAACAATCTCTGATGCGTGACTATCCATAATATCATATAGCAGAAGCTATAACATAACCTCAATAATATACACAAGTGTTAGAAAAGTTTTAATTAACAACGATGACATAAGAATAAACATGAATAACTTTAAAAGGAATAATTGAAGACCTCCCTCGAATAACGGTGTAACCAACAAAATATTACTTTTATGTTATGAACGAAAAACGTCTGATAGGCTCTTCTTAAGTCATGTAACATTACAGCTACCAGTGTAATCTTGTTTGAGGGTTCATTCAATTATTAGATAATAAATAGTAACATTTCAAGTTCATAGTTTTGAAATAACAGAAATTGTTTTGAGATTACAATGGAATAAGGGTGTATCATCAATTAAAAAACAGATTAAACGTATGAAAATGAACAAAATGAAAGATTCATTATTTCTAAGGACAGTACAATCTCATGCTCATACAACATAGGTATCACATGCTCAAAATCACTGCATAGTAGGAAAAAAAACTAAAATATTGAGAAAAGTTATGAACGAAAATGAAAGATTCTTTATTTCTAATGGCAGTTCAATCTAATGATCAGACAACATAGGCATCACATGCTCTACAAAGGAGGAAAAAAAATGTAAGAGAAAAGTTATGAACAAAAATTAAAGATTCTTTATTTTTAAGGGCAGAACAATGTAATGTTCATAGAACATAGGCCATCACATGCTCAAAATCATTGCAAAGTAGAAAAAAAAAGTAAAATGTAAGAAAAAAGTTATCAAAGTACAGCACATGTTATGACACTACTCCTTATACTGTAGTTCAGTGGTCGTTAGCACTCGCTAAAATGTGCAATGGGTACGTGGTGCCGTCCCGTGTGCACTGTCGTGCAACAGGGAGAGCTAGAGAGCATACCCGCTAGCAGCTACGAGAGCACTATAGTGCACTGCGTTTTCAGCGGGTAAGAGAGGCTAGCCCCAGCGTGCTCTGTGCTGACGACCACTGCTCTAGTTGGAAACAGAGAACTTGCGGTGCTCAATATCAGTAATGAACTCACACATGTGTGTAAGATCTCGTTTCTTCTCTTTTTTGATGGGTAAGGGACCTTGATACGCTGTTTCTTGTGAAATGGATACACAACCCATGACTGTAAAGTCCCATGAGATTTTCGCACATAAACGGAAAAGGGATCATTTTGTGAACATTTAAGCCACATTGCTTCTGTTATTTTAAATTCTTTGGGCTGAGTGACATTCTTGTCCAACGTATCAAAATTTTTGAAGTCCTCTGATTGGATGTAAGTAACCTGGAATGGATTTGTTGGTCTTGCGGCCACTATCACTTCAACCCACTGGAATGGTACATTAACTTTTGCAATTCTTTTTTGTTTTTCTATTAGTGCGAAATGTGTCGCAGGGCAGAAAACTGTGTCCACTGCACAGAAATGTTTGCTCTACGGTAGAAAAATATCTCCACAAAACAAAATGCCTCAGAAGTGACATACATCTATCCGACCACACAATAAGACCTCTTGTTTCCCTAACAGATAAAGGTTTGAAATTTTGCATGATATAGGAAAATGAACAAGAAGCAACTTCAGAGGCTCCTCGATCTGCAACTCCCTCATGCCATAAATGCATAGTTACTTGACCAGAGCCAGCATTACTAACACAGTAGTTGTAAGTTGAGAACTGTCTCTGATAAAATACATTAGTGAGTGTTAACATAGGTGAAAACAAAACCTGCTGCATGTCTGCGCATAAGACTACGACACTATTATTTTGGCTAGCTATTTCTATGTCCTCCCTCAACACAGCGTAGGTTTGTTCTGCTTTCCTATGATGTAAGTTTGTTTCAAATTCAATCCTTCTCGTCTCTTCAGCACTTGTAGCATTGGAAAGTTGTACAAAATATCTGTCACATTTTTGACATGTGTCTGATCGTGGAAGCCCAGATTTTAAATTGAATCTAGATCTAAACACATCTCTATATTGGTGAAGTGATACATGGGTGTCTGGATACTTTTCCTCAAACATTGAATGAATTGTCGATACATTTAAACCTGGTGGAAGGTAACTGCATATAGTTTTTTTTTTTTCTGCTATAGTGACTTTCCTGAATAGGAAATGACTGAATATGTTGAACAATCAAGACTATAGTTTAATTTGTGGTACGATGAGGGCGATTCATATCCTTACCTCTTTGATCCGTTAATGGTCCATTGTTTTTCATTTTGGTTTGCAATATTTGTATGCGTTTCGAGCTGATAGCATATACCTGAAGAAGAGTCTTTAAACACACTTGCACTCTCTTACTTCGAATGAACAGAAAACACTTGAAACTACATTGCCTATGTGAAAGATTTTCTTCTCTGTAACGTCTTCCAATGTCACACAATTCAGTGCACTGATGAACAAGAAATGATGACTGCTCATCGTGTGTCTTATTATAATAATCCGTAAACAAGCGTAGTTTTGTGTCATGGTTGAGAATTTTGCATCCTGCATATTTACATTTGCAAACAGTTTCCTGAAATATCAAATATACCATACAAACTTAAACTTTTCAATATACGAGTATGTATAAATTAAGACAAATTTATTTCATTTTCACTTAAATTTATACAATGAAATGCATTAACATTTCAATCTCACCAACATTACGTCTAACTTATAGAACTAATTATTTGTATTGTAATAATAATGAGTAGAATAATTACTACATTATGCATTTGTCTGTATGTTAGGAATGGCATCGGAAACTTTTGTATGCAATGCGGGTATTAAACATAAATGAAGACTTTGTAATGATGTTACATCTTTATTCCACTTAAACAATTTGGAGGTTGTTTTGCACGTTTCACTATACCATTTCTTGATGTATACTCCTTCCCATGCTCCTTTAATGATTTCCTTGTGACATCCTTCCATTCGTCAATGTTAATCTTACGTTTACAGCCTTTATTTATAGTTTTTTTATACACTGGAGTTACCACAACAGAGTACTTGGCTGCCATCTCGACCGATGTTACATCATTATTCCACGGACCGCTATTTTCAAATGTCTCTAGCTCATTTAATATTACGAGTATGATCTGCAGATCGCAGCATCACATAACACATCGATGTTGCGTACTGTTTCACCTATAATCCCACTTAAGCAAAATTTGATGTTACACCATTATTCGAGGGAGGTCTTCAATTATTGCATGTACAATTTTCAAATTTGAATGTGGTTGGTGGTTCAATTGATGTTATATTGGACGTGTGCGTAATAGAAGTGGAACTCGTTGATGTAGGCCTACATGGTGTATTCAGCTTATTCAGGATTTCCGAATGGTGCTCTTCATTTATTTGTAAAAAGGATTTCAGAAGATGTATAGGTATGATCAGTGATTTTTATTAATTCTTGTTCTTGAATGCCAATGCGAGTCATATTTGAAACTGCTGTGCATCGACTGGAGTGGTTTGTAATTTTCTATTTTTTTTTTACGTCCAGACCAGCGCAGTTTCAAATGTTAGCAAACAAAGAAACAAATGCTAGGGACGCGATAAAATTAAACAAATGCTAGGGACGCGATAAAATTAAATAAATGCTAGGGACGCGATAAAATTGTGCGATAAGCAGCCATGATTGGTTGAAATACTTCCTTTCGTACCGTTTTATTGGTCAACAGTAGTGTGACGTAGTAAAAGTGTAATAGTCATTGAAATAGTACCGCAGTAGCATTAAGAACGCTCCGACATTTAAGGTATCGGGTTTGAGTCGACTGTATATGAATTAATTTGACATAATTTTGAGCGCCGCATTCATTGATACTGAAATATCTGTCGCCAAATATCAAATTTCTGCGTACTTTAAATATAACAAAGCTGTTTCTAACCAAGCGGTATCGTGCACTTTTTACGGCGATGACAGTATTGATGATGAAGAAATGGGTGGTGATTTGTTTCAATGCTGAATGTCTTTGTGGATGTGAACAATAATTAATAGTATTCTTAATTAGAACTAAAATTTACTGGTAGACATAACCTATATAAATATAGTAAAGATATTATTATTTTTTTTATTAATTTGTCCTACAGAATAATATCTGTAATACGGTACTGACAATTAATATTTGAGGAGAAAAATTCGCTCCGGCGCCGGGGATCGAACCCGGGTCCTTGGTTCTACGTACCAAGCGCTCTGACCACTGAGCTACGCCGAATTCAATCCACAGCACCGGACCGAACCTTCCTCCTTCAATGTTTCCCTTTGTGGCCTGACTCCAAGTTAGGCATATATGTTGACGTATATGTCCAATGTCAACTGCCATTATATTAGGAGCGCACTCAGTTGAGTGACTTGTTTGGCCGGGATTCCGCAGTTAAGTGCACAGTAATCTGTACAGAAATATGCACTGCTAGCTATGAGAATAGTAAAGATATTATTATTTTTTTATTAATTTGTCCTACAGAATAATATCTGTAATATTGACAATTAATATTTGAGAAGAAAAATTCGCTCCGGCGCTTGGTACGTAGAACCAAGGACCCAGGTTCGATCCCCGGCGCCGGAGCGAATTTTTCTCCTCGAATATTATATAAATATAGGTTTATTTTACGATTCTTTATGAACTGTGATGCTTCTCTGGCGTCAATAACATGAAGGTGATAAAGCCAGCGAAATGACGCCAGCGCCGAAAGTTACCCAGCATTTGCTCTTAGTGGGTTGAGGGAAAACCTCATAAACAACCTCAACAACCAGGCAACTTTTCTCAACCAGGATTTGAACCCCGACCTGCTTGTTTCAAGTCGGACATAGTAGCCATTACTGTACAGCGGTGGACTAGAATTATATATATTAGGAAGCTGAGAAATGTAAGACAGTTTTTTGCTGAAGTACGACAATTTTCATATGTTGGTACGACGGTTTCAGTTCCTGTATCTGGCAACCCTGTCCTAAATCCAAATTAGACCACCGAGGTGGTGTAGGTTGTCAACAAGCGGGAGTCGTGTTCCGAGGCTGCGATCAGGCATGGGTTCGAATCCCTATTGGGCTGATTATCTGATTATTCTTATGGCAAATCCTCGGATTCCTTCCTTTGTGCCTATGGCTATTATACGGTGGAGCGCCGCCGCCTCCTTCCTGATCCCAATCGTCAATATGTCCGTTCTTGGGTTTAATGTACCTGCAGGCTTCTACCTAAAGCCGCGTAACCACGGAGCGAAGCTGCCTCGTCGTGATGCTTTCGCAAAGGTGCGTGACTGTCTCATCAGTGAGCCAATTTCAGACAGTTTTTGGATACGATCAATGGTGTCTAGTAGTGATTAACTCGCTCCGTGTGAACTGTTCGTTGGTGAGTGCGCCATCACGCCCTCAGGCTGTTTTGCGTTCTTGCCTCGCTACCAGAAGAACAAAACCGCGAGGCAAACAACAAGCGAGGCTGTTTCGAAAAACGGTCGCGCCTGGCAGCCTCACTTCGTGGATACGGGGCTTAACAGCTTGAAATACTCCAAAAGTTCCTTCGTCTGCCGCGTAGTTTTCTCTCGTGATTCATATCCAAATATCTGCTAAAGCCATTTTTCATTTGGCATTCCCATCAAGTGACCACACCAAATTGATTTCCTTTTTAATATAGGGCAGATAGTTGTACCTTGAATCACTTTTGACATTTTATTTTTCTTAATCTTGGGACATTAAATTTCTTAAATGAAAAAATGCTTGAAATAATTAATGAAGATTCCTTTACAACTTACTACAGATATTTTTCTACATCAAATATTCATTATATGAGGTCTCGCCATCCTCATTGAATATTAACACGACTACTATGAAGTAGTCAATGTGTATTATCACCTTTAAATCGAGAAAAATTCGTTCCGGCACCGGGAATCGAACCCGGGACCTCTCAGCTCTGCGCGCTGAGGGCTCTTTCCAACTGAGCTATGCCGGGACACGATCTACGGTGCCGGTCAAACTCCTCTCATAGTACTGTTTTACGGCCTACTACCTGGATTTAAACCCATGTAAGTCAATATGCAGGAGCGCATATTTAAATGACTTTTGTGGCCATATTCAACAACAGTTTGTGATAACTGTAAACATTTAATACGTCAAATATTCATTATATGAGGTCTCGCCATCCTCATTGAATATTACACGACTACTATGAAGTAGTCAATGTGTATTAACACCATTAAATCGAGAAAAATTCGTACAATGAGAGGAGTTCGACCGGCACCGTGGATCGTGTCCAGGCATAGCTCAGTTGGAAAGAGCTCTCAGCGCGCAGAGCTGAGAGGTCCCGGGTTCGATTCCCGGTGCCGGAACGAATTTTTCTCGATTTAAAGGTATTTTTCTGTTTTGCAGATCTATTAAGATTGAAGAAAAAATAATAAAATTAAGGGATATGTAAAGTGTTACATGATACAACAGGTTCGTGTACCTTGGATCATACTCTCTTGTACCTTGGAAGACTGGAACATAGGGAATATAGGTGTTAATATAGTTTTAAATAACACACAATAATAAAAATATGTATTTGTCATCATTTCCAGGCTTCTCTGGAGGAGCCATAACTGCTTCAACAGCTTTCTTCAAGGCATCCGGATCAATTGGGGCCCTCTTAACTCCAGACGTACTTCGTGGCATGATCCTAAAATAAAAGAAAAACAAACCGATAGTATTATATACATAAGAACATGTCCCTTGGTACAAGATGTTTTGTGATCCAAAGTAAAGAAGGTGCACGGTTAAACAAATATGACTACCTAAACTAGAGATGAGAATAAATCATGGAAATTAACATATGTTATTATACTCTATTTTTTTTTTCATGGAGTGCAGTTTCATAGAAAGAGCTTTGCCGACAGACCTTCTACTGCCCCCTACTAATTGGTTGTCACAAATAAATATCTTCCTTACGGTGACGGAAATCTTGTCTTCTCCTGTCAGTAACCAATCACAACCCTCGTTCAGAAGAATTGACAGGCTCTCGTCAAATCCACGTGGAGGCAGAGTTGCTGCATCTTTTCCGAATTCCAAGAATCCCGTCAGTCTCATTTCAGGGTCTCCAGGATTATGGCAACTGTGCAATATTGGGACGAGGGGACAGGATGGAATTGTCAGAGGTGTTTGTGTAGGAAGTCATAAATCTGTAAGTGGGTGTTCAAAGGAGCCACCGAACTGCACTCCTTGAAATAAAATAAGGTATACTCACCAGATGATAGGGAACACACCGCACTTAAATGATAGTCACAAATACAATTTGGTTTCGTGTTAGAAAACATATAACAATGAACGAAATATTTACTTTTGGTACCAAAAAAATTATTTTGTCCACAGAACTCACACTCTATAATAAACCAAACCGGAACTGTAACCAGAGATACCCTTGCCTTTCTGCAATGATACCCGCGGTGTGGGCTGTAGCTCCATCTTGCTGCATCCATTGTCGTTGGAGAGGTAAGTTTATGGCGCAATAAAAATGACGCAAATCCCACACGAGTGGAGTAATAATGAGATCTCTGTAGAATACCTGACTTAGGGCCCATTCACAATGAAAATTAAACATAACCGTAACATAAACACAGAAGTTTGCGCCAGGCTACCAAATGGGATCATTCACAATGATTCACATAAGCATTGACATAAACATTACCGTAAGACGTTAACATGAAAGTTTGCAAACTCCAAACTTTCATGCTTATGCTTACGTGATTTGCAAACAGAACACAATCGTGGAGCGCTGAAGTATACGACAGAATATGAGGAAATGGCGTCGTTGTTATGTTTCCATGGTTACCAAGTGTGTTCGCGGTTATTTTTATGTTCCCATAGTGAATGATCTTGATTTTACCGCAACGTTTATGTTCTTAAGTTAACGCTTACGTTATGTTTAATTTTCATTGTGAATGAGCCTTTACTGTTTTTTTTTTTTTTTTTTTTTTTTTTTTTTTTGGATTCTGTGCAGCATCCTACACGAAATAAGGGGCCCAGTATTCCATCACCGGACACGACGCACCAAATCGTAATCTGCGCATTATGAAGTCGTTTATGTATGACGACATCGGGCCATTCAGACCCTAAAAATCGAGTTGTTTGTAGATTAATGTAATCATCAATGTGAATATGGCTTCCGTCTGAAAACCATATGTTGCAGAAGAAATCTGGAACTTTATACGTCATGGACAACATTCGGCTACAATATTGTAATTGGGCTCGCTCACCCCTTTCTGTTAGGCACCGAACAACTTGAATGCGGTATGCAAAGCCACCCAGTTCTTTAAACATCCGCCGAACAAACCTATCGCCCAAACCAAGTTTCAGCGATGTTCGTCGTAGACTATGCTTTGGGGGCTGTAACACTTTTATTTAAAATTTCAGTTTGCAGTTTCTTTGCATTGTATTTTTCTAGCAATATATTATTATTATTATTATTATTATTATTATTATTATTATTATTAGTATTGTTCTTGTTGGAGAAGTCGTCCATGATTCTCGTTTGTGGGACGGTTTTTGGGCGCCCTGTTGTCTCCTTTCGCTGACAAAAGACTGATACCGTATGACGGAACTTGACAACAACAGCTAACAATGTTCTGTTATTTGATGCCTCCTTATTAAATCGCTCATCATGCTATTCTTTAACGTGAAGTAAACTTGGCGCATTTCCTTCTCCTCTGTTGTGAGAACCATAATTGCAGAAATCAACACAACACTGAATTCACAATATGTCAAACTATTGTATACAGTAAATAAATACTTCGTTGCTAGGGAAACGTGTACAGCAGGTGAGCAATAATTTCAATGTCGTTTGTTTTGCTGCATTTATAAAGACAGGAGAAAATAAATAGTTTATAATGAGATGTCCTTCTACTTTTCTAAAGCATTGTATTTGGTCAAAGATCGAAATTTTATGTTGATGTCATATCTTATAGGTTTTTTTATCGCTGTTACATAATAATAATAATAATAATAATAATAATAATAATAATAATAATTTTTATTTGAAAGATAATAGTTATTTTGGTTGGCACTCCCGATGAAGCAAAAGCTTGTGGCCGGGAGTGGAGTATTACATTGAATAAATAAAAAGTAATATTACAAGCTTAAGCCTGCAGTAAAACAATTATTTAATTGTTTAATTTAAGTATCTCTGACTTAGATTCTGGCTGATAGGTATAATCTATCTATCATCAGGCAGTACATCTCACTTGACGATATGTGTCAGAGGAAGAACAATTGTTTGTATATTATGGATTTATTAATTTGTCCTACAGAATAATCTCTGTAATGTTGACAATTAATATTTGAGGAGAAAAATTTGCTCCGCCGCCGGGGATCGAACCCGGGTCCGTGGTTCTACGTACCAAGCACTCTGACCACTGAGCTACGCCGAATTCAGTCCACAGCACCGGATCGAACCTTCCTCCTTCAGTGTTTCCCTTTGTGGCCTGACTCCAAGTTAAGCATAAGTATATGTTGACGTATATGTCTAGTGTCAACTGCCATTATACTAGGAGCGCACTCAGTTGAGTGACTTATTTGGCCGGGATTCCGCTGAAGGAGGAAGATTCGATCCGGTGCTGTTATATAATGTTCTATTTCTTTCTCAACTCTTCAAAAATAATCCATTTTTAAAAGGAAACCATACATTATTTGTCATTTGTTAGAAACAGTTGAAAGTAATTTACTTCTAATAGGCTACTTATAACATCAAATTTCTTTAACACTATTGTCAACTATTAAAACGCCTCTTTTCACGTAAGGATTCGTATCTTTTCTCCAGAACTTAATTTTGTGTTTGAATTGTGAACTGTTGGCTGATGAATAAAATTGTCCTACAGTATTTGTTCAAACTATAACCTAATAATAATAATAATAATAATAATAATAATAATAATAATAATAATAATAATAGTTATTATTATTATTTATTTATTTATTTTATTTATTATTAATATTTGTGTAATAATAATAATAATAATAATAATAATAATAATAATAATAATAAATTTATTTATTTATACTGGCAGAGTTACGGCCATAGGGCCTTCTCTTACACTCTACCACGTGACAAAGTATACAAGGAGTGAAAATTTAACAAAACGTTAAAGAACAGATTAACTAATATATTATAAAAAATAATAGCATAACAAAATCGACACTAAACAATATAAAGATAATACCATAACATAAAAAAGAAAGTAAAATACAGATATAAAGATTGAAATATAATAAAAGCAACTCAGTTTGTACAGATAGTTAACAAGGAAAAACGTGAGGAAGGACACGACAAATGAAATGTAATAAAATAATAAAAAAATACGAAATTGAAATAGAATCAACAATAAAAAGGGTACGATAATAAATTCATCTGGCGATCAAGAGAAAAGAAGAGGAAGAAAAATGAAACATATATTTTTACAAAACTATCGCAAAGAAAAGGGCTTTTAAGTGAAAGGAATCTGAATTGAAAAACTGCAACTTTAGTTTATTTTTGAAACTAGACAATGTCCAACAGTCTCTGACATATTGTGGTAGAGAGTTCCAGAGATGAGCTGCAGAGGAGGTGAAAGATGAAGAGTAGAAGGATGTTCTGTGTTTAGGAATGGAGAGTGTGATATGGTGTTGTGAGCGAGTATCTATTTCGTGATATGAGGACAAATGTTGAACCTATATTTTTAATTAAATGTTGAAAGCAATAGTCAAGTCATTTTATTGTTTCTGAAGGTCTGACTTTGATATATTAGCTATCAGAGACTGCCAGTTATTTTTGTTAATTAGTTTAAGGGTTTGAATGGGATTGCTGAAGCATTTTATATGTTTGGAGGAGCCGTGCTTTGTTAGTCTGGAGCTTGTTACGTAGCACATGACCCACATGTTTGCTAACTCAAATAACAAACCACGCAAATGAGGACCCAAAATGACCTCGGAACGAGCATGAATGCCTGGGTGTAGAAGGTCGTTCTCAACTTGGACGACGTGCTTCGACTTCATTTCCGCAGATTATTCTGCCGAATACCAAACGTTGCCGAAATCTGCTAATCTTCGAGTGCAGAGCATTGCGTATTGTTTTGTATATTTCCTTAGGCTACGTGAATGAATGAAATTCTGATGCCTTACCTAGTAATGAAAAATTCGTCATTGACATCACCGTATGTAGGTCTATTTCAAAGGTGAGCACTTTGACCCATTCGGTGTGCATCATTGTAATAATTTTGAAGCACACTTGTTAGTCACAAGCATATCCTGGGAATGTGGCCAATATTGCTCAAGATCACAGCTTGAGATAACATGGAACAAATACAAGCCAAGGAAGATGAATCGAACCGAGGTCCGCTGCACTTGTGTGGATATGCTACATCTTGAACTGGAAAAATAAACAAGAAACGAATATGTTTCAAGGTACACAATGCTTAAGGTACAGTACAACAGCTTCCTATAGTAATAATAATAATAATAATAATAATAATAATAATAATAATATATTTTATTTATTTATTTATTTACCTATTTATTTATTTATTTATTTATTTATTTATTTATTTATTTATTTATGTGCTGGACAACAGCCATTGGCCAATAAAAGTCCAGCACAGTGATACAATTAATACATTAAAATGAACAACTATGGTATAAATTAAATACTTGAGTTAACAACAAAATAAAGAACATAGATTACAATAATTAATTTACAAGAATTAAAACTATAAATTATTAGGGAAAGGAGTTCATTCTTACTACCAATTTGTGTATAAGGATTATGCAAATAATATTAGCAAAGGCATTGCCATATTCTAATACTTCTATAGATTGAATGGATCGAAATGACCTACATGTAAGTTAGCATGATTGATACATCTGGAGGCCGGCGAGGAAGATTTAGAATTTCTAATATCGAAGAGTTTGTGATGTCTCATGTCCTTCATAAGAATACGAAGGCTGACACTGTTTAAGAAAGATCGACAATTAATGTCACCTTTAATAATAATAATAATTATTATTATTATTATTATTTATTTATTTATTTAATGTGCTGTACAACAGCCAGGGGCCAATTACAGTTCAGCACAAATATAACAAAAAACATAAAACAAAAATAATTATTACACATAAATATAATTACAATTAATTACAATAATGACGATGAATGGATAACTAAGAATACTATGAGACAATGTTAATTGAGTATAATGCCTAAAATAATACATAAATGATAAATCGTTGCCAAGAGCAAACAAAGTCTATACATTGAAGGGATCGAATTCGCAGCCATGCATGTTGGCATTTTTAATGCATCTGGAGACTGGTGAAAGAAATTTCGAATTTCTAATATAGAAAAGTTTGTGGGCTCTCATATCTTTTGTTGGAATACGTAAGGTAATATTGTTTAAGAAAGAGTCACAGGATATATCACCTTTGAGGACTTTACAAAAGAACAGATAATCTAGCTCATGGCGTCTAGCATATAGATTTTGACAATTAAAATATTCACATTTTCTCTCATAACTATACCCGGAATTAATGGGCAAAAATCTGAATGAACATAAGGATATAAATTTTCTTTGTATATTTTCTAATTTAGCCGAGTCCGTAGTTGTAATCGAGTTCCAAGCTACAGATGCATATTCGAGTTTCGATCGCACCAATGTATAGTATAGCATTAAGAGAGAATCGGGCGTGGAAAAAGAATAAGTTATTGACCGTATTATTCCTAGCATTCTGATTGCGTGATTGTAAATGTAATCAACGTGACTATGAAAATACAATTTACTGTCAAAGAATATTCCCAAATCTTTTACGCAATCCGTTCTGTTAATTAGTACATTATTTAGATAATAATTAAATTTCAGTGAAGAAGTTTTTCTAGAAAAGGTTATTACATTAGTTTTGGATACGTTAATTTTCATACCATTGTCTTCCGACCATTTAGCGACTGAATTAATGTCACATTGAAGTGATTGACAGTCAGTACTACTTTTGATTGTACGAAAAATTTTTAAATCGTCTGCAAATAATAAACAGTCAGAACTTATTCTTTTACATATATCATCTATGAATATAATAAATAGGAGAGGTCCTAAAGTAGATCCCTGCGGGACTCCGCAATTTATATTATAAGAATAAGAGTGTATATTAAACAGTCTTACACATGAAACTCTATTACTTAAATAATTATCGAACCACTTTACGTAGCTTACAGAAAGGCTAATATTTCCTAACTTATGAAGAAGGATATAGTGCGGAACTACATCAAAAGCTTTGCTGAAATCAAAATATATTGAATCAGTTTGTCCCTGCGTTTCAATTATTGGTACAATTTGATTTAGATATGTGACCAGGTTAGTGACAGTGGATTTAGTTTTAGTAAATCCATGTTGTGAAGAATTGAGCTTGTTTTTCACATAAAACGATATATGTCTGTGAATAATGGTTTCAAAAATTTTTGAAAAGTTATTTAGGATCGAGATAGGTCTGTAGTTTCTGACATCATTTCTTTTTCCGTTTTTAAATATAGGAATAATTGCAGCTTGTTTCCATAGTGAGGGAAATTCACCATTTTTCAAACTAATATTAAATATGTGGGCTAAAAGAGGAATAAATATATTAGAGCATCCTTTAATTATAAAATTTGGAATACCGTCAGTGCCAGTTGTTTTTGTTGGTTTAAGTTTTTTAATTGCTTTACGAACGTCATCATGTGTTACTTTAGGTATAGGTAATGAGTCTGTTATATTCGTAATAATGTTTTCATATGTATGGCTGTGTTTAGTCTGAACAGATTTGAAGTGATCAGCAAAAGCATTGACAATGTCTAACTGATCTGTGATGTATTTATCGTTAAGAATTAATTCAGAGGGATAATTATCAGTCTTCCGAAATGATTCAACATATTTCCAAAACTTTTTTGGTTCCGTTTTAAGATTTTCATTAATATTTTGAAGCCATGATAATTTATCCGATTTAATTTTAGATTTCACAAGTTTTCTATAGTAGGAAAATGTTTGATAATAAAATTCAGTTTTAAATTTTTTATATTTTTTATGTGCATGGTCTTTCTTTCTAATAAGTTTACGTAAGGTGTTAGAAAACCATTGTGGATAACTAGACCTTTTGACTCGAGTGACAGGAACTGCCTGGGATATGACACTATTAACTACTGAACATAGTGAGCTAACTGCATCGTTAACATCGACAGCTTGGTAAACACAGGACCAATCGTAATTATATAGACTCCAATATAAATTCAAGTAATCACCTTGAGAATAATTTGGGAAAGAATTTTGTTGATTCTGTGGAGAAAAATTTAGTGTGACATCAAGAGTTATTGTTAAGGGAGGATGATAGTCATCCTGCAAGACTAGCGAGTGAGTGGCCAGATTGACCTCAGTCTCGGTTAAATTTGTAAATACAAGATCAAGTAAGTTTTTGTTATTAACTGTTGAATTTACTTGTTTCAATCCAAGAAAGCAAGAAGATGAAAATAACTCTTGAGCCTTAATTTTGGAGTAGTAATGAATGTTATTAGCACAACAACCAGATAACCAATTCATACCAGGAGTATTAAAATCGCCGAGAAAAACTACTCTATTATTGTGTGTATCGAGATGATTTTCAAGAAAATTTAGATAAGATTTTAGAAACTTTGGATCAGTATCAGGTGGAAAGTAATGATTACCAATTAACAAATTGAATCCGTCTTCCATAGGAATCTGAACCCATACACACTCGCTAATGAATTCTAAGTCATGTCTCCGGTATACTACAGGTATTTGATTGTTGACAGCTATTAAGACATCACCACCACGGGTTTTATTGGTATCCTCAAATTTTCTATCACCACGGAAAATGGTATAATAATTAGGGAATAAATTATTATACTCAACAAGCTCTTGAAGCCATGTTTCTGTCAAACAGATAATAGTGTCAGCATTACTAACAACATTACCGAAAAATTCATCAATTTTAGTGTTTAAACCTCTGACGTTTTGATAATATATTTCAAGATGATTGCTTGAACTATACATTGTATATCAATGGTAAAACTAAGAGGCATTCCCGTTGGATCCCTCAGGTTCTCTAGCAGTAGAAGCATAGTGTTGCTCCGGTTTCAATTTACCATAGAAAGGTGCGATAAGACACCCGACTGGCCAGACACCAGTGTTGTTAATTAAGTGGAAATCTTTTTCCTCAACCGAGATATGGAAAGAGGAATAAGTTTCATATTTTGTCTTTAATTTGGTTACTACCAGAGAACTTAGCGTAAGTTGGTTCTTTAGAGAATCCTCAATACTTTTACCATTAACTTTCGGACTGAATCTAGAAACAAAAAGAGATTTCATTTTAGCTCTAACTGGAACTGTTTCCAGCGCACTAGATGTTAACACACCCTGAGTGACTTTACGAATTTTGCGCTTTTTTGCTACAACTTGAAATCCCTCACCGTCAATAGGAGGTGAAGGGGATCCGACCTCATTAGCCGTAAGTTGCGTAGTCACAACATTTGAAGCAGACGCTGACTTAGCAGTACCTGGATTACTTTGTTTTGATGACGCAGGTGCTGATTGAGACAACACCTGACTGTATGATTTTCTGATGCAACTAGCATTAACCTGCTGAACTACTTTCGGATTTGATTGATCCGAATTTGTAGAGCAAATTCTTTTGTCCAAAATTTCGGCCATCTGAATTTTCAGTGCCTCATTCTCATTCTTAATTTCTAACATTTCACTATGAAGACTTTTAACATAGTCCAATATGTCACTAAGAGCATCCAATATGGTCACACTATTCAACCTTACAGTCTCTACCTGGACAGATAGAGAATCCACAGAAGGCAGAGAAGGCAGCTTGAGTTCTCTTGTAGGTGAGATAACCTTCTTCACAGGAGAAACTAGTTTTTTAGAACCCACAGGAGTTTCATCACGACGCGACGTCTTCGAAGCACTAATACAACGCTCACAATTATAGGATGAGTTGCCTCTCTCCATGTATAAGTCATACTCTGCATCTCCCAAATTGATGCAGTCAAGATGATATCTAAAGCCACAAGGCCCCGCACACTTCAAGAATTTCTGCCTTCCGAAGAACGCAGCACTACAAGCCGGGCAGGTATCCTTGCTTGCCGGCATACTGATTTTCACCGTATAACAATATGTAGGCCGATTGACGCAACTATAAACACTGTTACCAGCGCAGCTACGAGCAAACACGTCTACCCCGAATGACAGTTCGTAGCATAATAATAATAATAATAATAATAATAATAATAGTAATAATATATTTATTAATTTATTTCATTTATTTATTTATTTATATATAAATAAATATATTTATTTATTTATATTTAATGTGTTGTACAACAGCCAGTGGTCAATTAGAGTTCAACACAAAGACAATATAACCAAAACAATAGCAATGATATAAATTACAATAAAAGTACAATGGAATAATTATTAAAATAATGGCAGTTAAATGAGATGATAATTTCAAATGAAAGAATCGAATCATATAAATAGTATTACAAAGATATACAAGATGCCGAGAATATTATAATACATACCTAAAGAAAAGGCATAAATTAATAATAACTGATATAAAACTCAAAAAGTATATACTACACATTAAATGGATCCAGACCGGAGAGAGAGATTTAGAATTTATATTATAAAAAAATTTATGAAATTATAAACCCTTAGCAGAAATACGAAGATGGATATTGCTTATGAATTATTCACAATCAATATCACCCTTAATGACTTTACAAAAAAATAAATAATCAAGATCTTGACGTCTGGCAAATAAACTACAGCAATTAAAATATTTGCAGTTAATCTCATATTTATAATCGTAATTTTGTAAAAATCTATAAGAACATAAGAACATATTTTTTTTTAATATTCTCCAATTTAGCCGAGTCAGTGGAAGTAATGGAGTTCCATACAACAGATGCATATTCAAGCTTGGATCTAATCAATGTATAGTATAAAATTAATAGACACATAGGAGTAGAAAAAGAATAAGTTCTAGATCTAATTACACCAAGCATTCTTAATGAATGTGTATAAATATATTGCACATGATCATGGAAATATAGTTTAGAATCAAGTAAGACACCAAGATCACTAATACAATCTTTCTTAGTAATTATGACATTACTAAGAGAATAATTAAATTTTAGAGAAGTAGTTCTCCGTAAGAAGGAAATGACAAAAGTTTTGGATTGATTAATTTTCATTCAATTTCCAACAAACCATCGTGAAATTGAATTAATGTCATTTTGTAGAATTAGATATTCAGCCAAACTATTAATTTTACGAAAGATTTTGAGGTCATCCGCAAATAAAAGGCAGCTAGAACTTATTCTTTTACTTACATAATTTATAAATAATAAAAATAAGAGAGGTCCCAATGTAGACCCCTGAGGAACTCCACATAAATTATTAAATGGAAGCGAGAGAGAATTACCTATTGAACACAAGATTTTCTATCTGTTAAATAATTTTCAAACTAATTAACGTAGTTAGTGAAGAGACCAAAATTACTTAATTTATTTAATAAAATTTTGTGAGGAACATCAAATGCTTTGCAAAAAATAAATAAATAATAATAATAATAATAATAATAATAATAATAATAATAATAATAACAGTAACAAATATAAATGACACTCGGGAGGAAATTAAGCGCAGAATAAATATGGGAAATGCGTGTTATTATTCAGTTGAGAAGCTCTTATCATCCAGTCTGCTGTCCAAAAATCTGAAAGTTAGAATTTATAAAATAGTTATATTACCGGTTCTTCTATATGGTTGTGAAACTTGGACTCTCACTCTGAGAGAGGAACATAGGTTAAGGGTGTTTGAGAATAAGGTGCTTAGGAAAATATTTGGGGCTAAGCGGGATGAAGTTACAGGAGAATGGAGAAAGTTACACAACACAGAACTGCACGCATTGTATTCTTCACCTGACATAATTAGGAACTTAAAATCCAGACGTTTGAGATGGGCAGGGCATGTAGCACGTATGGGCGAATCCAGAAATGCATATAGAGTGTTAGTTGGGAGACCGGAGGGAAAAAGACCTTTAGGGAGGCCGAGACGTAGATGGGAGGATAATATTAAAATGGATTTGAGGGAGGTGGGGTATGATGATAGAGACTGGATTAATCTTGCACAGGATAGGGACCGCTGGCGGGCTTATGTGAGGGCGGCAATGAACCTTCGGGTTCCTTAAAAGCCATTTGTAAGTAAGTAAGTAGTAATAATAATAATAATAATAATAATAATAATAATAATAATAATAATCATCATCATCATCATCATAATAATTTATTTATTTATTTATTTATCAAATTCCTGGATATCAACCAAAAAAGGCCTTTCCACCTCTCAATGGACTAACGCTATAAAAATGAATTGCAATGCCATCGCAGTACGTAGTGTCCCTGGTAGGAGCCAAGAATCCCGTTGCCGCCATTGCAACGAGTACGAAACCCTTCCTCATGTTCTTGGTGTCTGCAGAAAAGGGGAAGTGTTGCGGAACAATCGTCATCACCGGGTTAGAAGCCGAATTGCTGAATGTCTCAAGAAGTCTGGAAAGTTTGACATTTATGAAGTACATTGTATTTCATCCGCTGGCTCCACCGAACTTGCCGACATCATAGCAATTGATAACAATCAAAAGATTGGCTTCATCATCGATCCCACTATAAGATTTGAGGGTGCTGAATTACAACCACAAGAAGTAGATCTGGAAAAGAAAAGACATTATGAACCCTGCTTTCCTTATCTGGAAGAGAAATACCGCATACCCGTTTGTCGCTGGAAAGTAATTGGCTTGCTCTTTGGTGCAAGGGGCACTATATCAAGATTCTGTATCAATTTCTTTCATCGTTTCCATATCGATCTTTTGGAACTTCAAGATATAGCCATTAATGTTTTAAGACATTCCTTGTTAATTGTAAATAACCATAAATAAAATTTCAATTTAAAATAGAATATTGTTGATCTACAATTAATTTAGGTGCTGTTACCGCTCGGTACACCTTTTTTAAGGGCAGCTATTCTTTTTGGATTCTTCTCTCTTAATGTGCTGTACAACAGCCAGAGGCCAATTACAGTATAATAATAATAATAATAATAATAATAATAATAATAATAATAATAATAATAATAATGGGTCAGAATCACAAGTCTCTAAATATAATTTGTAACTGTTAACAGTGTCCTTCTTTGTAAGTTAAAATCAATAACGGCAGTCGTGACTATACAGTAAGCTTCTGTTATAGCCATTAATAAAATTAGTTGCACAAAGTTGCGATGATTATCGAAACAACGATAATCGAATCATTTAAACCCATGTTACAGAGATAATTAATCCTGAAAAATAAGATCAGTAATATATTAACATACGTTATTTATAAATTATTGTAACTTTGAACAGAATTGTACACTAATTATAAGAAATGTATTTCCTTAACACGATAACAATGATTTAATTTAAGGGAAGAGGATGGTATTTTTTGGTGAAAAATGAGTAAATTTTCAAAAAACAATTTTTTTCCTTAAAATACTCTGTGATATGTGTAGAATACATTGTATAATATTTTGTGGGTATTTGTTCCCTTATCAGTTGTTGAGACGCCATTTTTAAACTTCCTGCGCTCTGGATTTTTAAATCACACCGCCCTTTTGTTTGTTGTTTCCGGAACTTCATTTTTTTTTCAAAACCAAATTTTTCTTTAAAATACTCTGTGATGTGTGTGGAATACATTGTATAACATTGTATGGGTATCTGTGCCCTTATTGGATGTTGAGACGCCATTTTTTAAGTTCCTGCGCTCTGGATTATTAAATCACACCCCCTTTTGATTGCTGTTTCTGGAACTTGACTTTTTTCGCTACATAGCCAGACAAAAATCGATATAATTTTTGAACTATTAAAGATATATGAATGAAATTTAGAATACACATTCTCTAGACTACTAGGAAACTTTTCTCTGTAACGGAATTTCCCTAATTGATTTCATTTTAAAAATAAGTCTCTCTGTTTGCAAGAAAGAAAATAAAAAAAAAAATGTTATTAAATTTTAATTGTTTATTTTACAAATGTAGGAACTAATATCAAATTTCTGTTACAGACAGTTTGTAAAGCGTGCTTTTACAAATAAATTGTAACATAGTGTTTGAATTTATCTTTAAAAATGGCTTAGATATATCGAGTTTAGTAAAATCCTGCATTGGGTACATTTTTTTTTCAAATCTGCCTCCCAAATAATTTATTCAAAATATTTATATTTTGTTGAGTTGCTATAGCCATGAGCTCTCTACATACAAAAAATTAATATTTTACACCAAATAAGAAAAAAGTTTTAAAAATTACTATCCTCTCCCCTTAATGGAAAATGAATAAATCCATTTCATTTGTCATAGGGTTGTAACGTAAAAGCAAAATGAATGCGACGAAACTCAATTAGCACTTAATTCCGTGTTTGAATATAACGTCGTGTTTGTTTACCAATTACGACATTGAAAGCTGGAACGTCACAAGGACAGCGACCACGTGCTATGCAGTGCAGTGATCAAGTGCAGATACAAAATACATTCAACCAAACAAAACATTTACATTACGGTGGCTGCAGAATTAATGTGGAATGAACATGATTGAAATCCGCCCCTGTTAAATGAATGGCCAAATTTCTGCAATAGCTGGATCAACTTTTTTAATACCTATCAAGATTTGGTTGTTTTATGACCTTTATTTGATCGTACTGGATGTTCGAGATTCTGCGAATGTTATTCACCTAGGAAAAATGTACACCACATGATCTGGCAAAAGTGACGATTAGTAAAATTTAGACGACAGTAGAATTAATTGGTATTTGTTACCAGTCGACTGTTGGGCCTAGTAGAAAAGACGATAATCAGAACTCCACTGTATAACAAAGTGTTTTTTAGTGAGTTATTTTACGACGCTGTATCAGCATCTAGGTTATTTAGCGTCTAAATGAGATGAAGGTGATAATGCCGGTGAAATGAGTCAGGAGTCCAGCACCGAAAATTACCCAGAATTTGCTCATATTGAGTTGAGGGAAAACCCCAAAAAAACTCAACGAGGTAATTTGCCCCGACCGGGAATCGAACCCGGGCCACCTGGTTTCACGGCCAGACGCGCTAACCGTTACTCCACTCCTGATAACTTTATTAGTTTTGTATTTATAAAACATTGAAAGTGTCCATTTTTTATACTAATCCGGTACGCTTCAGTAATAGGTGTATAAGATCAATAAAAGAATAGCAATTTTAGTAAAGATAACTCACAAAAGAATATCAAGTCACAGACTACTGTGTTTCGGGTGTTATGTTCCAGACAATATTCTTCCACTTTCACTTTCTCATCAGAGAAAAAGGTACAGAAATATAGCGTCCTGGGTTCTGAAGTATAGTATACTATACTTCATACTTGCATTTAATTTCAAATTTGCTACTAGTGGAATCGTTATGGATCACTTCTTTCCTGTGCTTGTCAAACTCCTGACATCTCTTGAGGCTTGCAGAATTTTTTCATTATTTTTCCTCATTTCAGTGACTTCTTTGAAGTGTAGAATAATATTGAACTTTAAAAGTGATACAAAGTTGTCTCATGACTCAAGAGGATAGAGGTGTTTATGGGGCGGAATATGGAGTATCCTTAAGCACTTCACCCAAAATAGACTTTTTGTACACCCGTGATGGAATGAGATACGTGTCGATTGTGTTACCGGCCAACAAATTCGTATACCATACCTCTGGTGGTAGTTTATCATATATTATAGGTCTATATTAGTAGTCATATCTCCATCAAGCAAGTGGGAACCTGGAACTAAAGGTGTCTTTCAAATCTATGGGCCATCTATAATCCACAACCACTGCAATCTACAAATTTCTGGACAAATCACGAGGAATTATGTAGAGTTGATAAACTAAGGCGAGAAAACCGGAGAAATTCGAGAAAATTCTTCACAATCTTGGTTTTTCCACCGGAAGTACAATTTCACATTCGCTGAAATTTTAACTTGGGTCCTCGTAAAACATACCTCTGCGGAATGGACTACCAAAGCTGCTATTATCTTGTTGCAAAACTTATATTTAGAATTTTCCTAGTAATGAACGTTTACAGCGTCCCTGATACTATAAAAAGTGATTTTAGATCTACCATCTGTTGTAGCTTAATTTGTACATTATAATGTTGATGTGTTGCAGTCTACTCTTCAATTTTCAAAATTGAGTTCAGTTTAATAAAAATATTGCGCTTGCAGATTGAAAGTCTATGAGACTTCTTCAAACCGTATAGACATTGCATGCTACTTTACACATCTCTATTACGACCTCTACTGCTTTATGCCTGTCCTGTCTGGGGAGGAGCTGCAATAAGTGAAATTAAACACATCCAGTCATTTTAAAATAAAGTCCTACGAATTTCACTCAATTATCCTTGGTTTGTCCGTAACATCCAACTACACAGAGAAACTGGTATTGACACAATCAAACAGTTTATTCATTCACAAGCTAAGAAGTTCTATAACAACCTAGAAAATGTTCCAGGCGCCATCCACTGCTCTCTCGGAAGGAAGTCCACATTTCCTACCAGAATTAAGAGCCGACTTCCAATGGACCTCATATTATAATCAAAATTTATCATCACACCAACCTATGTCAATAATTATTTATTAACAATTATTTTTGTTCATTGAGGAACCCAATCTAGGCTGCCCTCAATTCAGTGTCATATATTGTATTTATATTTTTTAGAAATGATCTATATAGCGCTAAATGCGCTGATCGATCAATAAATTGTTAAAAAAAAAACCGTATAGACATCCCAGTGTCGATAGTACCTACCTTTTGTCAACAATCGATCAGTAATGCAATATAAATGATAAGAGAAATTCATGTACTCGATAGAGATCTCTTCCGCATCATTTATTCAATTAAACATATCAAAGTGTCTGTTTGGGATTGAATTCTATCATTCTTGGTGGGGCACCGTTATCGGGTTGATGAACTTACACAGGTTTGTGGATAGAGAATAACATGATATGATACTGCTTATTGATTAGTAGTATTTCTATGACTATGAGGGCAACGGTAGGTAAATATTATCAGTACGCTTAAAATACACCTTATTAGAAGATTTCGCTTATAATAAATAATTGATGGAGTATACTTTACATTTATACAGGGAGTTCCAATGCTGACCGATTTTTTTTTAATTTTAGTAGGTTATTTTACGACGCTTTATCAACATCTTAGGTTATTTAGCGTCTGAATGAGATGAAGGTGATAATGCCGGAGAAATGAGTCCGGTGTCAAGCACCGAAAGTTACCCAGGATTTCCTTTTACTGGGTTGAGGGAAAACCCGGGAAAAATCTCAACTAGGTAACTTGCCCCGGCTGGGAATAGAGTTGGGCAACACGATTCTTTTTCAGAAGTCGATTCCAACGATTCAGTCATACATTACGAATCGATTCTAACGATTCGTTCACGATTCTTCTCAATCTGCGATTCCAACTATTCTTTTGAATCGTCAACGAGTTCACGATTCTTCCCAGTCTGCGATTCCAACTATTCTTTTGAATCGTCAACGAGTTCATGATTCTTCCCAGTCTGCGATTCCAACTATTCTTTTGAATCGTCAACGAGTTCACGATTCTTCTCAATCTGCGATTCCAACTATTCTTTTGAATCGTCAACGAGTTCACGATTCTTCTCAATCTGAGATTCCAACTATTCTTTTGAATCGTCAACGAGTTCACGATTCTTCCCAGTCTGCGATTCCAACTATTCTTTTGAATCGTCAACGAACGACTCGCAGGACACTTTCCTTTGCAAACTACGCGTAGAACAAAAACATTCTACATCTCTCGCATAGAGTCATTGGGTTATTTTACGGCACTGTATCAACATCTAAGTTATTTAGCGGTGAAATGAGTCCGGGGTCCAGCACCGAAAGTTACCCAGTATTTGCTCGTATTGGGTTGAGGGGAAACCCGGAAAAAACCTCAACCAGATAACTTGCCCCGACCGGGATTCGAACCCGGGCCACCTGGTTTCGCTGCCAGACGCGCTGACCGTTATTCCATAGGTGTGGACTCTCGCATAGATGGCATGAGAGGCGAGACATTGGATTGTCTCTTTCTCATTGGCTGGAACCATTCAGTATGACCTCCATTAGTCTACAAAATTACCCAAGATAATATCTCTAAATTATAATTTATCAACTGAGCTTTATTATGAAGTACATTTTTTGCATTACATCTCTATTTAACTATGCAAATTTCAGGTTTGCGTTCATTATTTTCCATACTTAACAAATGCAGTATTTTGATTTCATTCTCGCTCGGGAGCATTCGGCACGGTTCGGAAATGTCCGCTGACAGGTTACATCAAACAAGTAAATAGAATCGTGGGTTACGATACCATGTCAATTCGTTACTATTCTTTTGAACGACGATTCGTTACGATTCTTTTGAACGATGATTCGTTGATACCACGAATCGATTCTTACGATTCTTTATTATTAGTCGGTCGAATGAACGATTCATTCACGAATCGACCCAACTCTAGCCAGGAATCGAACCCGGGCCACGTGGTTTCGCGGCCAGACGCACTAACCGTTACTCCACAGGTGTGGACATGCTGACCGATCCCAGCTAGTAATGTTCCGTCAGCTTCATAACCGTAGTGAGGAGCGCCCGTCCAGAGGAAACTAAGCGGTAAAGAGCGGAATGGGACCGGTCTGCGTAGGCAGCGTGTATGGCCTTGTTCGTATGCCGTCGTACGGCCACTCGCTGCCCGCCAACTGATTTTTTTAGGTAGAGACTAAAGTGGGACCGGTCTGCATAAGAACTCTGTATTTCCTGAACGACAGCTCTCACCACTAAGGTTAGGTTAGTTTAGGTAACGGTGGATTAGGTACGACCCTTTGCACGTCGGCCATTCTGAGGCCTATTGTGCACCCCGAATTTATGGGATGAATGAGATGAGGTTTACGAGCCCACCGGACGCGTATGACCCCTCACCCGCTCACCCAATGCGGGCTCCCTACCCCCCGCCCTAAGTTCTGAATTCGCCCATACGTGCTACATGCCCTGCCTATCTCAAACGTTTGACTTAAATTGATGACTGTACATAAAAAAGCTGTAATTGCCAATATCTTTGAAATTAGTTTAATAATAATAATAATAATAATAATAATAATAATAATAATAATACTTACTTACTTACTGGCTTTTAAGGAACCCGGAGGTTCATTGCCGCCCTCACATAAGCCCGCCATTGGTCTCTATCCTGAGCAAGATAATTCCATTCTCTATCATCATATCCCACCTCTCTCAAATCCATTTTAATATTATCTTTCCATCTACGTTCTCGGCCTCCCTAAAGGTCTTTTTCCCTCCGGCCTCCCAACTAACACTCTATATGCATTTCTGGATTCGCCCATACGTGCTACATGCCCTGCCCATCTCAAAGTCTGGATTTAATTATGTCAGGTGAAGAATACAGTGCGTGCAGTTCTGTGTTGTGTAACTTTTTCCATTCTCCTGTAACTTCATCCCTCTTAGCCCCAAATATTTTCCTAAGCACTTTATTCTGAAATACCTTTAACCTATATTCCTCTCTCAAAGTGAGAGTCCAAGTTTCACAATCATATAGAACAACCGGTAATGTGACTGTTTTGTAAATTCTAACTTTCACATCTTTTGACAACAGACTGGATGATAAAAGCTTCTCAAGCGAATAATAACAGGCATTTCCCATATTTATTCTGTTTTTAATTTCCTCCCGAGTATAATTTATATTTGTTACTGTTGCTCCAAGATATTTGAACTTCTCCAAAAGATAAATTTCCAATTTTTATATTTCCATTTCGTACAATATTCTGGTCACGAGACATAATCATATACTTTGTCTTTTCGGGATTTACTTCCAAACCTATCTCTTTACTTGCTTCCAGTAAGATTTCCGTGTTTTCCCTAATCGTTTGTGGATTTTCTCCTAACATATTCACATCATCCGCATAGACAAGCAGCTGATGTAACCCATTCAATTCCAAACCCTCTCTGTTATCCTGGACTTTCCTAATGGCATGCTCTAGAGCAAAGTTAAAAAGTAAAGGTGATAGTGCATCTCCTTGCTTTAGCCAACAGTGAATTGGAAACGCATCTGACAGAAACTGACCTATACGAACTCTGCTGTACGTTTCACTGAGACACATAATAATAATAATAATAATAATAATAATAATAATAATAATAATAATAAAAATAATAAATAAAGAGTCAAGGTAAATGTTCAAGTACTTAGACTATTTATTATTATTATTAATATTATTATTATTTTATCATTATTATTATTATTATTATTATTATTAACTAATTTCAAAGATATTGGCATTTACAGACTTTTTTATGTCCAGTCTTCAGCTTAAGCGAAAGCTTCGAGAGCTGTAGGCACTACAAAAATAGTTTAGTGAAAACTTTGTTATTCTGTAACTTTGTCCCAATTGTAACTCTATCCACGAGCAGATGCTGCGTTAGCCTTCACCTCCCGTACAAAAATAATGCGATAAGGTCAGCTTGTTAGCTTGTAGCAGAATGGAGCCAAAGATTTATAGTCCTGACAGGCGTAATGAGGAGTGTCAGTTTGCGGGCGCCGCACGGATCAGTAGTAAATGCGGAGGTTTTATGGCACACTGTTATCATAAATTAAGCAGAATTGCCCATTCTCCTGCATATTTTTCGTAACTTGTAATGTGTACATTCGTAAATTGTCAAATATAAAGCTGTTCGATTGTCGCTGAAATAATGTTTACACTAAGAAAATATTCTTTCGACATCACACGATGTTAGTGGTGCAAATTTGAAATATTTTGTATTTATTATAATGTTGTTGTGTATTGTTTTTATATCTGTTCATTATTTAATTCATATTCCACTTCACACACAGTGTTTCGAATTTGCAGGATTTTTTTTTCAATAACCCCCTCCACTTTTGTTTAATCTTTTTATTGTTATCAACAGCCGATCTAGAATTTAAAATTCTTCCATAAGACGAGAATAAGTACTGTATACCCATGCCTGTTGAAGTTTGAAATTTTCCAGAAATATACTTTTCAGGCGTCAGTTTCTGTCAGATGCGTTTTCAATTCACTGTGGGCTAAAGCAAGGAGATGCACTATCACTTTTACTTTTTAACTTTGCTTTAGAGCAGACGTGGGCATTTAAAGAGATGCTCCGTACTACTCTGATTGCTGCAAGACGCATCACCTGTTAACGTAATACTCAGCGGTGGATCGCGTGAAGTATTCAAACACGGAACGTTAAGTAATTACGCAGGACAAAAACATACACAGTTTTCTACAAATGTTATTTTTATGAATAATGACAATGAAAGAAAACAAATTTTGCAAAATAAATACAAACTATTTTACAAAAATCTGAAACATAACTTATTTCTAATTTAAACAATTATTGTAAAATCCTTATAAAATGATATAAAACGTACAATTCCACTACAGTTAAAAAGTAATGCCATAATGTGAACCTATTTATTTTGAAAGGGCATCAGAACTAATTTGCATCCTTTGAAAATAAAATTAAGAAACTAAGGAAAAATAGAGTCTTAACAAAATATCAAGCACATTACTAAGAAACAGAAAAACAACAATTAGGCTATTTTTTAAACTTCTTACTGTAGTTCTTTGTTGTTTTTGTCAATTTACGTCAATTGACTCATGCCCTTAAAAGAAAGGATTCGTTTATTCTTCTTCGTCACGTAAATCAGCAAGTGTTTCAAAATTGGGAGTTATGTCAGACATTGCAATTGTGAGCTGATAGAATAAATTTTCGTCTGAAATGCGTGATCTTGATTTGGATTTTACAATGACCAACTGAGAAAAAAAAAAACTGTTCACAAATAAAGGTTGAGCCAAACATAGAAGCAATTTTCATAACAAAACTCCGAAGATGTGAATATTTTACTTTGCAAAGTTGTTTAAACTTGTATACATCTAAACCAGCCATATTTGTGCACTTGCACTTGGGGTTTCGCGGCCAGACGCGCTAACCGTTACTCCACAGGTGTGGACTACTATTATTATAAAAAATAAAATAAAAAAATTTGTTCCATTAAAACGAGTCTTTTCATAATGTAGCTCAACGTGGTAATAAAATTTTGTAGCATAATAAGCACCTAACACTTTCCCCTTCTTCGCAACAAAAGAATTCATTTTCCCATTCTTTGTGGAAATAATATTTTTGGACTTTTTTACTTCAGGAGCTTCCTTAGAGAGCGACATTTTTTTTTAGTGAAATCCACCTCTGACTGCCAATAGGCCTACTTCAACCGGTCGGACAGGTACCCCAGCTAGGGGTGTGGAGGGAGTGAGATCACGTCCTTGCGTTCGACTCCGTTCGACATGTACTACTGATGCCCACGTCTGCTCTAGAGTATGCCATTAGGAAAGTCCAAGATAACAGAGAAGGTTTGGAATTGAACGGGTTACATCAGCTGCTTGCCTATGCGGATGACGTGAATATGTTAGGAGAAAATTCACAAACGATTAGAGAAAATATGGGAATTTCATTTGAAGCAAGTAAAGAAATAGGTTTGGAAATGAATCCCGAAAAGACAAAGTATATGATTATGTCTCGTGACCAGAATATTGTACGAAATGGAAATATAAAAATTGGAAATCTATCATTTGAAGAGGTGGAAAAATTCAAAACCTTGGGAGCAACAGTAACAAATATAAATTATACTCGGGAGGAAATTAAAAACAGAATAAATATGGGAAATGCCTGTTATTATTCGCTTGAGAAGTTTTTATCATCCAGTCTGTTGTCAAAAGATGTGAAAGTTAGACTTTACAAAACAGTTATATTACCGGTTGTTCTATATGATTGTGAAACTTGGACTCTCACTTTGAGAGAGGAACATAGGTTAAGGGTGTTTGAGAATAAGGTGCTTAGGAAAATATTTGCGGCTAAGAGGGATGAAGTTACAGGAGAATGGAGAAAGTTACACAACACAGAACTGCACGCATTGCATTCTACACTTGACATAGTTAGGAACATTAAATCCAGACGTTTGATATGGGCAGGGCATGTATCACATATGGGCGACTCCAGAAATGCATATAGAGCGTTAGTTGGGAGGCTGGAGGGAAAAAGACCTTTGGGGAGGCCGAGACATAGATGGGAAGATAATATTAAAATGGAGTTGAGGGAGGTGGGATATGATGATAGAGACTGGATTAATCTTACTCAGGATAGGGATCAATGGCGGGCTTATGTGAGGGCGGCAATGAACCTCCGGGTTCCTTAAAAGCCAGTAAGTAAGTAGGTAGGTAAGTAAGTAAGTATTCTCTATTCCCCACGAGGTCAAAACATGCAAGCGAACCCCTATACTGACTTAGCATCGAGGGTGGTAGATATTTTCTCCGGATATGTTCCGTTTCGACACATTGTAATAAAATGTGTCTCAAGGAGTCCTTTTCCCCACACAAAGGAGAGAAGCGCTCTCCTTCGGTGACAATTTTATTACTTTTCCATGCCACCAATCTTAGCCACGCTAAACCTGGTCTACTGTCTTTGTTACAAGAATTTATGTAGTCACACCTCTCCCAGTTAAGTATGATTCTGATTGTAAATGTGGTGAGGACTTTTCCGAACATCGGAGCTCAATGTCAATTAAACGCATCTTCACATTACGCCATACACACATATTACATAATGTACTTTGTAACTGTTAAATATCAGCTTTACGCTACGGTCATGAACTCATGGGTTCCATGTCCTTCGTCCCTTGAAGGACATGGATGCCAGCCCGCTGTTAACGTGCATACAAGAGAGAGGAGATGAGCTGCCATTCTCCATGAATCCTATCACATTACGTGTACGATATAGGGTTAGCAGTATCTATCTATTCTAGCTTCAATGTTCTTATATGCAACCATTACTTTCGCAACCGTACAGTTGGCTTGGCTGTTTGAAGGATGGACCAAGAACCCATGTAATACATAGGCTCTCTTTGGTCTGTTGTGAGCCCTATACGGGGTGTCTCAGGGGGAAAGTGAAATACTTCAGAATAATGTAGTTTGGGTTAATCTAAATCGATTTAACTTGATATAACTCTGTTCAAAGTGTAAAGTTTGGGTAGTTATTGATGAGCGAATTTTTAAATGGAGAGAAACATTATATAGACGTATTTAAAATGTTAAATGTTATGTTTTATCCTAGATCATATATGTAACAGATATGTCGGGGTTATAGGCTTTGAGGTTAACAACTTTTGTCAGGTTTACTACGCTGCCATGTAGTTGTTACATAAGGAGTCACGTCATAATACCCATTTGAATTGCATTAGCGAGTGTGCTGCCATCTCGTATTCGTTTACGGCGGACGGGTGGCGGTCCTGGCGGTTGTTATCTTCAAAGTGCTGCCGATTTTAATGTAGCGATGAGTTATCTGTTACATATATGATCTAGGGTTTTATTTAACGACGCTCGCAACTGCAGAGGTTATATCAGTGTTGCCGGATGTGCAGGAATTTTGTCCCGCAGGAGTTCTTTTACATGCCAGTAAATCTACTGACATGAGCCTGTCGCATTTAAGCACACTTAAATGGCATCGACCTGGCCTGGGATCGAACCCGCAACCTCGGGCATAGAATGCCAGCGCTATACCAACTCGCCAACCAGGTCGACAGCATTGTTGAAGAAATGAAAGAAACAAGGAAAGTAAAAATAATAGAATCGCCTAGAATCAAACTGCACTTTATCCAAAAATCTGATTGTCAGCAAAGACAATAACCTAGTAGGCTACAGTTACACTCCAAATGGTGATTTTACTAGTAAAGTTATTGGAGGTAAATTCCATTTTAACCCCAAAGGAGCAGTTTATCACATTCCCTGAATGCACAGAAACATACCTTATGTCTATATTTAATATTTTGGAGAAATCACAGAAACCTGCAGAAAAGTATATTCTATTATTCATGTGCTAAAAAGGATAAATGTTCATCTTCCTTCTTGCTTAAAAAAGTCCCTTGTGCAGACGCTTGTATTTCCCTATTGTGACTATGCTGACATTTTACTGACTGACCTCTCCAGCGACAACAAAACGAAACTTCAACGTGCTCATAATTTGTGTGTACGTTTTGTAAGCAATGTTCGTAAATATGATCATATTATTCCATTCCTGGAAATAATAGGTTGCTTAAACTAGATCAGAAAAGAAATTTACATTCACTTCTCCTTCTCTTCGAAATCTTGAACTCTTCTATTCCTTCGTACCTGTCGTCTCGCTTCACTTACCTTTCTTCCCACCACAATCTGAACACACGCTCTCGCCATGAAACAATACTAACAATACCATCCCATCGCACCTCCTCTTACTCATACTCTTTCACAATAGCCCTGCCAAGACTCTGGAATTCGCTACCTGCTAGCATCAGGGACTGTCGAAATAAAATTGAATTCAAACGCAAACTTACTAGGCAGTTGGTCAGTAATTGAGACTCGTTCAGACATGGTTTCTTGTGAATAGTTCTCTTAATCTGTCACAAAATATCTTAATATCCGGTAATTTCATCACTATAGAATTTTGTTATTCTAGGTTTAATTTGTAATTCAGTAAATACAAAAATATTCTTTGTTCTTAACTCCCATGATAAAATGTCTAGCTTTTATTAATCAGGTAATCTTGTCGTACTTTAATTTTTATTGTAATTGTGATTGTAAATTTAATATTAATTGTAATTTTATTCTTCATACTAGCCGTACCCGTGCGCTCCGCTGCACCCGTTAGAAATAAATACAAAGTAATTACATAATTAAAATAGGACGTTTGATCCAGGGAACATTCGTGTTTGATAGAAGGATAAATCGTTTAATATGTTACTTAATTTAAATTGTATTTAAAATATTAAAATGCGATCATTTTGATCCAGAGACCACTCATATGGTGCAATGACAGTTCCTTTAACATGTTATTAATTGTTATTACCAATTATTTTTGGAAAAGCGAAAATTAACAGAAAAATTTTGGCTACAGATTTATTATTATATTATATTATATTATATTATATTATATTATATTATATTATATTATATTATATTATATTATATTAACTTATATTATGTAAAAAGTGTGTTGATAACGGATGTACTCGAATTAGAAAGTTTTTAATTTGTTGTGGGAGCTCTTGAATCTCAGGAGGAACAACTTTTACAACAGCGCAACATAATCTGCTTGGCTCATTACCCAATTTTTTCCCATTGCATTTATTGCATATATATTTTATGTATTTTAACAAGATTCAATTGAGCATAGTTAAAATTTGAATTACACAATAATGGATTGCTAAGCTAACGTACTATTACTGCATACTAAATCAATACACTCTCGTTGTTCGTTAATTCTCTGAGAAAAAAAATGAATATGTTCATAAACATTATTTTAAGAAATACAGGAAATGAATATACAGAATAACCTATCAAGTTTTCTGTGCATAAGAAGCTATTTTAATCTTACCTGTCCTCAATTCACTCACAAGTTACTGTAATAACATTATAGCATTATGTCTATCCAGAGAAACTACACTTTCCAATGATGAAATAATAATTAATTATACACATCGGTTAATTTAGCTTCCGATATTACTTCATACAAACACAGAAACATTGTCTGTAGGCTTTGTTTCATAGCTTTCGATTGTTGTGTCCAAGGCCCCTTATAGACGAAGTCATTTGTTTTTTATTTCAATACACCGCCTTAGATGGCAGTTATTTTAATTTTAAAACTCATTTATCTCGTTAAATATCAGTCCTATCAAAATTTTTAAAGGAATAAAAACTTATCAGAAATCATTTTTAAAGAAACTTTAGTTATGTAACATATTTCACAAAAATCAATAATAAGCGAGATATTTCGATTTATTTAATTCAGGCCCTCTTATAACCCCCCTTTTAAATAACGTATTTTGAATGCCATATAGCCTATAATCTAAGTTACAACGAACTTAATTTATATTCCAATTTTCATCGAAATCCGTTCAGCCATTATCGCGTGAAAAGGTAACAAACATACAGACAAACAGATGGACAGACAGACAGACATACAAACAAAAATTAAAAAAAAAGAAGCGAGTTTCGGTTTCAGGATGGTTAATTATACATGTTAACACCAATTATTTTTTGGAAAATCGAAAATTACCAGAAAAATTTTGGCTATAGATTTATTATTAGTATAGATTATAGTTGTAATCCCCTAGTAGAGGGGCAGAGAAGGCCTGATGGCCTTACCTCTACCAGGTTAAATAAATAAATACTACTACTAAAGTGCAGTTTATTTCTAGGCGACTCAGTCTATTGAAACAACAAAACAAGACACATAACATTTTACGTTTCATACTCGGAAATGGACTTGGATTTATTGAAGTATCGAACAACACATTAAAACAAATACGATATCTATAGAGAAGGAAAGCTGCTATAACATATTGCATATGAAAAATTTGTCATTGCGTACTCCTGCCCAAAAGCTTATATTTATCAGTCGGTAACCTTGTTCTGTATGATGAGGAACATATGCGTAATGAAGTTTTGGCAGATGTCGCAGTTTGATTGACAGTACTGCGTCGTACTTCACATCGTAATTAAAAACTTACAGTTCATCAGTTATACAATTCGTCTGTTATCGGACATTTGCGAAGCTAAACACAATGCTTCGAACGCCATTCTTTCGGGGTCATAGTCGCACCGAAGACTTTCAAATAATATAACGAAAAACAACTGAACTGAGTATGAATATACAGTTAGCGCAATCAGTTATTTAACGATACTGTATCAACTGCATGATTATCAAGCACCAATGGGATTGGTGATAGATGAGTCCAAGGTTTCGTCATGCGATTAACCTTACAATTGGGAGAAAACCTAGGAAAACTCAACTAGACAATCAGTCCACGAGGGAAGCACAGCTCTGGACCAGCAGGCTCTCCTAACGCCTGAGCTAGACCGCTGTCCTGGCCAGGGGCGGTCCAAAGATATACCTCCCCTATGCCACATTGTATTGTAATACCTATTAAAAGGACGAGTTAAACAGACTAAGAAGTAAATATAATACCAACATTATACAGATTGTCCTGCAGCGGAATGTCCATATCTTACCTACGTGTTCTTGAGATTATTTTGAGTAAAAAAGTTCTAATCAACATGGGTCCGAATTGTATGTATGTATGTATGTATGTATGTATGTATGTATGTATGTATGTATGTATGTATGTATGTATGTATGTATGTATGTATGTATGTATGTATGTATGTATGTAAGTAAGTAAGTAAGTATGTATGTATGTATGTACCGTATGTATGTATGTATAAATGTATGTACAGTAGATAGATAGATAGATAGATAGATAGATAGATAGATAGATAGATAGATAGATAGATAGATAGATAGATAGATAGATAGATAGATAGATAGATAGATAGATGGATGGATGGATGGATGGATGGATGGATGGATGGATGGATGGATGGATGGATGGATGGATGGATGGATGGATGGATGGATGGATGGATGGATGGATGGATGGATGGATGGATGGATGGATGGATGGATGGATGGATGGATGGATGGATGGATAGATAGATAGATAGATAGATAGATAGATAGATAGATAGATAGATAGATAGATAGATAGATAGATAGATAGATAGATAGATAGATAGATAGATAGATAGATAGATAGATAGATAGATAGATAGATAGATAGATAGATAGATAGATAGATAGATAGATAGATAGATTTATTAAGTAATATTATATATACAAATTTTAAATTATCACAATTTTGTCTAAAATCCAATGCACGGGTCTTCTGACCGTACGTGCTTTGTACACGAACAAGTCCTCCTTTGTAGGTTCCCCCCCCCCATCTAAGATTACATCCAACTACTCTCTAAAAGAACACACATATTAAAAATGGAAATGGCACAATAAAACACATTATATAATATATCCTAACCTAAAAGACCTAAAAGTGTGTGTGTGTATGTATGTATGTATGTATGTATGTATGTACCCGTATGTATTAACACTACAATTTGGTATACAGTGATATATAATACACAATAATAACATTGCAATAAATATTAATAAAATTTGCAATAATTACAGCAATAAAAATAAAATAAATGTACATTTAATTCTAATTATAATTAAATAGATACAATAAATCTAGGACTATAAATAAAAACTATTCTATAATAAAGCCTACAATAAGCAATAGTAAACCTAACTTATAAATATTTCTATTAAGCTCAACTACGACCAACTTAAGTAATTACATATCACCTTAATTAATTACATATCATCTTAATTAATTACATATCAACTTAATTAATTACATGACACAACTTCATGGTGCCATCTAATATTTTCCTCCAACAATTATGTACATATTACACATCTCCTGAATTTCTTTGAGCCGTTCTTTCTAATGGCACCGGTATGAATTTCGTAATACTTATAGTTATAAAATTATAGCAGCTTATAATCACGGAATGTTTCTGTGTACGCAGTAAAGTTTAGGACAGTCGATTTTATTTATGCATTTCTCTTGACTGGTACTTGAAGGCAATAATGTACCACGAGAACGTTGGGCAGATCTCATCGAAACCGGAACAGGCCATGAGGCCTAATCCGTGAAGTGATTGATGACGAGGAAATAATTTACAATCGACAATGTCATACGCATGTGACAAAATATCTAAACTGTTGACAAACCCATAAACTGTCCGTGCCATTTTCAGGACACTGTTAGTTGTGAAAGTTCTCTTCTGATTAGTGTATTTCGAAAAGACATATGTCAGATAATTCTGAAGTATGTTACACATGTCTAGTCAGTAATCAGTGGTGTGACTTTTGTGTGGCGTTGCGAATGCATTGCATGCATTTTGTAAGCTCTTCTATTTATGGAACTGCAATATCTATTACAGGGCACACATCATATCTTTTCCTTGTTGCTAAGTCAGTTTATAGTTTATTGGATAACACGGCACTATCTGTACTTATTACTTCATTCCAAAGTGCCATGATTTGCTTGTTGATAATACGCTTGTCTTAAAGCTAATACCAGTTATTGCTTCCAGTTTTATTTCCACATATTCTTCTTGAAATATAGCCTGACATTATTATTATTATTATTATTATTATTATTATTATTATTATTATTATTATTATTATTATTATTATTATTTACAAATGGCTTTTAGAGAACCCGGAGGTTCAATGCCGCCCTCACATAAGTCCGCTATCGGTCCCTATCCTGAACTAGAGTAATCCAGCCCCTACCATCACATCCCACCTCCCCCAAATCCATTTTAATATTATCATTAAGGAGCGGATTCCTATGTAATTAATAGTAATATGCGATACAAGAGCGATATGTTAAAGTTTTCATGTTCGAGGAAAAGATTGAGAAATTGAAACGTAGTTGAGCTTTTTAATTTCCAAGAACATGAAAACAAACATACCGCTCGTGTATCGTACATTATTTTGTGCGAAGATCGTTTATTACATACCTGAAAGAGGAATTTCTATTAGTTGCAATGAAATCTCCATCTTGGTTTCTGTTCAATGACGGCAACTTTGGAAAACAAATATATCTATCTTCAACATTGTTCCTATAAAATGTTTTCTGTGTTTACTATACTCCAGCAGGCCGTGATATACGTCTGTCTTTTTTTCCCCCAGTCTATAAATGCGAACTTAAAACAAACGGTAAGATTATGTAATGATTTATTTTTTCATTTTAATACTTTAAGAAAATTATTTATATAACATATTGCAGTAATAACATCGGCATCTGGACTCTTGTTGATTTTTTCACGGCTTCCTTCATGTTACTTGCATCACGAATGCAATAACTTTAGTGGAGTAGTAGAGTATACTTAATTTTTTCAAATATTTAAAAACAATAATTAACAGTGCAATTTAGGTGAAATTGCAGTGGTAAGTTTCCAATTTATAATTATTACTATGTTAAACGTCTCTAAAAATAATATGTTAAAAGCCTAAAGCAGTAAAATGAATGTCGCGCTTAAGCGGTAAGAAGAGGGAAATTATGTTGTTACGTTGGGAATACTGAATGTGGTAGGCCTATTTCACACTTACCGCGTATTGGTTTTGTGCGGAAAGCAAGCAAATACGCACGATCTCGCACAAATATTCTTCTTGCGTGTGATAAAACACAATTAACAAAGTTAAAAATTCCGAACATGAAGTTTCAAGTTTAAAACCCGAATTTTATTTCACATAAAAACACATAATTTCACAAAAAATTATGTAAATACATAGTTTCAGGAAACCTATTATAAACACATAAATCTTGGAGTTTTTTTACTTAATATTTTTTTTACAAGAACTTTTAAATATTTTAAAACTAAATCAATTATATCACTCAGAAGTACATTATCTTTTTAAGAATTCTTGGTTCCTTCGTGTTTCTAAGCGCTGTGTGGTGTATCCGTGATCCATTTTCATAATAGTATCGCCCCAAGTTCAGAGAACTGCTAGGCAGCATATCAGTGTTATTATTAGAGAATAAATTAACATGGACAAGGAGAGATCTTGTAACACAAAATTAGGAATGTTTATTGTTGCTAAAGATGATTTCATTCCACGCTTTGTTTGTGAAACACAACAGATAAGAGCTGGGTATGAACATTATTTAATTTAAACAAATCTCTCTCCTCTCGCTCATGTCTATTAAGTAAGGCAATATATCTTGTTGTGATTCCGTGTTATCGGGCTACGTCAATCGATATCCTTCAAGATACACTGAAAGGTGGTTATTTAAAAAACGATTTGGCTTTCCTATTAGCAAATTTAAGTTTTTTGTGTGACACCATAAAAAAACTCGAAACATCAAAAAACCTGTTTTCTGAAACACGTAGGTGCGTGCCGTGGAAATTAAACTAGACTCGCTACCAGGTTCAGAAGTACAAGTACTAAGGGACAAATTCCAGACTGTGTTTGGGAAAAACAGTAGTTATAAAAAAATGTGTAAAGTTGCTCAAGTATTGGAGAGTGTGCCTGTGGGTGAAATTGACGGTGTATGTGTTTCTGATATTCCTCTCTTTAAATATGCACGTCTGACGTCCTGTGATGTGGATAGATAGTTTTCACAGTATAAGTCGTTGTTCAGAGATAATCGGCATGCATTTGTGATGGAGAATTTGGAGATGTCCTTTGTTGTTCACAGCAATTCTCGGCCAACTACTAGCACTCAATTGTGATTGGTGAGTACCTAGTAACATTTTTTTTTTCAAGCTAAGTAAGATATTTCTGTCATATTTAAATATATATATATATATATATATATATATATATATATATATATTTTATTTTTAGAAAATATTTTCGTACTTTTCAGCACATAAAAAATAAATATATTTAAATTTTTTAGCACATAAAAATCCGCTCCTTAATTATCATCTCATCTACGTCTCGGCCTTCCCGAAGGTCTCTTCCCCCTCAGGTCTCCCAACTAACACTCTGTACGCATTTCTGGATTCACCCATACGTGCTACATGCCCTGTCCATTTCAAACGTCTGGATTTCATGTTTCTAATTATGTTAAGTGAAGAATACAATACGTGCAGTTCTGCGTTGTGTAACTTTCTCCATTTTCCTTTAACTTCATCCTTGTTAGTCCCAAATATTTTTCTAGACACCTTACTCTCGAACATCCTTAATCTCTGTATGACTTGAGGTCTAAGCTTAGACCACCAGCACACGGCAGACAGTCGGGACCACCAAGTAGCTGCTGATTGGCTACCGCTTCCACCAACCAGAATGCGCCTGGCGGTCGGGACTAGGAACTAGCTCCTGATTGGCCCGCAGCGGGAAGCCCTACTTTTGCATATATACCGGCTAGACATGGTCCCACATCACTTCAATTCCCTGAAGAAGATGACAGAGCTAGCCGTCGAAAGCTTGGAAGCAAATTCCAACTCACCTGGCTGAGAACCCGAGAAGAGTTATTCTACCCTTAATCTCTGTTATTATTATTATTATTATTATTATTATTATTATTATTATTATTATTATTATTATTATTATTATTATTATTATTATTATTACTTGCTTACTTATCTACATACAAATGGCTTTTAGAGAACCCGGAGGTTCATTGCCGCCCTCACATAAGTCCGCCATCAGTCCCTATCCTGAACTAGAGTAATCCAGCCCCTACCATCACATCCCACTTCCCCCAAATCCATTTTAATATTATCATCGCATCTACGTCTCGGCCTTCCCAAAGGTCTTTTCCTCCTCAGGTCTCCAAACTAACACTCTGTACGCATTTCTGGATTCACCCAAATGTGGTATATTCCCTGTCCATTTCAAACGTCTGGATTTCATGTTTCTAATTATTTATGAAGAATACAATACGTGCAGTTCTCCATTCTCCTTTAACTTCGTCCTTGTTAGTCCCAAATATTTCTCTAGACACCTTATTCTCGAACACCCTTAATGTCTGCACTTTTGTAATTTGTTGAGAGTAGAGTGGAAAGTCAGTAGAAGGATAGGGGAATAAATTTCATAAAATGTCAGTACTGAGAGAAAAAGTGAAAGGATATTTCCATGTGTCATTTCCAAACTCTGAGATTTTCAGCTGTAGAATAATACACAATTCGTTTGAATTTTATTTTTTCTTCTGCCTTTTTTTGAAGAACCACAAGGGCAGATTTCGAGGACCATAGGTGGTCCGCGGACCATAGTTTGAGAAACGCTGGTCAATACAAATACATTACATAACGTTATTCATGGTATATAACCTCGGAACCTAGGTCCCTCTGTTAATGTTTCATTCGTATTTACATGTACCTTATCATCGGTCACATATCGTGTATTGTGTTCATATTAGCCAACGATAAGGCGTCAATAACACTTGATATCTCCATAACTATTTGCACAACAAACATGAAAAAATACGTCTTTGTCATTATAATTTCATCCGCTTCAACTTTTCTTCTTTAAAAATAAATTTGTTTTTATAATTCTCACAAACCTTGCCTGCACTAAATTTCTTGAGCCTCTGCCTAGCCTTTAATTTCAGAAAACTGCACACAAGTGCAGTACTCTTTAGAATATATTTAGGCTGGTAGTGTTGGGCGTCTCACTCAGTATATTTACGGGGTGCTCTGTCAGGTGCTCATATAAATATGTAAAAAATGTTGTTCTAAGAGAGAAGTAAAATTTTCTAAGCAACTGACAGACATTCAAAACCACTGCTTTCTGAAGAGCTGAAAGTAAGCCTATTTGGAGTATTTCTAATCTGAATATATTATACTTTGCATACATTTTATCTTTCCACGCTCGCATATGGACAGCTGCTGTGTATTGCCGCTTCCGCTCTACCTGCGCGAGCGTGGAAAGATAAAATGTATGCATTATACTGTACTTGTTGAAGAGAGTGTAATCGTCGCTGTTGGCTCCTTGTAATGATAGGATCGGAAGATGAGGATTTTCCAAGGTTCTGCTTCTCTCAACATAAAAAAATTAATTCCATAATATTCTCCATTCTGAAGCCTGATTAGTGTAATATGTTACTGATTAACGATGTATATAATGGAGGGGGAAAGAAACTGGCCACCCCACCCCATTATCTCCTGGCTTAGTTGTCTAATGAGTGATGCCTTATTGGTTTCATTTATGAGGTTCAAACCCGTCCTCTGACAGTTGATTTAATATCAAACAATACTCTTCATTTTATTCCATTCTTCTTCATTTCACATCACCAGAAATTATGATTTCAGTGTAAGGTGTACGCATTTATTTCTTCTATGTACGAGTAAAACGTTTGCAGTGCCAGAGAGAGAAGCTCAATTGGCAATGCACAATGACATTTCGGACATATGTTCCCGCTGCTGGACGACGGACATTTTAAAACGGTTCTTACTAACACAGAGAGATATTCATGCCAGTCTGGGCCACCCAATTGACATCCTACTTGTGTTCGGTCACTGTCTTTTTGATATGGTGACCGTTATTGATCTACTTGCGTCATATTTACGATATATCTGGAGCAAAAAACCGCCTTCGATTTGTCATTCATCTTACCCCTACCATTGTTGGATCCATCGCTGTGGACCAACTGTTAGCACGCCTGACTATGGAAAGAGCGGGCTCGGGTTCAAATCTTGGTTGGGGCAAGTTACCTGGTTTTCGGGATTTTCCCTCAACCCATTAAGAGCGAATGCTGGATAGCTTTCGGCGATGAACCTTGGACTCATTTCGTTGACATCACCTTCATCTCATTCAGACGCTAGATAACCATAATAGTTGATAAAGCGTCGTAAAATAAGCAATTAGAAAACCAAAATATAACCAACAAATACATGTTTCACTTTCTATCACTTCTTTATTTTTAAGATAATTGTGTGTAGGGTTATTTGTTAATTTTTTTATGTGACGTTTATGTCAATGCTTATCGGTATTTGTACATCAAGTAATAGATTTATCTATGTACAGTAGTTCATCAATAGTAATCTCACTAGAGGTTTTGATTTATCTAGAGAAAATCAAAACACGAGTGGGATTTAATTGACTATTACACGATTAGAAGAAAGTATATAAAGATTAGAAGAAATAAAGTACTCTAATACAATAAAACATTAATTAACTTACTAAAATTCTATTTCACTAATGTTACTTCCACCAAAATGTTTGAACGGAGCCGCCATTTTCAGTCGACTATCTATGCGGGAAACAAATTACGATCGCAAAGCATGTTTTATAGTACCGTAAACAAATTGCAGTTTGAAATGTTGGCAAACAAAAAAACAAATGCTAGGGTAGTGATAAAAACAAACAAATGCTAAGGAAGCGATAAAATTGTGCGATAAGCAGCCATGATTGGTTGAAAGACGTCCTTTCGTACCGTTTTATTGGTCAAAAATAGTATGACGTAGTAAAAATTACATCAGTTCTGTTGACTAAATTGGTTTCTCCTGTAAAAACTGTTATATGTAAGTAAATCTTGTGTTGTTGTTGTATAGTCAACTGTCCGAAGACAGACCTGAACCTCAAAAGTGATACCATAAGGCACCACTTATGAGGTAACTAAGCCAGGAAATAATAGGATAGGGTGGCCAGTTCCTTTCCCCCTCCATTGTATACATTGGTGACTACAGTAGTTACATATTACACCAGTCACACTTCAGTTGTATAGGCCTACAAACAATATTGTTCTTCCTCTGACACATATCGTCAAGTGAGATACTCTGCCTGACAATAGATCCTCTGATAAAAGAACTAATGAAGATAATAGTGAAGTGCTTTGTGTGGAGTGTAGCATTGTATAAGGCAGAAACTTGGACATTACGACGAAATGGTCGACCTGGTTGGCGAGTTGGTATAGCGCTGGTCTTCTATGCCCAAGGTTACGGGTTCGATCCCGGGCCAGGTCGATGGCATTTAAGTGTGCTTAAATGCGACAGGCTCATGTCAGTAGATTTACTGGCATGTAAAAGAACTCCTGCGGGACAAAATTCCGGCACATCCGGCGACGCTGATATAACCTCTGCAGTTGCGAGCGTCGTTAAATAAACCATAACATTTTTAACGACGAAATGAAGAGAAACGAAATGAAATGTGAATATGGAGAAGTATGGAGCGTGTGAAGTAGACAGACAGAATAAGAAATAAAGTTGTGTTGGAAAGAGTGAGTGAAGCAAGAATGATGCTGAAACTGACCAGAAAGAAAAAAAGGAATTGGTTCGGCCACTAGCTGAAAAGAAACTGTCTACTGAAGGATGCACTGGAAGGATTGGTGAACGGGAGAAGAGTTCGGGGCAGAAGAAGACATGAGATGATAGACGACATTATGATACGTGGATCATATATGGAGACTAAAGGCTGGTTCACAATAAACCGGAAACGACAATGAGAACGGAAATAATTAAAAAATAAATGTATTTAAATGTGAGCATTCACAATAAGTTAGTTAATTGTGAATACTCACATTTATTTTAACAATATTTCCGTTCTCGTTCTCGTTGTCGTTTCCGTTCCCGGTTTATTGTGGACCAGCCGTAAGAGGAAGGCAGAAAATAGGAAAGATTGGAGAAAGCTGGGTTTTCAACGAAAGACCTGCCCGTGGACAGAACACTTATGTATGTATGTATGTATGTATGTATGTATGTATGTATGTATGTATGTATGTATTATGTATGTATGTATTTATTTATTTTATTTTAGTAGGTTATTTTACGACGCTTAGGTTATTTAGCGTCTGAATGAGATGAAGGTGATAATGCCGGTGAAATGAGTCCGGGGTCCAGCACCGAAAGTAACCCAGCATTTGCTCATATTGGGTCGAGGGAAAAGCCTGGAAAAAACCTCAACCAGGTAACTTGTCCCGACCGGGAATCGAACCCGGGCCACCTGATTTCGCGGCCAGAAGCGCTAACCGTTACTCCACAGGTGTGGACTGTATGTATGTATGTATGTATGTATGTATGTATGTATGTATGTATGTATGTATGTATGTATGTATGTATGTATGTAGATACATATCAGCAGAATCTCAATCAGAGGTAAATGTTGTGTTATTATTATTATTATTATTATTACTACTACTATTACTATTACTATTACTACTACTACTACTACTACTACTACTACTACTACTACTACTACTACTTTCATTGAGATATTTGTAGAGAAGTATCCTTTAGTTGCAACTTTGAACTTAGAAGTCACGGTATGAATTCGAATTTCAATGTTGTGTTAATGTGGGCATCCGGTGTCATGCCGACTCTACATCATGGGGGTTCAGAGTATATCAAGTTGAAAAATGTTCAAAGTTGAGCTGAGATTAGACCCCGACATCTGTGCGGAAACTCTCAACGTTGAGATTTATCACGTCTGACTCTCCAATTTATCAGATCACACAATGCCACCGTAACCTTTGAAATGAAAGACCGGGAAATAACGAGGCTTTCGCCGACAAAAATAGATCCTCTTTGTTTCCTAGGATTGCCACCAGATTCGCGTCTTCCCACCAGTTAGTAAAGTCCTTAACATATTCAGTTCTAAAATACAATCTTCGCAGCAGTTTCTTACTGTGTAATAATGGAAGTAAAAGATGGACTGAAAGCTAAAACAAGTTTTACACATGGTTAAGTTTTACAGAGTATCTTTGCGCAGCAAGGCGTTTATAAAAGGAGAAGAAACTAAGATGTGGTCTCGTTATAACACTCCTAAGAGTTGTCTGTGCCCTTGTGATTAATAAATTGTTCAAAATGATGTTGTTCAACAATTGCAATAAGGTTATTTTATGATTTTGGTATAAATACATATAGTTAAATATGTTTATGCTCGACCATGCCGAAACGTAGTAATTATACACCTGGTAGCAGACCTTTAATGCATGTCATTAAAGTACACCTACTCATTAAAGGTCAGGTCTTTCAGCCAATGACGACTCAGGTTACAACTGTTCAGCCAATGACAGGTCAGCTTTCTACCGTTATAAAACCGCAAGTATCGATTATTCTCGGATATGCAATCGAAAGAGAATTAGCGAAACGTCACGGAGGCTGGAAATCCAATACTGTCGCAGAAGGTTATGTTCTGTTACTATAATAATTAGCGTTAATTGTAAATAATATTCAAATAAATTCAATTTGTCATCTCGTTTTTCAATGTCTAATTTAATTTCAATGTTATCTCTGTAGGTTCTTATGGCCTAGCAAGGTCAATGTGGATATCTGTTCCTCGGAAAAAATCAATACTTTCGCGTCTGCGCACATCTCACAACATACGGAACATTGCTGAAGATCAGATACAATTAAAATTAATAATATCAAGTTAGAAATATGGTCGAGCATAAGAAGTCGTATGAAACTTGCCTATAATGGTAATTAAGAAGCTCGTATGAAAATTATGAAACTCGCTTGCGCTCGTTTCATAAATATCCATACTCGATTCTTAATTACTATCATTATAGGCTCGTTGCATAATGTACTATTATGTGTCAGTAATCTAATAATTATGATGCAGGATTGAAGTTAATTTGCAGAACAATTTAAGTCCTGGAGATAATTTAATTTTTTACTACCTGGAGAAGAGTACAAAAGTGTGAATTTTTATAATAAAACTATTTTTCTTACATATAAAAAATTATCTTGTAATAATATATGGTTCAGCGGGGCCAAAATCTGTTTTTTTTTTTTATTTTCTCAAAACCACTTCTAGAGACTTAAGTCGTTTTGCAAATTCACCATTTTATGTTCTAGGTACCATAAAACGTTTATAAAGTCAAAGGCTCTCTATTGTCTATAGTTGCTACATTAATCTCGAATAATTACAAGATTTGGCTTTATAGGCGATAGAAGCAACACAAAGTCAAGATAAGGCTCTTCATAGTCTATATGGTCCACAGAAGGTCTAAAAAATCAAAGTATGGCTCCTCTTAGGGTTCAGAGTTCACAGGAAATATCGAAAATGTTAATATATGGGTTACAGTCACATATCTGCAGTCCTTCTTAGACTAGAGAAAGATCATGGAATTCACTGAAGTGTATAATCACAGTCTACTATATACAGTCGCGAAGCTCAATATGTAGTAAAAATGCAAACATGGGTAGTTGCCCACCACTAGGATCGCTACTATCGCCTCATCATCACAGATCTCTCCTAGCAGATGACAAAATATGTTTCACTTTCGTTGTCGTGTTCTTTTCGAAAAATTAACACCTTCCTTCCATTATTGAAATATTAAATGGTTAAAGTTCATTTATTATTTTAATGAAATATGTTAAATTCCACCATAAACTCGAAGATGCCTGCAAGAAATAGGTTAATATTACTTTTGTTTGTGCAAAACGAACTGAAATTTACTATAATCGCTTCACTCATTCTAGATTATAGCGATAATGAACTATGAAACCAATAAATATTAATTTGTATTTCCCTTTACAACAATAATATAATAACAATAATAATGGAAATATGAATTAATGGGAGTAACTTACGTGTACCGGTACTTGTAGTGTAGGGTTACGTAGTTAACAAATTGGGATGAGGTTAAGCAATAATAATCACACCAGAATTGGAAATAAAACGTGATCAATAAATTTTATTGTAACAGACTTTTTCTACGTCTCTGGTAAAGTAAAAAATAAAAATAGCAACAAAATTAACAGCTAAAATTAAAAAACATCCTTTGAAAAAAAAAGTAGGCCTAAGTTGTCTGAAAATGTACAATTATTCAAGGAATCAGCTGATACAGACGTAGAATTAGTGCAAAGCTTTTGTTTCTCAGCTGCAGGTAATAACAGAACAGGTTTATTTGAAACATCAAATAAAGTTGGAACTCCATTCCAGATTAATTTATTTTTATTTTCATTCATAAATTGTGTGTTTTCGAAATGAAGAGAGCAAAACTTTTGTATTATTATAAAGATATGCTTCATTCTTTGTCATTAGATCTTCCCTCCTGCTGTTTATTAACCACTTTTTGCATCTACTGTAGAAGTAAAATAAGAAATAGATGTTAGGATTTTTCTTCACGAGCATCAATGCGAAATATGCAACGACCTAGCACTCGATGGAAATACGACTCAGTCCACTCTAAATCCAAAGTCGACCGTGGACAGTCTATTGTTTCTAGTTGCTAACCGCTTGGAGCGCTTTATCGCGAGATTTGCAAAAAAACACCTCAAGCTTCGCGACTGTATATAGTAGACTGTGGTATAATTAAGAACAGGAAGACGAATAATTGCTTCACGAATAGACTGACAAATCGATTTATCTGCCGAAGCAACCAAAAGCATCTAATATTGCAACTTCCTTGGTATTGACGAGTGACGAGAAATACTTCCACAGTGGAAGCTAAGAAACACGAGCTAATCGTTAGCACAATATTATTGAGCAACATCTTCCTGTCTAATATAGATGAGCAGTGTGGTTAATGTGGCGGTGTAATAAACGCGACGCAAAATGTTTACATTCACACTGTCACCACAAGCTGTTAAGTGTAAGTAATACCTTTGTTATTGCCAAACTGCTAATTCAAGGCTAACGCTGCCGCATTCCACAACCGCTAATGTGGGAGTGTGTGCGCATTTTCACTTCTGTTTTGTATGCACAACATGGCCATATTAGGAATTTGACAAAACTTGCAAATTGCACTCCGCTTCAATGATTATCTATCTATCTATCTATCTATCTATCTATCTATCTATCTATCTATCTATCTATCTATCTATCTATCTATCTATCTATCTAGATCCCTTCGTTCGTCCCTCTGTCCATCTCTCTGTTCCCCCGTCCTTGCGTCCGTCTGTCTCTGTGTCTGTCTAATGCAGACTTCTCAATAGGGCCTCCTCGGAGCACTTCCTCCTCTCTCTATTTTTTTAATGTAAAAGTGGAACAAAATGCGGGAGCAGTTCGTGTATCTCCGGATGACGTCATTGACCGCGACGTTTGAATAAACATCTGCAGCCGCTACGATGTTGTCTCCATCTCCGAGGAAAGGATGTCCTTATTACCGCAAATGTATGAAGAAATAAAAGCTTTCATAGGGAAAGTGAAATTGTGGGAGTCGCAAGTTTTAGTGGGTAACTGTTACCACTTTATTAATCGAATCTAATTTGAATCAAGACTAGTGTAACAAATATAATGAAGTACTGAAGGACTTGAGAAAAGAATTTGAGACCAGATTTAAGATTTTTTGTGAATTTCTAAGATGTTTTGGTTATTTTTAATTATTGAAAACATCACGAACTATATTATTTAACTATTATTGTAATTAATATATTAATACTGGAGGCGTCTAGAATCAAAACCCTCCAAGTCCATAAAACAAAATTTGTGGTTAAAATGGAAAAAACTGTTTCCATATAAATAAACATTCTTGGGATATAAACAATGCTTTTATCAAGTATTTTATTATCATTAGATACGTTCAAACAAATTACAGGATTGCCCCTTCATTGAAACTAACAAATTCGTGAGGTTAAATTAGCACCTAACTGATTTTGAAACTGAAAAGTGTATTTGGAGGCTTTTGAAAGTAAGAGAATTATTTCTAAGCATAAAAATGAGTCAAAAAGGAAAACATTTTAACTTAAACCTTACAAATTATGTAGGCAATGAAATCCAGACATGAAGTATGATTATGCACATGCTTTAAACATAACAGCAGTATAAATTTGAATATATGTTGCACTTTTTAAGTTCATACAAATTTTACACAATACTGTCACATTCCTCTTCCTCCAGATTAACAGTTTCTTCTTCGTCTTCTTATTCTTCACGTTCAATTCTATTGTTTTTTTCTTGTTACTACCTTTGCAACAACGGTGTCAGTTCTATAGTTAAACTCATTTTGCACTGTTATCTGTTCTTTCAATGCAGATCGTCTTAAAATAAATCTTTTACAGGGACTGAACTTAAAATAGCAGGAGATCTTAAAATTATGTCTGGAACGGAATGGAACTTCTTTATGTCCAACAAACTTAAACTGTTGGATTTCCATTTACTGCCAACAGCATTATTACAAGCTGGTATAGCAGGAGGGCACAAGAGGAGTACCGACAAAATTATGTAATTAATTATTAATTGGTAAGAACATTTTTGTAACTCACTACTCACTCTATCCACCATTTCACTGAATATTATTATAGTAGAAATTAAACTTAACAAGGTTTAACAAGAGCTTAACCACACAAATAATAAATCAACATCGCACAGCTGAGGAATGCTGGGTAAAGCAGTCCCACAACCTGATTGGCAGAAAGGGACTTGGAGGTTTTTGAAACTAACAATGGCCGAAATTCAGTTGGATCTAGCGGATATTGAAACTAACCCTAACTTTTGTCCACCATTTTCAGAGGAATCCAGCGGATATTGCAGAAAAATAATGCCAGCATCGGATTGCCCATGCGAAGATACACAGAAAAATAACTTTATCTCATTTTTTTTCTTCGAAGGACTTGGCGGGTTTTGATTCTAGACGCCTCATTGACGTATCATAAAAATACATACTTTAACAACCAAAAAGTTTAATTGTAATGTTATTATTATTTAATTGAATTTTATTTCATTAAATGTAGTGTAAACTTAAAAAAGAGAGATACCAAAAACCATTTACTACAAATGAAGTATTGTTGTTGTTTAGTCAACTGTCCGAAGACAGGTCTGAACGTCACAAGTGATACCAACAAGGCACCACTTATGAGGCAACTAGGCCAGGAGATAATGTGGTAGGGTGGCCAGTTCCTTGTGCTTAAATAATTACGTAACATGTATGGTTCTTCATGCTTCAGATGTCCTATTTTTACTCATTGATATATCATTAGAAAATAAATTTATTATTATTATTATTATTATTATTATTATTATTATTATTGTTATTGCAAACTACTTAAGAAATTTTATTCCTTCCGAAAATAACCGTCTATTGTGACAGCACAACTCAAAAGTGCAGCTTTGTGGCATTTCTCCCGCGACAGTTACAACTTAGCTCACTCATGCGTGTAACATTAATCAGCGATCGGCTATCTTAGGGTACTGCGCTTATCTCTTCTTCTGTCTATGCTATCTGCACTTGCTCTCTGTAACAACTTTCACGCATTGGCCTTGAGAAGCCTGGTCTAATGTACCTCTCGTCCGTCCTTCTTTCTGTTTGCCTGTCCTCCGTCCGTCCGTCCGTCCGTCCGTCTTCCATTCATTCCTCCGTTTGCTTGCCTGTCTCGCTGGCTCATCTCCTTTCGTATCGTCCCGTCACGATCTGTCGTTCGATCCGTCTCTCCACATATCTGTCTGTCTCAGTCTGCCTGACCATCCATCCATCCATCCATCCATTTATCGATCACTCCATCTTTATCTGCCTGTCTATCTGTCTCTGTATCTGCCTGTGGCTTATGTCTGTCTCTCTGTCTGTGTCTATCTGTCTTTGGCTGCCTGTGTCTGTTCGCCTGTCTGCTTGCCTGTCCTTTACTGTTCCTGTAGTCTAGAACATAAACAAATAAAATTCTACTTCCTTGTGGACAAAAAGATTCGAATTCAAGTAATAATTTGTAACTTGAGGTTTATCATTTAGTATTTGCGTGTCTTCTGTAATTGAGTTGTCTCTACTGCACCGGTGGCGAAAATGAAATCGTGCGCCGAGCCACTGTGTAACCTGCAACGTGCATAGCACCTCTGGAGGGAGGCGGACACCCGAAGGGGAAGTGAAGCAACTGTGTGACTTATTAACGGATTTTCATTTTCCTTACGTCAAGCACTTAAATATAATTTTATACAGTACAAAGCTACAAACTAATGTTTAGTACGTGTAACGAAGAAAGAAATGAACAATATCACAACCTAAAATTAACGTGTCTTCAGAATGTCTCTGCGACAAAGTTTCAAAATCAGGAATTATGTCACTTACTGCCAGTCGTAGTTGATCACAAAGTCGTCGTGATCGAAATATGGTTTTTACTATTTTAATTGTTGAAAATAATTTTTCACAAATGTAAGTTGTAGCGAACATGGCTTCAACAGAGCAAGCGAAATTCCGAAACTTCGGATATTTATTTTTTGGCAAAGATTTGAAAGTTCAGCATTTGTCAAGTCCTTACATCTAGCTTTCATTTGACATCACATAGTAAATCAGAGAGTTCAAATGGAAGAGCTAACCGCATTATTCGTACATCTGCTGAAAAAGGGTCGACATACAGAGATGATGGTGATGATGATAATAGTAGTAAAGATAAAGGTATCTCCGTAACATGCCATGAAGGCACTTGGAGGGAATGGAGGTAGAGCCCCATGCTTTCCATGACCTCGGCACTGATAATAATAATAATAATAATAATAATAATAATAATAATAATAATAATAATAATAATAACACTTAACCGTTTAATGTTTCATGAGTAACGTAGTATAATGCCGTTCTGTTATACAACCGTTTTCCTCGTAATACTTGTGAACAAATCATACATTTAATATTCTCATCATATTGGCAGCAAAAAAATGCGTCCTCCCATCCTACTTGGAACTTTCGTACATGGTTTCGAGAGAGACATATGCCACTCGCAGGTCAGAGACAAATACAAATGGAACGGAGTTTGACTCCAGTGAGTGAGAGGGTGGGGGTTAGGGGAGGTAGGAAGCAAGACAAATGCACAGCTATCATTGCGAGCCACAGTGTGCTCGTGAGTCACATTTTCGCCACGGCTGCAGTCTACTCCATCGGGCAACAAGTTTCGCTTGTTTTACCAACTGAGCTACCAAGGCCACAAGAGACGCTATGGATGAAAAATTCCAGGCCTGACTGGGACTCGAACCCGGACCGTCTGCGTAACTCTAGTCTAGAACACACAGGCACTCCAGGGGAGAGGAAATGAAAAACGCGGCCTTGACTGTAATTGGATTGTTCTGCGTTATTACAAATATTGTGAGTGTAAATTGAGTCAAGGTCGGGGGATTTGTATTAGCTTCAACTGTTTAATTCGTGACAGGATAATTGGGCTATTTAAAGGAAGATCAGTGCTATCATGGCAACCCACTCTGGTAAACAGTTGAAGTTCCAAGGCGAGGCCTCCGGGTTCAGCACGCAATGACTGAATTAGTCAAAACCTCTTGAGTCCATCAAATATAACTACAATTCTTTTTTTCAAGGACGGACACAAGGGCCAATCCAACTACGCATACGATAAGCACATTGTTCATAGCAAACAGGTCCTTCGGCATACAGTTTATTCATTCCTTCCACTCAATAATCTTTTATACGCGTGTTGTTGCCCGAAGAAATGAAGTTCTGTTCGAAAGAGTGGGTGAAGGAAGAATGATGTTGAACCTGATCAGAAAGAGAAAAAGGAATTGTCTGGGTCACTGGTGAGAAGAAACTACCTACTGAAGGATGCACTGGAAGGATGGTGAACGAGAGAAGAGTTCTGGGCAGAAGAAGATATCAAATGATAGAGTAGGTTATTTTACGACGCTTTATCAACATCTAGATTATTTAGCGTCTGAATGAGATGAAGGTGACAATGCTGGTGAAATGAATACGAGGTCCAACACTTAAAGTTACCCAGCATTTGCTCATATTAGGTTGAGGGAAAACCCCCCAAAAAAGCCTCAACCACTTACGATGAAAGAGTAATGGAACGGAGAAAAATTCTCTCCGGAGCCGGGATTTGAACCCGGGTTTTCAGCACGTAGAGCTGAAAACCGGGTTCAAATCCCGGCGCCGGAGAGAATTTTTCTCCGTTCCATTACTCTTTCATCGTATGATGACGCAGAATATCTGCATGGAAATATCATATTTACTTCGGTATATTAAAATAATATATACTCAACAACTTAACTTGCTCCGACCAGGAATCGAACCCGGGCCATCTGGTTTCACGGCCAGACGCGCTAGCCGTTTCTCCACAGGTGTGGACTCAAATGATCGATGATATTAAGATTAGTATATTGATCATAAGTGGAGGTGAAAGAGGAAGGCAGAAAATAGGAAAGACTGGAGAATGTTGGGTTTGCAGTGAAAGACCTATCCTTGGGCAGAAAACTATGAATGAATGAATGAATTGTTGTCGTGGTTGGATGAGAAGTTTCCGGGACGTTGGCTGGGGCGAAGCGAACCACATAAATGGCGTGCAAGAAGCCCTGACTTGACACCCTGTGACTTTTTTTATGGAGCTGGGCAAAAGATGAGATGTCCGAATGAAACCTTCGCACACTGAAAGAATTGGAAGCAATGTTTCACGCAACTTCAGAATACTGTGGATTCCATTCCCGACCGCTTGAGGATATCGGTCAACGCCACAGGTGGCTATGTTGAATTTTTAGATATGCATCCGTATTCCCATTTAGTAATGTACACACAAAATTAATTTCAATAACTTAGAGTTGTAAATGTAGATTTTATACTCCTTTTTAATACCTAGTTACTCAGGAGGCTATAAATGCCTAAAAAACTGTCTTTGGTCTTAAAAAGCGCCTGTTTAGTATTTTGAGTATATTTGAAATAAAAATATCGCTACTAAAAGCGCAGAAGTGTACACAAAAAGCTACAAACAAGCCGTTTAAAATGTAAAATATTCCCTTACAAAAGAACACTAGTGTCGCAAGTTCGTTGTATATATCTCTTAGAAGGAGGGGGAAGATGATTTTATTTAATTTCCTTTTGTCAACGAAGTTTTTTGAAACGAAGTTTGTTTAGAAAAGTCAATTCTATCATAAAAGGAGTTGTAGCACAGTCTACTATATACAGTCACGAAGCTTGACTTTTGAGGGTGCTAGAAACAATAGACTGTGCAGGCAATATTTTGCATTGTCTGTAATGAGGCGATATTAGCGATCCTAGTGATGAGCAACTATCTAATGTATGCATATTTACTACGTATTGAGCTTCGTGATTGTATATACTAGACTGTGGTGGTAGGCTGTTCAGTTTAGGCTAGAGCTTACAAATTAGTTTTCGCTTCAATCCACCCCCGTCATGCGAAATGTAACTGACAAATTCAATTCAATTTATTAAGCCATTAAACATACAGTGATAGGCTTCGTCACAATACAGAAGGGAGGAAACAAACGTACATTTGAAAATACACATATAATTGAAAACAGTCAAGTTTAATTAGAATGAATACAGAAAATATTTTGAAACTCTAAAATTAATGAAAACACTTCACTCTTAATGTAATAATTGAGGGGTTTGCCGGAAAAAGGGCGTATACGTCAATATGACGAATTGAGATACATGCAATCTAAGATTTTAAAACGCACCTGAATAAAATGTTATACACGCACGCAGCCCTGTCCTGCAGGTATGTACAGTACAATCAAAACAACATTTCGCTACTATAATTATTCACTACATTTTAAACCGTTTTCCCGTATAGGTCTATCCGCCTTTCTTCCGGCAAAGCCCTCAATTGTAACTAAATGTAAATAACTTTATTTATTAAAAAACAATTTCGTATGAATTTATGTTAAGAAACTCATCTACAGAGTACAAAGGATTAATTAAAAGCCAATTATAAAATCTAGCTTTCAAACTACTGGTTGGTAACTTATAATATTGACTGGGAAGCTTATTATATAATTTCATCCCGATGACAGCAATCAGTCTCTTTCTCTGACAGAATATGAGTCTTCAGTTCAGTAGCACTCATTGTCAGCGCCAGTTCTTTGTACATAAATTCCACCTAAAATGAAATATTTACTAAAATTAAAATTATTATTAATAGCTTATTTTATATAAACTCCTAAAAGTCCTAAATTGGATCTTATAAAGTCCTAAATCTTTCTTTTTCAGCACCTGGAAATTCGTTCCTTACTAATAAATTAAGAGACGAAATGAAAAGCTTAGTTGTAGCAGCACAAGATGGAACACTGAACACAGAACATTACAGTAAGCCTTTTATGAGCATTGTAAACACTACAAGAACGCAAGAGATACCGGCTAGAAACCCACCTTAGCATGTGCGATACAACTTTCTCACCACCAATTACAAAAGTTCTTCTGAAGCAATGTTGCATAAAGGAATTTCACATATTTATTACAGGTGTATTTAAGACCTTGTAGAAATAACAGTATTTAGTAACAGTTTCCTATTTATTCTTTTGCAGCCAAATTTGTAACTTTTAAAAGTATAGTTATCATGTTGAAGTGTATGTGTTGTAGAGGATGCTTGATTTGTTGTGTATGTGAGTCATAGTTGTGGGATGCTTGATTGTGTTTGTGTGACTATTGTGTATTAATTTATGATGTATGTTAGGGAAAGTTGCTTAATTGTGTTATAGAGTACTGCCATAAGAAATGTTTTGTTTATGTGTTGTAACTGTTTTCTGTATGTCTCAATTGATGACTGATGTTTGATTTGCAATCGCAATGTTTAAATTACGGATTGTTTAGGTTTCATTTCCATTGTGTAAGCTAATTTATTTTTCTTTTCAATTTGTTTTATGCTTAGGCCTATTTTTTGTGTAAAACTATAGCCCTAGCATACATATGTAAAATAGGGCTACCGCCCCCATTGGAGATACAATAATAATAATAAACATTTTCTTGAGTAAGATGTACACGATAATATAAAATGTCCCTCCGACTTTCCCTCAGTCATGTACAGGACTTTCTGCAGAGCCGTAAGTAAACGGCAAAGAACCTTCGGCTTCTGAAATAAATCATGATAAAGATTTTTATCTCTCCTAAAATAAATTGGCCTCGACCTAGTTTGAAACCGTAAACTTTGAAAGTCATGTGAGTATATGAATAACTGTAGTTATGCAAGAACAGATAAAATGCGAACTTCTTTCCTGGAATTGAAGAATATTACATTCTTAAACAGGAATTCTTGTCGTGTGATGTCCTTGCAATGTCAGAAAGTGTTATAAATATCATCTCTAAATTCGATTATCAGAACAATGCCTTGGAAGATAGACTAATAATTTGGGAGATACTTTTTTAAAGTTTTCCCTACAACTAGCGAATTTGGCCTATAGCGGTATTTTAGACCTCCGTTAAATCCATATGAAGAGGTGGATTCCAAGTGAAAACATATGAGAAAATGACAATAACTGATAGTTAAATTTGACTCTCTTAGATCAGTAGTTCAGGACTATCAGCCTGATATCACATTCGGCGAAGATTCTTCTGCGAATACTAAATCGACGTTTATATTCTAAGATAGAAGAACAGTTGGAAGAAGAGCAATTTGGCTTCAGGAAGGGAAAAGGTGCGAGAGATGCAATTGGACTGCTACGAACAATAAGCGAAAGATATCTAGAGGAGAATAAAGAAGTGTATGTAGTATTTGTGGATTTAGAAAAGGCGTTTGACAGAGTGGATTGGAATAAATTGATGAGGATCCTGAAGAAAATTGGCGTGGATTGGAAAGAGAGGAGACTGTTCAGTAACCTTTATATGAAACAATGAGTCAAAGTCAGGATAGGAGAAGAAATGCCAGAAGGAAGTGAATGTCCTTTATCACCTATCCTGTTCAACATCTACTTGGACTATTTAATGAAAAACTATTTTCAGAACATGGGAGGAGTGATAGTAGGAGGAAGAAGAATAAAGTGTGTAAGATTTGCTGATGATATGGCGTTGTTAGTAGAAGAGGAGATGATACTAAGGGCTATGCTACTAAAGCTAAATGACAGCTGTGAGCAGTATGGAATGAAGATAAATGCCAACAAGACGAAGACCATGGTCATATGAAGAAAAGTAAAGAAGGTAAACTTGCGAATTCTAAATGAGGCAGTAGAGTAAGTGGACAGCTTCAGATACTTGCTGTGTACTTTAAGCAGTAACATGAGCTGCAACCGGGAAGTAAAAAGGAGGATAGCAATGGCAAAGGAAGTTTTTAATAGAGAAAGGAACATCTTCTGCGGACCTCTGGAGAAAGAACTAAGGAAGAGACTAGTGATGTGCTTTGTGTGGAGCGTAGCATTGTAGGGATAGAAACATGGACATTACGACGAAATGAAGAGAAGCGACTAGAAGCATTTGAAATGAGGATATGGATAAGGATGGAGTATGTGAAATGGACGGACAGAATAAGAAACGAAGCTGTGTTGGAAAGAGTGGGTGAAGAAAAAGTGATGCTGAAACTGATCAGGAAGAGGAAAGGGGAGCAACTGGGTCAATGGTTGAGAAGAAACTGCCTTCTGAAGGATGCACTGGAAGGAAAGGTGAACGGGAGAAGAGAGCAAAATATATTAACGAAAAAATCAATTATTTAATTATACAGGCTAATTACAGTATACATTCATATGAAAATACAGAAAAAGCTCAGAAAATTTTGCAAGAAACAGAATATACTTGCTATCAATTTTTTTTATTTAATGCCATTTTTTATATAAAACCCGTAACAAAGACCCACTTCTATTATTTCTCTGCTTTGTAATAGGCTTGAAATTATTGTTGAGCTGGCAATTTTATTCCTTGTCTTTGTTTTCATATTGTTTACAGATGAGAAATCCCTGTTCACAGAAGCAGTAGCTAATATCAACATGTATGCTGTAGGCTACAGGATTAATAAGGAGTGAAAATGCCACCATAATGTCATTTTCATTATCTGCGCAATTTACTCTCAAAAACCTTCCACATACATATATTTATCTGCATTAGGAATAGTAGTATTGTGCAATAATCGCCATTTCTTATCAATGTCATTTATCTGATTTTGTTTTATACATACAAGAAAAAAATTCATTTGCTAATGAAGCAATTGGCATACCTGTTTTGCCAAGAACAGAATGTGGAGTAATTATGCCAAGTTTTTCAAATCAACTTCATTCAAATGAAAATTTTTAGAATATTTGGTATACACTTTCAGTTAGGATACGAGTGTTTTGAGCGAGAAAATCTGAAAACACGATCCAAAAAAATTTCCCTAGAATCAAGCCTAGTTTCCCTATATATTGCGTAGGTTTTCCCTAAATCTAGGGAAATTTCCATAGGGTTGGCAACTGGTTAGTTCCAGTATTTTGTGGCTCGGGAAAGTCGTTAGCCACGGGGAAAGTGCTATGACGTCATTCGTGGTTTTCACACGTGGACAAACTATTTGAAATAATTTCACTAATACCAATCGCATAATCATGGCATGAACTATCACAGCTATGGGGACTATAAGCAAAGTAGGGAGGGAACGTTCCTACTCACCCCACATTCGTTTGATTGACAAGCGAGGGGTAAAACAGTTGTTTTGCTAAGTCAAGTGCAGTGGTGGACTCGACACACCTTGCGCGTCAGTAATTTCTCCGCTCTTATTTCTTGTTTCAAAATCTTTACAATATTTTGTTTATAGGAAGTACACGTATCATACAATAATTATGACGGCCACCTACTGTCATTAGGCAAATTATATATTTTTCAATTGTATAACTACTCCTTTATCATGTGCACAAAAAATTCTTGAACTGTCTTGTAATCGACATAATAAAGTATTTCTTTTTTTAAAACAATAAAGAAGAAAGCAAAGCTCCATTGTCATTTAACTGCACAATATATTAAAAGATACAATGCTCAACATAATTAATTGTTTATTTTTAAAACCAATAAAGTAACTAAGCTCCATTGTCATTTAACTTGAAAACATATTAAACACAATATAATGATCAACAAAATCAATTGTTTCTTTTTATAAATACTAATCCCCCCTTATTATAAACGACGCATGCCCTAGTTCAGATACTATAAATTGTCTATTAAATATACGAGGTCACTCAATTAATCGCAAATTGAAAGGACAGGGACCTCTCAAATTGCAGATTTAGATTTCACTGCGCTTCTTCCGACGGCCTTCACATGCTTTGTCATCGAACAACAGATGACGGCGTCTTGCCATCCTAACGGCAAACACCAGCCAACTCCTCCTCGCCCCGTTCCGTGATCACTTGATCAAATCTCAGTCCCCCTCGCGTATGTGGTACCTAAGAGGTTACGTCCAATTTCGCCTTCCCCTTCAAGATTTTCTAGGCTCCTTCAGGGGAGCAGCGTAACCCGGAGTGAGACTAGTGGCTAACAGGCTTGGAGCTCACATATTTAATTTTGTACAGCCCCCAACCCCTTGCAAGGACGCGTTTTGCGTACCTTTTAAATTTGTCCTCCCAATTCTCTTTCGATTTTTCGATTTTTTCGATAAATACTAAAGAAAGTAAAACTAAGCTCCACTGTCATTTAACATTAAAACATATTAAACAACATATATGAGATACGAATGAAACGAAATACTACTGTAGGCCTATACTGCTGGTTTTCATTTTTTTTTGTTGTTGATTGCCCTCGAAATTTCTTGTTATTAACTAAAAAGGATATATTTGGCTCTAAAATAGAACAACTCAACCGTAATACTGAAACTAAATTCATGTCTGTGATCCTAGACCTGGAGATACTTTTGGTCATATTCATTTTGAAAAGAAAAAATGCTCACAACAGTAAGTTGAGCCAAACATAGATACCATACGCATTGCAAACGTGCGCAGATTAGGGAATTGCTCCTCTGGTAGGTATTTAAAGAGATCTAATCCATTTTTTTCCTAAACACTTTAGTGGCGTGCTCTTTTGCATCTCTATAGTGGCTCTGATGCTTGAGTAACATCAAATACAAATGGATTATTGAACAGATATCTCCATGTCCATTGCAGTTACTTCTGAAAATCTTTCTTGGAAAGAGAACGCATCATGTAGGCCCTTATATGCACTCAAAGTTTTAAATAAGTTCAGTTCCACATACTTAATAAAATAACAAATATCTAAATCCTGAAAATACCATAAACATATCTTGTTTTGTATCTTTTCACAAATATTACGAAAATAGCTTTTAAAATTGTAAATAAATACTTGTAAGATCACCGAAGTCCGCTTTATGCTTCCGACCAAAGTGGCGTTTAATATTGAAGCGTTTTATATGCGCAATTTTAAACCCACATATTAAGCAGCAGACTTTCTTCTTTTTGTAAGTAACAAAAAATTATTTCTGCCACTCTTCCTGAAACTGACGTCCCGAGATCGAAGCCATACCCGCCACTGAATGAAGCGTGTCTAGAGAAGCACTAGGCGGAGGAGAGGGTCGGCGGAGTGAGGTAAGGCGGCTTTGAGTGCAGTGGTCCTTCGGAGCCATTTTTCCCCATGGTTGCACTATCATCAAATGGAACCCCAGCATTCATTCTCGGACACCCTGTATAAGTTTAGGTTATGTTCCGACAGAATTGAGAGTAGGCTATTGAGTTGTTAAATTTTTGATTACATAATATCTGAAAACGATAGAATTATTTTATCTCTTCGATTTCCTCCCTCCAAATTTCAAATATTTGGTTAAGGTTGGTCCAGATAAACATAAGAAAGCCCTTTAATATACTGTATTATATTGACATACGAGTTCTCAATGTTTGTGTTATATAACGTCTGATAGTTACGTGTACAAATTTCTTATCTCATCTGGCCCACTACTGACTTTCTTCAGAATGTCATAAGGCTAACGCCCCGCGGTGCCCTAGTTGATAACCTATTCTTCATCCGGACTTCGATATTTTTGTAGTGACTGATCTCTTGTCAGACGACGTGAATTTGCCCTTGACCGGTGATTGATAGTCGCAACTTTGTATACAATGCTCCGCTATCACTCAGTTCTTTCAATTAATTATGCCCAACGAAGGAAACTCCTTAAAATTTGTGTGATAATTACATACATATTCTACAGCTCCTGTAATATCTGGCAGACTATTAAATGCCTAATTGATTACCTAATTACCCGAAACGTCATTCTACAAATTGTGGTTCATCCAAACATATCCTTACAGAACGTTATTCTCCTCTCTTTCTTCAGTCGTATGTCATTTTAATAGCCGGGTTAACCAGTCATAATCAGAGCATTTAAGAAATGGCCGACTACCACCAAATGTCAAATAACATTTTTGCGCGATAGTGTGTTTTCTCGTCGTTACAGCAAACTGCCGCCAACGACTGAAAGTTGATTTCATTGGATTCAGAGTTGCCGACCTAGAAATATTACATGTCGCGACGCTGTTATTCCCGGCGTGACTCCTCCTCTTTGCTTACGTCTTACGAAGTGAAGGCTCTATAAAGTCTAGGTAGGTAGTATCGTTCGCCATTTTTGTTCTTTCGTTGCCGAACTACCAGACGAGGGATCTATTTGCCGCACCGTTAAACATTATCATGTCGTTGCTCCTATGATAATAAATCAAATGCACTGTAATTGAGCAAATAATTGAGCGGCAAATAACGTCTTCGTGTGATTTCTGCGAACGCCAACGAAAGAGCTAAAATGGCGGGCGATTATATTAAGTATTTATCGAGCCTTAGGAAATGCATCAGCGAATCACAAGACGCACACGTTTGAATGTAGCCGACCGGCAACGTGATTGGCTGCCGGAAATTAGAGTGACAGGAATATAACTGCTCTAGAGTTGTAATGAAAACCACTGCCTTCTATGTATGCTACAATCCTACAATGCATGTAAAATTCATACTCAAAAGGCAGTGTTAATTAATATACTCGTACGTTATATGAAACAAATCATTGCATTTGAAATGTACTTAACTTTATTTAAACAATTCAAACTTCACTTAACAAAAAGGAATAAAAATTATTCCAATTGAACACGAAATATTACAAGTACCTCAATCATTTTTACTCCTTCGCATTGAAGTTGATGGTGAAGTTCGTACGTTGACCAGACTGTTAACATCAGTCAGCTGTTCATAGTGTAACGTACGTACTATATAGCAAGATTTTTAAAAATATTATTTAAAAACTTACACACACACATATATATACAATCGTGCAAAAGATACTGTACAATACAATTTTGTGAAGTGCATTACAAAAGCTCGTTTTTCAATCTTTTCCCCGGTGGTGGGTGTTACAGTGGTTCTGCGTCTGTAACTACCGTAATATGTTTTGTATGTAGCTAATATAAAAGTTATTCTTCACTTAACATAATTAGGAACATTAAATTCAGACGTTTCAGATAAGGAGGGCATATAGCACGTATGGGCGAATCCAAAAATTCGTGTAGGGTGTTATTGTTGGACCATCGGATCTGTGCCCCTTCAGCGCTGTCGTCGTTCTTGGAAAAGTTAACGCCTGTACTCACTCCATTCCACCCGTTTTCCTCCCACCACGTTAAACAGCAGGCCACGAACCTTGCCGAATAGGGATGTTGCCAAACTTCCGTCAAACGGTGTCATAAATAACTGGTCCTCCATGCTACAATATTATTTCTTTCAATCAAAATACATCTTGTATCTCTACATTTTTTAAACCTAAATCCCATGTCTCCAATCACTTTCCGTAGTTTTTCTCTCCAACCTTGGAAATTATTACTTTTCAGTAATTTATTCAATGTTGAAACTTCTTTCTGAACGGCATAAAATTCTTGTATCTTTCTTCTTAAAATACATCTGTTCATATCATCTACAATAATTAAAAGTTCCCTTGGTCTGTTCTTCTCTGGTGATTCTAGCTTTTCATCTCCTGTAAAGACTCCCTCTCTCCTGATTTTCTTTATTAGGAGTTCTGACCTGTCTATATAAATTACATAAAATGTTGTATTATTAGTATTAGTAAAGTAAATAATTTAAATACATAATCAATTGAAATAAAGTAAGCCTCACCTGTGATATCAGCTGCTCTTTTCGTTGCCTGATTTATAGGAAACAGATATTGACCTGTTTGTTTCTCTTCATCGCAAAATGCTATTATGTACTTAATAATATTTCTTTCGCCACTCCGTGCTACAATATTCATGTTAAGTTGACAACACTGGACTGCAAGTGCAAATATTGTAAACTGTCCCGCAAGAAGGCCAAAATTGTGAGTAGTGGGGACAGAAAGGGAGAGAGATAGAAAAGAGAGAGATAGGAATGCAGGGAGAGAAATGAATTACCGAGGCTGAGAAGGAATTAGAGTTCAGTTCGCATATCTTACGGGGGGCACAGATCCGATGGTCCGACTATAGTTAGGAGACCTGAAGGAAAAAGACCTTTCGGGAGGCCGAAACGTAGATGGGAGGATAATATCAAAATGGATTTGAGGAGTTGGGAGTCCTGTTAGGGACTGGATTATTCTTGCTCAGGATATGGACCAATGGCGGGCTTATGTAAGGACGGCAATGAACCTCCGGGTTCTCTAAAAGCCATTTGTAGCTAAGTAAGTAAATACAAAAGTTATTCAGATTCCTTCCCAGGTAAATCCGGTTGATGGAGTGTCTTCTTTTACATGTGTTGGTTTTAACCTCGTAATAATGATTTCACCTACTTTGTAGGTGTCACTGCAAACATTTTTATTTTTTAGATCTAATTTTATTCTCTGTAAGACACTTACAATGGCAGATGACAGTCTATTTCTTTGCTCCATTTGGGAAAGCTGTGACATTTTACTTTCAACCTCTGATTACAAACATTAGCGCTATCTCTTAGAAAACATTAGAGTTACGCTAAATCTTATAGCAAAACGAGTAAAATTTATTTGAGAAGTTTCAGAGAAAATATACAAATTTAATCTTCTAACATGATTTTTTAAAATTCCGCTACATTTCGGGAGGATTTCGATTATCGCGTAGCTGAATTCCGCTACAGTTGGGCACTTTGTAAAATAACTCAGCTCCAGTGAACTTATCGGTAAAATACTAATTTTTACTCCATATGTGCTGTATTTTTGGTCCAGTAAAAATACTCATCTTTACGACAAAACTCTTAAAAATACTGTTATGTTCTGTGGACAAAAAGAAACCAAATTCTATAACATTAGAGTATTTTATGTGGACAAAATAAAGTTTAATTACACTTTTAAATAGTGAAATAATTATCCAAATCGGTTAAACATTATCTGTATATTAATATTGATAAACATTTATACATTTATGTATTCCCATCATAGAATACAATCATATCCGTATAAAAATAGTGTTAAATGAATAATATTCATAGTCGAGATAAGTCATGCTTATATTTAAGTCGAACTTAAATCTCGTCTCAATTGCAGATTTCGGTCCAAATAAGTCGTACTTAATTATTATTTTATAAGATTTACTTTACAAGGTTTGATTTAATGAAGTTGAACTTAATGCAATTCATAGTGACTCAAGTACGACTTATGTTATGAAATAAGTTAAACTTTATCAAGTCAAGGAGATTCGTGACTTATGTCAGTTTTAACCTAAAAATTAATAACGTTTATGAAGAACTGGCTAAAGAAGATAGCTTATCGAAATACAGGGAATTTGCACCCAAAAGCGTTACTTGCGAAACGCCATGGGTCGCTTCGAATTTTATAATGATCTTGAATTATTTTCCCAAAAGGAAGATTTTGGAATCAATACTTCCGAAAGTGGAAAGACCTCTTGCAAAACCGGAACAGCGAAATTTGCCAGTCCTAGTATTACCACAGTCCAGTATATATAATCACGAATCTATCAGATCTCATGCTTAACTAGAGGGAGGGTGACTACATAAACTCTTGTAACAAAGACAGCAAAGCAGGTTTAGCGTGGGGCATGGAAGGGTAATAAGATTGTTAACAAAGAAGGGGAGCGTCTTTGTCCGCTTTGCAAAGAAAAGGACTCCTATAAGCATATTTTATTACAGTGTGTCGAATTGGAACATGTATGGAGAAAATATCTACCACCCTCGATGCTAAGTCAGAGTAGGAGTTCGCTTGCATGTCTTGACCTCATGGGGAATAGAGAATGGGAACAAAAGACTGGAATGTTCCTCTTGAAGGCGAGAAAGAGTAGAGCTTCAGCTGTTGAAGTTTGTGACGCGAACTGAGGGAGGGATAATAGTATCTACCCAACTGTACACTTTTATGTATTTTAAGTTAGGATATATTATATAATGTTTTTTATTGTGCCATTTCCATTTTAATATGTGTTCTTTTAGAGAATGGAGAAAGTTACACAACACAGAACTGCACGCATTGTATTGTTCACCTGACATAATTAGAAACATTAAATCCAGGCGTTTGAGATGGGCAGGGCATGTAGCACGTATGGACGAATCCAGAAATACATATAGAGTGTTAGTTGGGACACCGGAGGGAAAAAGACCTTTAGGGAGGCCGAGACGTAGATGGAAGATAATATTAAAATGGATTTGAGGGAGGTGGGTTATGATGATAGAGACTGGATTAATCTTGCACAGGATAGGGACCAATGGCGGGCTTATGTGAGGGCGGCAATGAACCTTTGGGTTCCTTAAAAGCCATTTGTAAGTAAGTAAGTAAGTTCTTTTAGAGAGTAGTTTGATGTAATAATAGGTGGGGGGGGGGAAACCTACAAAGGAGGACTTGGATTTTAGAGAAAATTATGATAATATAAAATCTGTATGTATAATATTACTCAATAAATCCATCTATCTATCTATCTATCTACTAGTCACGAAGCTTGAGTTGATGAGATTACTAGGAACAATAGACTGTGCCTGTACTATTTCGCATTGTCTGTGATGAGGCGATAGTAGCGATCCTAGTGGTTAGCAACTATCTATGGATGCATATTCCCTATGTATTGAGCTTCGCTTGAGATTTTATGCCACTGACTGATGGGATTGAAGCAGTAATTGTGTCTATAGTGTGAATATTATAACAACGAAAGCGAGAGGTTAAATATTAAGCCGTGTTTGTTTGAACTCTGACCTTGACATTTTACAATAACAGTCTATAAAACAAGTCGTTCACTAATCTCTTAAGCTATCTTTTCTGCTTTAATTTGTAAGTTCGTAACGCATTGCTCTAAAATTTAACTCTCATGAAGATTAGCAAGGTCATGTATAATCTTGAAATACTACCAACAGACAGACAACATGTTTTCTAGAATTCCTTTCCATGTCGTAATTGAACTCTTGTTCTATAATAAAAAATAATTTAGCGAGTCTTCATAGTAGGGCTATGTCTCCTCCTCCCGTTCTTGACCGTCCTTCTTTTCTTCTTCTTATTGCTTTCAAGTGAAACGTCAATTTAGGTAGATTTTGTTATTCTAGATAGATGCATATTTATTCAGCAACTAGCCACATCCGTGCGCTTCGTTATTCGTGTTAGAAATAAATATAAAGTAATTAAATAAATAAAACAGGACATTTGGTCTAGGGAACATGTTTGGTAGAAGGATAAATTCTTTAATATGTTACTTAATTCAAATTGTATTTAAATAATTAAGATGTGATAATTTTGGTTAAGAGAGCATATTCATTTGGTGCAAGGATAATTCCTTTAACATGATTCTGAATTGTTATTATATGCAAATAATTAAAATAGAATAGGCCGTTTTTGCTCTTGTTGAGTTCCTGTTTCTATTATGTGTTGTAGATGGCTTGTGTTCATGTAACTGATTATAGACTTTGATTTTTCGTATTGGTAATTGAGGCGTGATGAAGCAAGGCATGTAAATTTCCAATCTGGCATTTGTCTTTATGACTAATAGAAACCATGAAAAACCCCAGTCAGATTGGTCGGCCAGAGAGTTTGAACCGATGACCTCCCGAACGCGAGTCTCAAACTCTACCGTCTGAGCCAACTCGCTCGGTTGTGCGTCATTGTTTATGTAAATAAAACAATGAAAATGAATGTGGTGCATATATATTATTTTAAGAAACACAGGAAAGAATATGGGTAAATTATGAGCGCAGGAATGCCATTTCGTGACACTTTGTAAAATAACTCAACTTCAGTGAGATCAAAGGTAAAATACTAATTTTTAATCCATATGTGCTGTATTTTTGGTCCAGTAAAATACTCATCTTTACAACAAAACTCTAAAAATTCTGTTATGTTCTGTGGACTAAAAGAAACTGAATTGTATAAAATTAGAGTATTTTATGTGGACCAAATAAAGTTTAACTACACTTTTAAATAATGAATCCATTAAGTAGTTTCTGAGATTGCTTCATACAAACACACAAACATTCTCTGCATATTAATATTGATAAACATTTATACATTTATGTATTGCTATCATAGAATACAGTCACATTCGTATAAAAATAGTGTTAAATGAATAATATTCTCCGTTTGTTGTGTGCAAGGCCACCTTAAATAGAAGGAGTCATTTGTTTTTATTTCATAGGAAAAACATACCTTCCGAATACATCAACGGAACGCACCACGCTCAGCATTCAAAAGGAAGGCGTTAAAAGGAGATGAGTATGCTTCCCCTTACTACAGTATTTAATGTGCAGCGTCGGACTGTAAACTCAGAAGTACAACGTTGAACACCGCGGTTATTGTTAATATAATATATAATATTTTCATTTATTTTCTTGATCACTTCTCACACATTCCGTAAAACAATATGGCCTATAAGCTAAAATAACACAAAACAGGAACAGTAATTACAAGAAAAATGGTATTTGAGTAACTGATTAAAAGCAGGAGCAAAATTATATATGGCTAATTTTAACTGTAAAATGAAATGCTCATCTGTAATACGGGCTAATCTTTTTGATTTTCAATGTTCACTTGTATAGGGACATAATTTTATTTTTACTTGCATTTTTATTGTACCTGCATTTCTGAATGTACTTCACTCTCACCCCTTCACTAATGTCCTTGCTCCCGTCAGACACAAAAACTTACGGCCGCTGTTGCATTCGAAGTCTTCAAGCAGTGAAGTAAACACTGCAGTGTATAGTGTGTTTCATAAATATGGTTGAGTTTTCTATAGAAGAAAGAACCTATATTAATAATATCGTACTAAAAAATTATATTCAAGAAACGATAAATTCAATTTCATAGCATATGCTTCAAAATGTTTTTAATAATATGCGTAGACTACTGAATTGAAGCCTGCATTGTAATGAACGGCAACCATTTTCAGCAACTTGTTTAAAAATTCAGATTAGCTTATTTTGAAATGAGGTGGCTAGAAGCAAAGGAATGCTAGTGACATTTGTAATTACATGAGTTAAGTGCATCCAGTGTAAGCAAAAGTATCTAAAATTTTAGTGGCAAAGGGATATTTTAATCGCATCACACATTAAAATTTAAATAAAAATTTCACCGATCTTACGAAAGCTTAAATATTTAGACCCCATTTTCTCAAAAGTAACTTAAGTGCACTTACAGTCCTTTACTTATGACCCCCTCAATTTAAATGCACTCTCTATATTGTATTTTTTTATTATTTTATTGGGTTATTTTACGATGCTGTATCAACATCTAGGTTATTTAGCGTCTGAATGAAATGAAGGTGAAATGAGTCCAGCACCGAAAGTTACCCAGCATTTGCTCGTATTGGGTTGAGGGAAAACCCCGGAAAAAAACCTCAACCAGGTAACTTGCCCCGACCGGGAATCGAACCCGGGCCACCTGGTTTCGTGGCCAGACGCGCTGACCGTTACTCAACAGGTGTGGACTCTCTATATTGTATGTTAACACCAATAATTAATATGCTAAATAAAGTGGACATTACATAACGAACATAGCCGCCTGAAAAGTTGAATTTTTGAAAAAAAAAAAATGTTACTACTCTACTGTATTTTGATAAATTACGTAAAAGTGATGATCAAACTGAAAATCCTAATATCGTATTTCCCTACTACATAAATGGATACACTACTTTTCTCTCCTCCTATACCTAGTAGAATGATTTGTTTACATATTGCACTAGTAACATCAAACTCCTGTAATGGAAGGGGGCAACAGTGTTTCCGAGTATAGCCAGGTTAATGTTAAAAATGTAGGTAAAAATAAAGTGATGTCCCTGTATAAAAAAAACAATGTATCATATATAAAATAATATGGAGCTGCACATGGCTATGATTTTGGCTGCATAAGACCTTACATTATCGCATTTTAATTTGTTCAGCAATTTGAAAATATTAACACCTTCCAAAAGAATAAAGTGTCTAAAATTTACTGACAACATGGCGTTGTTAGCAGAAAAAGGACATGACTCTAAGGGATATACTACTGGAGCTAAATGACAGCTGTGAGAAGTATGGAATGAAGATAAATGCCAACAAGACGAAGACCATGGTCATAGGAAGAAAAGTAGAGAAGGTACACTTGCGAATTCTGAATGAGGCAATAGAGCAAGTGGACAGCTTCAAATACTTGGGGTGAACTATAAGCAGTAACATGAGCTGCTGTCAAGAAGTCAAAAGAAGAATAGCAATGGCAAAAGAAGTTTTTAATAGAAAAAGGAGCGTCTTCTGCGGACCTCTGGACAAAGAACTAAGGAAGAGACTAGTGAAGTGCTTTGTGTGGAGTGTGGCATTGTATAGGGCAGAAACATGGACATTACGAAGAAGTGAAGAGAAGCAAATAGAAGCATTTGAAATGTGGATATGGATGGAGCGTGTGAAATGGACAGACAGAGTAAGAAACGAAGCTGTGTTGGAAAGACTACATGAAGAAAGAATGACGCTGAAACTGATCAGAAAAAGGAAAATGAATTGGCTGGGTCACTGATTGAGAAGAAATTGCCTACTGAAGGATGCACTGGAAAGAATGGTGAACGGGAGATTTCGTGGAAGAAGAAGGTGTCAGATGATAGATGACATTAAAATAAATGGATCATATGCGGAGACAAAGAGGAAGGCAAAAAAATAGGAAAGACTTGAGAATGCTGGATTTGTAGCATTCTACAATCTTTCCTATTTTCTGTCTTTCTCTTAACACGTCTTACCAATCCCTACAAAATTTCAGGTCTAGCGGCATAGGCCTATATAAAAAAGCCTTCAAAGCAAATAAAAGAATGACTGAACTCTCTGTCTTGAAGCTCGACCATTGTCTGTCTCATCCACTCCACGATGTGTCGTCAGTTGACCTTTCAGTAGAAACACTGTGACAAGATTAATGCCCGGTGTCTCGAATGCGTGATGTCGATCCTGTAACGCATTTTATACCTTCAGCCGCTCTACAGTAATCACAGCAAACCTACCTAGTTCATTCATCTCGTATTCACCGACCCTGCAGGTACAGGTGAACTAGAGGTTGGAGGTTGAGAAGTCAGGTTCTACAAGTACAAAATGTACTACATTTTCTGCACAGAGTTACGATTAAAGTTCAGTGTTTGGTCACATTTAATGCAATTTAAGTAAATAGTGACTATGTGCTCAAAACTGAGGAAAGAGAGGGCGGTACGTCTAGGTACTTCGTATATCTTGACCGACACATACACAAATACAGGGACATCATTTTATTTTACCAACATTTTTAACATTAACCTGGCTATACTCCGAAACACTGTTGCCCCCTTCCATTATAGGAGTTTGATGTTACTAGTGCAATATGTAAACAAATCATTTTACTAGGTATAGGAGGAGAGAAAAGTAGTGTATCCATTTATGTTGTAGGGAAATACGATATTACGATTTTCAATTTGATGATCACTTTTACAGAATTTATCAGAATACAGTAGAGTAGTAACATTTTTTTTTTCAAAAACTCAACTTTTCAGGCGGCTATGTTCGTTATGTAATGTCTACTTTATTTAGCATATTAATTATTGATGTTAACATACAATATAGAGATGCATTTAAATTGAGGGGGTCATAAGTAAAGGGCTGTAAGTGCACTTAAGTTACTTTTGAGAAAATGGGGTCTAAATATTTAAGCTTTCGTAAAATCGGTGAAATTTTTATTTAAATTTTAATGTGTGATGCGATTAAAAATCCCTTTGCCACTAAAATTTTAGATACTTTTGCTTACACTGGATGCACTTAATTCATGTTATTACAAATGTCACTAGCATTCCTTTGCTTCTAGCCACCTCATTTCAAAATAAGCTAATCTGAATTTTTAAACAAGTTGCTGAAAATGGTTGCCGTTCATTACAATGCAGGCTTCAATTCTTTACGCATATTATTAAAAACATTTTGAATCATATCCTCTGAAATTGATTTTATCGTTTCTTCAATATAATTTTAGTACAATATTATTAATATAGGTTATAGAAAACGCAACCATATTTCTGAAACACACTATACACTGCAGTGTTTACTTCACTGCTTGAAGACTTCGAATGCAACAGCGGCCGTAAGTTTGTGTGTCTGACGGGAGCAAGGACATTAGTGAAGGGGCGGGAATGAAGTACATTCAGAAATGCAGGTACAATAAAAATGCAAGTAAAAATAAAATGATGTCCCTGTACAATCGGACAAATTATTATGGAATTAAAGGCGTTGCTCGGCCTAGCTACATATATTGCTAAATCTCCACTAATACGGGGTATATATGATGGAAGAGGACTGTCTTGCCAGCTGCTTTGTAAACACTACTTTACCCTATGTGCACTTAACTTCAGAGTTTATGTGCCCCAACTTCGTAGACAGGATATGACAAATGTTCCGTGAACTGAGGAATAGTTGTCAGTAGGCTACGCGGTCTGATTGCAAGTTGTTTTTTTATTGGGTTATTTTACGACGCTGTATCAACATTTAGGTTATTTAGCGTCTAAATGAAATGAAGGTGATAACGCCGGTGAAATGAGTCCGGGGTCCAGCACCGAAAGTTACCCAGCACTTGCCCGTATTAGGTTGAGGGAAAACCCCGGAAAAAACCTCAACCAGGTAACTTGCCCCGACCGGAATTCAAACCCGGGCCATCTGGTTTCGCGGCCAGACGCGCTGACCGTTACTCCACAGGTGTGGACTGCAAGTTGTTGCGAAGTTTAAAATTATGACAATGTTATTTAGACAAGTGTTCGAAGACAGGTTTGAACCTCATAAGTGACGCCAATATGGCATCAATAACTATTTAACTAAATTGTAGACATCTATTATTCTGACCAGCCCTTACCTGACCACGTCAAAATTTCACAGTCACTATGAATACAATTTAACATCAAATTACGCCATTTTGTTTTCCTATAGACAGCCACTAGCACTTAGAAAAAGAACGACTGATACAGGGGGTACGCAAGGTGGAGTTAAGGGATTAACCCCCCCCTCCCTTGAACTTTGAAAAAAAATGACATATTTAGATTTGAGTATTTTTTTATTCACAATCGTTTTCCCTTTTCTAATTTTTCACTATCAGAGTAACAAAATCTACATCGACATACGTCACAGTCCTATCTTTCCTTCAATATAATCCCTATGTTTGGTGCTGCGGAATGTTCGTATTATAATAATGCTTATAATAAAATGAAGCCAACACAATATTGACTTTAACTTGTTGTTTGTTAAAAATTGGGTGGCTGTAAAAAAATATTTTTCAAAGATTTCATAAGGATATTCATGAAAACAACATAGTATAATATTAATAAATATATCGTAACATAATAATAACAATACTTACTTACAAATGGCTTTTAGAGAACACAGAGTTTCATTGCCACCCTTACAATATAAGCTCGCCATCAATACCTATCCTGAGCAAGATTAATCCAGTCCCTACCATCATATCCCACCTCCCTCAGATCCATTTTAATATTATCCTCCCATCTAGGTCTCGACCTTCCAAAGGTCTTCTTCCCTTCAGCCTTCCAACTAACACTCTATGTACATTTCTGGATTCAATCATACGTGCTACATTCCCTGCCCATCTCAAACGTCTGGATTTAATGTTCCTAATTATTGTGAAGAAACGAAGAGGAAGGCAGAAAATAAGAAAGATTGGAGAAAGCTGGGTTTGCAGTGAAAGACCTGCCCTTGGGCAGAATATTAAATGAATAATAATAATAATAATAATAATAATAATAATAATAATAATAATCATCATCATCATCATCATCCTTGCATGTATTGGGCCTGGTGGCCCGTTACGGTCTCTTGCCAACGCCAAGGATCTCTTGCCCACAGGATGGTACAGTAATTTAAAATTTGGCGTGGAATTCTAGAACGAGGCATTCTGATCAGATGTGATCTCCAGTTTTGTCTGTATTTCTGTAGGTATTCCGTAATCGGTTCAATCTGCAGTTCTTTCATAATGTCAAAATTTTTAATGTGATCCATTCTCGTGTATCCCGCTGTACGACGCATGAATCTCATTTCTGCCGCCGTTAATCTTTGTGAATCAATATTACGAATCGTCCAAGCTTCACTACCAATACAGAGTATAGGTCTGGCCAATGTTTTATAAATTCTGGTGCGCGTGTGTTTTTGTACTAAGGTTGGTTTGAATATCTGATTAATTATCCCCATTGCTGTGTTGAATTTAATAATTTTCTCATTCAAATCTTTTTCTTCTTCATATGAAATTTGGTAACCGTGATAACTAAAATTTTGAACTTGTTCGATGATCTTATTATTGATGCAAATTTTGCTACGGACTGGTTCCTTTCCTAAAAAAGCCATCACTTTAGATTTGTCAGTTGAAATTTCCATATTGAAACTTTCTGCCATTTGATTAAAGTTGTAAACCAAACGTTGTAAATTATCTTCTGAAATTGCCATAAATACAATATCATCAGCAAATAATAAAGTATCTATTTGGGAGAAACGACTTATCGGTATACTTCCAATCTCCATTCCTTAATAATGTGATTCATGTATATTATAAATAATAGAGGAGATAAGCTACAACCCTGTCTCACTCCTTGATTTATTCGTTTCCATTCTAAATATTTGTTTTCAATCCTAACCTGTTTATAGTTATTATTATAAACTAGCCGTACCCGTGAGCTCCGCTGCACCTGTTAGAAATAAATATAAAGTAATTACATAATTAAAATAGGACGTTTGATCCAGGGAACAACTTTTACAACAGCGCAACATAATCTGCTTCGCTCATTACCCATTTTTTTTGCATTGCATTTATTGCATATATATATATTATGTATTTTAACACGATTCAATTGAGCATAGTTAAAATTTGAATTATAAAATAATGGATTGCTAAGCTAACGTACTATTACTGCATACTAAATCAATACACTCTCGTTGTTCGTTAATTCTCGGAGATTAAAATGAGTGTACATAAATATTATTTTAAGAAATACAGAAAACGAATGTACAAAATAGCCTATCAAATTTTCTGTGCATAAGAAGCTATTTTAATCTTACCTGTCCTCGATTTACTCAGACGTTACTGTAATAACATTATAGCATTATGTCCATCTAGAGAAACTACACTTTCCAATGGTGAAATAATAATTAATTATACAAATCGGTTAATTTAGCTTCTGATATTACTTCATACAAACACAGAAACATTCTCTGTACGCTATGTTTAATAGATTTCGATTGTTGATGTCCAAGGCCCCTGTTTCGGTTGTTGTTGTCCAAGGCCCCTTATAGACGAAGTCATTTCTTCTTAATTCATTGCACCGTCTTAGATGGCGTTATTTTAATTTTAAAACTCATTTATCTCATTAAATATCAATCCTATCAAAATTTTGTAAAAAATAAAACTTATCGGAAATCGTTTTTAAAGAAACTTTTGTTATGTAACATTTTTCACAAAAATCAATAATAAGCGAGATATTTCGATTTATTTAATTCAGGCCTCCTTATAACCCCCCTTTTAAGTAAAGTATTTTGAATTCCATATAGCCTAAAATCTAAGTTACAACGAACTTAATTCATATTCCAATTTTCATATAAATCGGTTCAGCCATTATCGCGTGAAAAGGTAACAAACATCCAGACAGACATACAAACAAAAATTAAAAAAATGCGACTTTCGGTTTCAGGGTGGTTAATTATATATGTTAGGACCAATTATTTTTGGAAAATCGAAAATTACCAGAAAAATTTCGGCTACAGATTTATTATTAGTATAGATATTGTAATAGCTGTTATTAATTGATTTGGAATACCATCATGTACTAAAATATTCAATAATTTGTTTCTACCTACTCTGTCGAAGGCTTAATAATAATAATAATAATAATAATAATAATAATAATAATAATAATAATAATAATAATAATAATAATAAAAATAATAATAATAATAATAATATTAATAATAATAACAATAATAATAATAATAATACACAAAATTTAAAGTACCGATAATGTAAATTTTAAACAATTATTATAGTAATGATCCCACTTTGACAAAATTCTGCGTACACCACTGGACTGATATGCATTTCCAATAATGTTAATATACGTGGGTCATTCGATTGGCAACATTTGAATTTAAGTATTCTGAGAGGCATTCTTGCTTCGTGCAATCTGAATTTTAATGAAGTATCTTTGTTCATATTTGCTAAACATTTTAGAGCGCTACAGATTACACTCACTACAAATATCTTATAGTAAATGATATTATTGGCTCCAAACTCACAGATAACACACCTCAGATGCTCCTCTTTCTCATTGTTATCAGCTTACATTATTTACCGCTGATAGCGCCACATACAGACGTTATTGCCACTAATTATCGAATGACCCATGTACACGAGTAGAAAAGTATGTATAAATGTTGATTTAATAGTTCTTGCTGAAATAAAACAAACATTATTACAGGAAGAGCTTGTTTATTCCATGTCGTTATGCTAACAGATCATGGTGTTCATCTAATTTGGCTCAACGGTTCCAATTAATACATTAACAGTGTTCTGTAAATTACGCCAATGCACATTGATGGATAGTGTGAGCACCACGCCCCTGCTACGCTTTATTTGGCTTGTTTGTCTTCACTAATTAATGTATCTGTAGGGTGGGGCTCTTATGAGGACGTCTTAAGACAGCTTCTCACATTCGAACGACTCCATAATTTTCTTATTGGGATGGCCGAAAACATCAGTGGCATAGCGTTTATACAACTTGTACCTGAAATAATGATAACAACAATTAATAGTATAATAATGACAATAATAATAATAATAATAATAATAATAATAATAATAATAATAATAATAATAATAATAATCATAATATAGTACATTATGCAACGAGCCTATAATGAAGGTAATTAAGAAGTGAATATGGATATTTATGAAACGAGCGCAAGCGAGTTTCATAATTTCGTACGAGCTTCTTAATTACCATTATAGGCGAGTTTCATACGACTTTTTATGCTCGACCATATTTCTAACTTGATATTATTAATTTTATTTGTATTTGACATTGAGCAATGTTCCGTATGTTGTGAGATGTGCGCAGACGCGGAAGTATTGATTTTTTCCGAGGAACAGATGTCTACATTCACCTTGCTAGGCCATACGAACCTACAGAGATAACATTGAAATTAAATTGGACATTGAAAAACGAGATGACAAATTGAATTTATTTGAATATTATTTACAATTAATGCTAATTATTATAGTAACAGAACATAAACTTCTGCGACAGTATTGGATTTCCAGCCTCCGTGACTTTTCGCTAATTCTCTTTCGATTGCATATCCGAGAATAATCGATACTTGCGGTTTTATAACGGTAGAAAGCTGACCTGTCATTGGCTGAACAGTTGTAACCTGAGTCGTCATTGGCTGAAAGACCTGATCTTTAATGAGTAGGTGTACTTTAATGACATGCATTAAAGGTCTGCTACCAGGTGTGTAATTACTACATTTCGGCAGGGTCGAGCATAAATAATAATAAAATACACAAATAAGGGTCCCAATATGTGTACAGGAATAATGAACTGTGAATACAAAGATGCACAAATACATACTCAAATATGGACTATATATATACTAGTGGCTTGTGCAGCAAATGCTGCAAACTAAGTTCATTAGGCTTTCAGATAAACATTTTTCAGATTTATTTTCATTGAAGAATGTCAGACATTCTGAAAGTTATTTGCTTCCATAATAATGAAAGATACTCTCTCTCTCGAGCCAATACTGAAGAGAACCACGCATTTAAATATCTACACCACACCGCCATTAAATATATGAAAAAGACCCAACCCTGCTAGATTAATAACTATAAAAATATTTGATTTTTAATAATATTATTATCTTACGTAAGTTTTATAGCTTTTAGTAACATATAAGTTACTATATATACTATATAGCCGCCACTCAGTAAAATATAGAAATCAGAATCTAATTTAAGTTATTCTCGACATCTACTTATATAACCCCAAAACGTTTCACTTTCATATCATGAATATAGCATTAATGTGTATAATTAATGACAAATAGTCACATCATGGCATTAACTACAATAATATTTCATTTCTAATGGTAATAATGTCATCAAACCACCTCAAGTTTTGTAGTTTTTAATATCCAATACACAGCTGTATCCAGAAAATTACACACTACAGAATCGAACCTGTAAATTATTTTTAGTAAGTTAAGTTTTTAATAACCAATTTAATTTTAGCTCTAAATATGTCAGCATTCTTGCAGATCATGGTCTTCGTGTAATATTGGTTACTGTAGTGTGTGTTTTGTTTTATTCTGAAATGCAATTAGCTAGTTCTCAAAACTGACGACAGATGGATTTTGGAAAATAGGAAAATTATGTTGAAAAATTAACATTTCACTGAAAACTACTGTTTTTCTGAAAAACTTTGAGATCCAAGCTTCAAAATGAGGCGTCATTTATTAAAATCCGTTCAGCCGTTTTCCCGTAATTTCAATTACCAGCTCAAATTATATGTATAAATATATAATAAATACAGTTATTGTACGATATAGCGACCTGTATAAATATGTATATACAGGGTGATTCACGAGGATTTACCGTCACTTACGCAGCTTATTTCCGAAGACATTCTGAGCAAAAAATGTCATACAAACATGTATCCTATTCTCAATATTTTCAGAGTTAAATTAATTTCAAGATATTTGTAAAATACCGTTATTCTTTAGTTTTTAGGGTAAAATAATGTTACAGGAAAAGAATGAATTATTCAGGGGTGTCATTTGTTTAATTAGCTAGTATTCTAAAGCTTAAAATGTGTTGTGAATTCCATAGTTGCTTCGTACATAATTTCTTTTTCATTTTTAACCACAAAATTGCATTTTTCTTACCCATTTATCACACAATTGTTACAAATCACGCCACTCTTGTAATTTCTTCAAGACTGTACATTAGGATACATAATTAAACTGTAAAGACTCAAGTTCCTAAAGTTATATGATTTGGAACAATTTTTGTGATAAGTGCATAAGAATAATGTAATATTTAGTTAAAAATTGAAACACAAAATCTGTACAAAGCAATTAATAACACATATTTACCTTCACAATATTAGCCAATTAAAGAAATGATACTTCTGAATAGTTCATTCTCTATTCTTTTACTCTTAAAACTAAAGAAAAAAGGTATTTTACTAACAACTTCAAATCAGTGTAACTCTCTGAAAATATTGAGATTAAGACACATATTTATATGACATGTTTTGCTCAGAATGTCTTCGGAAATAAGCTCCATAAGTGACGCTAAATCCTCGTGAATCACCCTGTATATATAATATATAGGAAAACAATAAAATTTCATACAATTTTGCTCTTTTTTGCTTCATTTTCGAGATAAAAATTGTTCTACATGAAACGTTTCATTGCATATTTTGGGAAAGCCATCGATTTAATTCCCAATGTGCTCAGTCAATTTAATAGAGTATTGTAATATGATATTCAATGAATGGAAGAATTTTAGTCTTGTTCTTTAAATGTGCAGAAATTTGATCCGAATAAATGTAACATTGCAAAATTCTTTTGCAGAACGAATAGTTTAACGGAAATTTAATACTGAATATAACGATTAAAAAATATATATATATTTCTTGAAGGAATAGGTAAAAGATCCTAAACTATGTTGTTGATGTAAATCTTTAAAACATTCCAGTAAAATAATCATGCAGATATGTGAGATTGAAACCCTACCACATGTGTTTGGCTTCTGTAGAAAGGGATAACTTTTTAGGATAAATCGCCACAAGAAGAAAGGTATTTTTTAATAACTTCAAATTAGTGTAACTCTACAAATATTGAGAATAGAACACATGTTTATGTGGCAGTTTTTGCTCAGAATGTCTTCAGAAATAAGCTCCGTAAGTGACGGTAACTCCTCGTGAATCACCCTGTATACATTTTACGGACCATTAGACCTACAGAGAAGACGAGGATAATGATAATGTTATTACAGTAATAAATATATACCAAAATAGGGGTGCAAAGTATTTGCACAGTACCAGCCGCCACTGTTAATAGTACAACAGCTCTGTTTACGTTCACCTTACGTTGAGTCAATGCAAGGGACATGAAGCCACCCCCTCCGTATTCGTTCGCGCCTTGAGAGCAAAAGTTTGACAGGCATATTCTAAGGCAGAGGTCTCCAAAAAGCGTATCGTCATTCGTGCTCTCGATGCTGCCCACCGAACACAGTGTGCTGTTGTAAGACTAGAGAAGTGGGAGAGACTCGTACCTCAACAGATGGGAGCGGTCAGTGGGGGATCGCGGCAACGGTCTGCTTATGTTTACAAATAATAACATCAAAAGAATAAGAAATATCATACGATTGTAGATTATTTTTAAATACTATGAAGCTGGAGCCCCGTCGTTGCTATTGGCACAAGCCATTGCAAATTCATCCTCTTCTGTTCTATGGTGCCTTTCAGTGCCTGGAAAAGATCTTCTCCAGTTGTATTTTGTAATTACATCTAGAAGACATTCAGACACAGTAAAATGTTCATTAACTCCTCGGATGAAAATGGCTAGGTGAGCTTTGTCATTTCTGTCTGTGCTTTTGTCCAATGCAAGTGAGTAAGCTACAAACTGGTTAATTGTGGTTTCGACTTCAGATTCAATTACATTTACAATCTTGAAATTCCTTCTCTGAACTCTAATTAGAAACAATTTAATTTTCTTAAACTTTGACTTTGTTCTGGACACAGTATTTTAGTAACGTTCTGTATGCACGATTTTACAAATGATGCTTCTGTAAAGGGCTTCATTGATTTTCCAATATTCCAAGCTAGAACATAGCTAGCAAGAAGCTTTTTTTTTGTTTAACACTGAGGACACGTGTGTGATTTGTGTTTGTATTTTCTTGTTTTATATTAATCAAAATATTTGTAGGCCTAAGCACTTCACCTAAAATTAAACAAAAGACTATAAGTATGTCATGCGGAACTGAGTGTAAACGTAGTGCAATATACTGATTATTATGTATAACCAACAGTTATACAGATAACCCCAAAATAAATTATTTTCACATGTCCAACATGCCTGTAATTATATGATATTCTTTGTGAAGAGTCGAGTATTGTCGTCGCATGTTGAATTTTAACACACCCTTAAGAATTTTCGAACAAATTAAGCATTTCACATTCTCCCCACTAATACAAAAATGTTCTCCTCTTATTCATCCTTGAATGTACTACGTCCATGATTAGAAGACATTGTGTTGTTATGTTTTATTTAACGACGCTTGCAACTGCAGTGGTTATATCAGCGTCGCCGGATGTGCCGGAATTTTGTCCCGCAGGAGTTCTTTTACATGCCAGTAAATCTACTGACATGAGCCTGTCACATTTAAGCACACTTAAATGCCATCGACCTGGCCCGGGATCGAACCCGCAACTTGGGCATAGAAGGCCAGCGCTATACCAACTTGCCAACCAGGTCGACAGAAGACATTGTGAAACGGTCGAACACTCCGACCAACACAATGATAATGGCAATCCGCCACTGCTTTTCGTTTGCTCATAAACATTGAGTAAAGTACAGGTGGGGATGGGTGAGGCGGAACGCGCTTATTACGTACTGGCTTCGGTTCCGTTCAGGGGCTTACTCGTGAGTACGGTTTTGGAGACGTCTGTTCTAAGGGCTTGGAACTTCAGACTCTGAGATGATGGGGACCTCACCTGCAGGCCGAGGATGGATGGCCCACCTGTCAGCGTCGGGTTCACGAATGTCGCCCCGGGCCATCCGTATGACTTAGAGAATCATCGCATATGGGTCGTACAATGAGCTTAAACGGCTTAGTGCGAGGTTCCATAACGGATCCAGTCATCGAGAAATCAATCAATATGTACCATGTACTTCGGCTGAGAATTACTTCTACGTCTATGAAATAATGTACGACGTTCCAGTTTTACACAGTGCAGGAATCTGCCTAGCACTGGTCTAATTACTGATAGTGGTAAACGTGAAGTAAATTTATTGTCTGTATGTCTTCATCCTTATCTAGAGTCCCTATAGCTTAGACTAATTTATATTATTTTCAATTTCTATTTGTATGTTCAGTTGTTTTTTTACGTTATATCAAGGCTAACGTTATATTGATTCTGTTACTCATTATTAGGCCCGGATTTTTATGTAATATGAAAGTGCGAAATATGTACATAAAAATGTAGTAAGTATCGGGGAAATATGTAATTAAATATGCAGTATTAATAAAATATGTAATTTAAAGTCACTATTTATTAATGCATTAAATTCACAAAAATGTCTTCACAATTTAACTGGTCAGTTGAAGTGGAAGGATATGGCCTGGAAAGTGACTTGCCATTTCCACCTCATTGTATAGTTTGCAAATGCAACTTGTCTCTGCCACAATTTATGCTTTTTTTTTTCTTGTGCCTTAAGATTTCCTGAAAAATATTTTTCTTTGACACACAAAAAGGTATTTTGATTTATCTGACACCCGACGCAAACTCCCCGCTAATAGCCTACTTTCAATTTGTAACAAAGTTAAATGACCGGCACACTTGACTATCCCAGATTCTGAGAAAGCTTTAGAGCAAATGTATAGAGTTGAGGCACTCCGAACTATTATGTTTTACATACAAAGAGTTGGAATCCCTAGTTTTATGTTTGTTCTTTTATTTATAAAAGAACTATTGTCTTAAGCCAGCTTTAGAAATTGAAGTATTTTCTATAGTTGTGAACAAAACATAATGACGTCAGTTTCCGAGCCCTCCCTCTTTACCAGCATCGTGTACTATAGTGAGAACAAAAAGCGGCCCTTCAATCGGAGTAATGGGACAGGGACGTTAAGACATATGTCCAAGTATATATGAAAAAAAAAATCAATAATTTACTCTGAAAAATAAAAAGAATTTAATAAAAAAGTTCTAAACTCAATAATTGCCTAGATATGTATAAAATGTTACATTCTTTGCATAATATGTAAAATATGTAATATTACTAAGAATATGTAAAAATATGTAAAATGAAACTCATCTATAACCATTTCAGAACCACAAATCGCCGACATTTCTCATTTTCAGTAGTCTACAAGTAAAGGCATACAATATGTAATTACATAAGAATCCGGTCTCTACTCATTACCTGGGTATTACTGTAGATTAATGACTAGTACTAAGAATTGTATGCCGTTACATTGCGCTTCATGCACCTCTCACTTCAGGTACCAGTACGTAATTGCGTTGGGGTGGGGGATTTCAGTGTGTTTCGTTCAGCAGTGAACTTCAGTTGATCGGTTACATTACGACCGAATACTGCTATTCGTAACAGGCGACATTCAACGTCTGTAAAGAAGAATAATAGCAAGATGCCGAGGACGAAATCTGTGACTTAATTTCAAATGAGAAAATTTGTATTTGAGAGAAATAATGCTTGTGTAAAATATTTAAAATATTCCCTCATTGCTTCTGCAGAGTGGAACGAAGTTTCTCTAGATATAAGGCTGTGTTTTCTAGCAACGGACAATCATTCTCCTTTGAAAATTTGAAAATGTGGTTATTCACTGCAACAATATACGAAATGAAAAATTATGTAAAACAAAAACGTAATACACTATCATATTTATTCTGAATTTTATCCAGCTTCCTCCAAGTGAAGGTTGCCTAGAAGACAAAGCTTACCAAAAAATTGTTGTTTTTTTTTTTTAGTAAATGGTAGGTACACAGTTATAATGAAAAAAAAAACATTAGAGAAGGAAAAGAAAAAGAAATAATACAATTATAAATAATTGAAGACGACTAAACAAAAGATCATTAATTCCAGAAGAAACGTAAAATTTGCTATCAGGTGATCACAGTCGTCTATTTAGCACTAGTTGCAAGACCCAACTTAAGTGAGCAGATCGCCATAGGAAAGAGATCAATCTATTTACGTGTAGAGATGGTTTCTTAGCATTTTGATAGATCCCTTTACTGCAGACAGAGATACTTCAGTGACAAGAGTTTGTCCCAGACCAAATTGCTTGCAAAAATGCGCGAATCTTTTTGTGATGGTCCCTCTAGCCCCAATCAGTAATCCAATAACTTCGATCGATGTTAGATGATATTTTTCCTTATAATATGGCACAGTGGGGTCGTATATGTCGCATTTTTCCTGATGTACCTCAGTAGGTTGATTTTCGCATGTTTCCATCCATAGTGGAATAATAAGGCTGATACTTGTCAATGTCATATTAGGTTATTTTCTACAGACATAAAATAAAAATGTCTTTAAAATAGTGCAATTTTTCTTTAACAAAGAACATGATGTCCTTAAATTTTTCTTTAGCAGATAGTTGTGTTTCGAAGTCAAAGGAGTGGCTTTCAACCGCCCAAATGCTGAGGACTATCTTACCGTGATGATAAAAATGAGTTCAAACGAACGAAAGACACTGCGTTAACTCACCTCAACTCTGAGACGCTCTCAAAGTTAGAGGCGCACGAAGCGCACTGGTAGCATAACGGCATATATTTCTCAGGTCTATTAATTACATTGATGTACAGGGACATCATTTTATTTTTACTTCAATTTTTATTGTACCTGAGTTTTTGAATGTACTTCACTCCCACCCCTTCTAGTAAGGAAGTTCCAACTCCACACAGAACCAAGACCGCAGATAGTAAGCAGTACTGAGTTACTGAGTATAGTACGTTCCAGAAATATGTTCGCGTTTTCCAGTGACGAAAGAGCTTTCAATATTGAATCATATTTTCGCAAAGGTACTGTCCGTTTGCCTACATCGCATCCCGATTTCCCCCACCTGCTTCTGCTCGCCCCTCTGTAAAAGCTGGGCTGTCTTAGCTCTTTTCTGAAAACATTAATTTCTCTTAGGAATTGGAAGTTTACGTAATATTATACAGCTGTTTAATTTAACTTAAATAAAAGGGCCTCGTTAAGTAATTAACTGTCACGTAATTTCCTCCCTTTCTACAATCCTGCGGCATAACCACGTGGACGGACAGTAGATAGCATGTCTGAGTAATTTTATATTTTCGGGTCGGGCAGAAGTGAAGATTGAATTTACAGTACTTAGAGTAGGTACAGAATTATTTCAACATGAGTTACTAGTACGAAGGACGAAACTGGCAATTGGAATTAGATGCAATAGTCTAGCCTGTATCGAAATGAACGGCCACCATTTTCAAAATTGTGTTTAAATATTCATATTATGATTATTTTTCAATTTAACTTCTTTCTCTATATTGTACGCTAATATGCTGTAGACAGTATAATATACACTGCATAATGAATACGTTAGCATGGATAACTCACTTCGTGAGTAAAAACACTTATTCTTAATACAGTACTGTACTTTGATTAAAGAAAAACCTAATGAAAATTATCAAACTCAAAATCGCGATATTTCCTAGTTTACGTAAATGGATTAACTACTTTTCTTCCTTCCTATACCTAGTAGAGTAATTTGTGTTTTACGCCAGTATCATCGAACACAAGTCTTGGAGGGGGGAGCAAGCGGTGTTTCCGGTTCTCTAAAGGTATAGACAGGTTAATATTAAAAATGTTAGTAACAATAAAATGATGTCCCTGTATAATTTTTATTGTAGTTGTATTGAATTTCTGATGATGTGGAAGAGAAGGCCTGATGGCCTTAACTCCACCAGAGTAAATAAATAAATAAATAAATAATACTAAATTTCAACCACTGACGTAGCTCAGTTGTCAGAGACGCTTGCCTATTAATCCGAAGCTGCGCTCGGACATGGGTTCGATTCTTGCTTGGAACAATTACCTGGTTGGGTTTTTTCCGGGGTTTTCCACAACCGTAAGGCGAATGTCAGGTAGTTTATGGCGAATCTCGCCAAATACCATCTCTCCATCGCCAATTCCATCGACGCTAAATAACGTGGCAGTTGATATAGCATCGTTGAATAACTAAAAATACTAAATTTCGTATCGTAATTAATTAAAAATAGTATTGTGTAGAAGTACACTAACTTTACTCTAATTTTTCTGCAGTGGCATGATAAGTTTGGAGTAGCAGTGTCGCGATGGTATTTCAGCGCAGTACAGTTTGCTGTCCTCCACAATCCATACCGAGCCTGACGGAGCGCACTTCGTAATGTACACAACTGCTTGTCCAAGGACGTCAGTACTGAAACACACAAGAAACATGTTTTTTGTTAGTGCGCCAGAGATAGTTATTTTCCCCACCGTAGCACAGTGTGTAAAAATGCAAATCTAGCTGGACAAAATTAATAACTTCCCCCCTTTCAAACAAATTTATATGAAATTTTGTACAGTTCCAGATAGCATAAATTTTTGTGTACAAACTCTGATTTTTGTGTAAGGGAAACTATACTTCTATATAGGGAGTGCATTTAGACGAAATTAATAACTTCTCTCCTACATAACAGATTTTTACGAAACTCTGTCCAGGAGTTTAAAGTAGCATATATTTTTTCTGTACAAACTCTGATTAGGCCTACGAGGAACTACTTCTTTATAGGGAGTGCATTTAGAAAAAATGATATATCTCTCTTCTTTATAGCAGATTTCTACGGAACTTTGGACAGGTAGTACAGGTAGAATACTGTATATTTTTGTGTATGAACTATGATTACGTTTGTATAATATGTACTACCCCTTTATAGGGGGCATATTTAGATAAAATTGATAACTTGTCTCCTATATAACAAATTTTTACCAGACTTTATAAACAAATATTATTATTATTATTATTATTATTATTATTATTATTATTATTATTATTATTACAATGCAAAGAAGACTGGAAAGAACATATTGAACATATGAATGAAGACAGGTTCCCAAAATTACTTTTGAACTATACCCCAGTTGGACGACGGAGTATAGGTAGACCAGCGTTGTCAGACACAGCCTAAACGGAGCGGAGCGCTCCACTATAACTCGTTGCGTGCTCCGGTGCTTCCACAGACATAAGCAAGTTCACGCTCCGACTGGACGTCTCTAGCACCACAACCGGTTTCGGAGCTTACAACTCTGACACTACTGAGGTAGACCTTATAATAGATGGGAAGATCAATTTCTCTGAGAAGGAACGGACCAAATGGCTCAAACCTTGATGATGATGATGATGATGATGATGATTATTGTTATTATTATTATTAGTATTATTATTATTATTATTATTATTATTATTATTATTATTGCTATTAAGAATATGTATGTAGTATTTGTGGACTTACAAAAGGCTTTGACAGAGTGGATTGGAATAAACTGATGGGAATCCTAAAGAAAATTGGCGTGGATTGGAACGAGAGAAGACTGTTCAATGAGTAAAAGTCAGAATAGGAGAAGAAATGCCAGAAAGAAGTGAAATTGGGGGAGGAGTACGTCGGGATGTCCTTTGTCACCTAGCCTGTTCAACATCTACTTGGAAGATTTAGTAAAGAACTGTTTTCAGAACATAGGAGGAGTGATAGTAGGAGAAAGAAGAATTCAAATTCAAATTTATTTACAATTTACATTTGAATTTACATTTGGATAGATACCCGAAATGAGCATATGCTCGTGCTCGGGTACAGTCCAGTAGTCTACATAAATTTTACAGGGTTCAAATAATAATGCTGATGATAGAAATAATAGTAACAATAATAATAATAACAATAATAATAATAATAATAATAATAATAATAGAATAGTCGTGACAGAGATGATACAAAGATTGTAATACAAAATAATTCATTAATAATAATAATAATAATAATAATAATAATAATAATAATAATAAAATAATAATAATAATATAATAATCGTGACAGAAATGATACAAAGATTGTAATACAAAATAATTCATTAATAATAATAATAATAATAATAGTGATAAAACAAAAATATTTACAATAATAAAATAAATACTAAGACGGATAAAATAAAATATAAAACCACTAGCGAGAGTTAACACAACTTAAATAAGCATATAATAACGGGAAAAAAATGAACTCGAAAATCAACAGAAAAGTTCATTGTATCGCAGACGACAGCAACCGCCGTATTGACATTGTGTTGTGCATTATTGGTAGTAGGGGGGAGCTGAATGTCTACGTTACTGCCGTTCTCTTCGAATCTTCTCGTACAATCATGGGAAGTTAATGCTGAAAAACAAAATGTCTACGAGTCAAACTGTTCATTATTACCAGGATAAATACAAATAATACTGAAATATATTAATCGAGTTTCAGTTATAGATCTCCTTTTTTTGCAAGAGGTATCATATCAAAATATTTTATGAATGGCGGGGAAAATATAAATTTCAATAACTTTCTAGTGACAGGATATAGTGACAAGTACAATCAAGTGTATCTGTGGCGATGCTAAGGAATCATTTATTGGAGATATACACTGTTATTAATTAAGAAAATGATCTATTTATATTTATTACAATGTTTTATCTTGTAGGTTACATGCATCAGATAAATACAATAAAAATTAGTACCATATAATGCTAGTAACACTTAAAAAAATTATAATAAAATTTATCAAATATCATACAAACATTTTCACTTTATTTTTAAACTTAAGAATGTGTAAATTGCTTAGGTCTGGATTATTTTTCAATACTGAATTGTATAGTCTTGGTCCATAATTCCTACTGTGTCTTAATCAAGCTGTAGTGTGGCATTTAGGTTCTGCCAAAAGAGTTGGGACATTTCTTCTGGTGTTGTGTATATGTTTTTCAGTTATAAAATTCATTCGATTTTTGTGAAAATAAGTTAGTAATGTATGTTTATATATTTGCTCAATTTTTTGTACTTGGAATTCAGAATAAATAAATTGTGTCGGATAATCAAGTGGTTTATGCAGACAAATTTTGATGATACGTTTTTGTAGTAATATTAATGGAGTTAAGATAGTCTTTGTCATTCCGCCCCATCCTATTATTCCGTATTGAATGACTGATTGAAACAAGGCTAGATAAACAAAACGGAGAACAATAAAGTGCATAAGATTTGCTGATAATATGGCATTGTTAGCAGAAGAGGAAATGATACAAAGGATACGCTACTGGAGCTAAATGACAGCTGTGAGCAGTATGGATGAAGATAAATGCAAGTAGGACGAAGACCATGGTCATAGAAAGAAAAATACAGAAGATAAACTTGCGAATTCTAAATGAAGCAGTAGAGCAAGTGGACAGCTTCAAATACTTGGGGTGTACTATAAGCAGTAACATGAGCTGCTGCCAAGAAGTCAAAAGGAGGATAGCAATGGCCAAGGAAGCTTTTAATAGAAAAAGGAGTATCTTCTGCGTACCACTGGAAAAATAACTAAGGAAGAGACTAGTGAAGTGCTTTGTGTGGAGTGTGGCATTGTATAGGGCAGAAACATGGACAGTACGACAAAGTGAAGAGAAGCGAATGGGAACATTTGAAATGTGGATATGGAGAAGAATGGAACGTGTGAAGTGGACAGACAGAATAAGAAATGAAGCTGTGTTGGAAAGAGTGGATGAAGAAAGAATGATGCTGAAACTGATCAGGAAGAAGAAAAGGAATTGGTTGGATCACTGGCTGAGAAGAAACTGCCTACTGAAGGATGCATTGGAAGGAATGGTGAATCGGAGAAGAGTTCGGGGTAGAAGAACATAGCAGATATATGGATCATATGAGGAAACCAAGAGGAAGTCAGAAAATAAGAAAGACTGGAGACAGCTGGGTTTGCAATGAAAGACCTGCTCTTGGGCAGAAAATAAATGAATGAATTATTATTATTATTATTATTATTATTATTATTATTATTATTATTATTATTATTATTATTACTTACTTACTGGCTTTTAAGGAACCCAGAATTTCATTGCCGCCCTCACATAAGCCCGCCATTCGTCCCTATCCTGAGCAAGATTAATCCAGTCTCTACCACTTCCCTCAAATCCATTTTAATATTATCTTCCCATCTACATCTCGGCTTCCCCAAAGGTCTTTTTCTCTCCGGCCTCCCAACTAACACTCTATATGCATTTCTGGATTCGCCCATACGTGCTACTTGTCCTGCCCATCTCATACGCCTGGATTATTATTATTATTATTATTATTATTATTATTATTATTATTATTATTATTATTATTATTACGTTTGATATGGGCAGGGCATGTAGCGCGTATGGACGAATCCAGAAATGCATATAGAGTGTTAGTTGGGAGGCTGGAGGGAAAAAGACCTTTAGGGAGGCCGAGACGTAGATGGGAAGATAATATCAAAATGGATTTGAGGGAGGTGGGATATGATGGTAGAGACTGGATTAATCTTGCTCAGGATAGGGACCAATGGCGGGCTTATGTGAGGGCGGCAATGAACTTCCGGGTTCCTTAAAAGCCAGTAAGTAAGTAAGTAAGTAAGTATTATTATTATTATTATTATTATTATTATTATTATTATTACTAGCCGTACCCGTGCGCTCCGCTGCACCCGTTAGAAATAAATATAAAGTAATTATATAATTAAAATAGGACATTTGATCCAGGGAACATTCGTGTTTGATAGAAGGATAAATCGTTTATTATGTTACTTAATTTAAATTTAATTAAAAAATTAAAATGCGATCATTTTGATGCAGAGACCACTCATTTGGTCATAAAAATTAGTTTAGGAAATACAGGAAACGAATATACAGAATAGCCTATCAAGTTTTCTGTGCATTAGAATCTATTTTAATCTTACCTGTCCTCGATTCACTCAGGAGTTACTGTGATAACATTATAGCATTATGTCCATCTAGAGAAACTACACTTTCCAATGGTGAATTAATAATTAATTATACAAATCGGTTAATTAAGCTTCTGATATTACTTCATAGAAACGCAGAAACATTATCTGTAGGCTATCTTTCATAGCGTTCGGATTGTTGCTGTCCAAGGCCCCTTATAGACGAAGTCATTTGTTTTTTAATTCATTACACGGCCTTAGATGGCAGTTATTTTAATTTTAAAACTCATTTATCTCATTAAATATCAGTCCTATCAAAATTTTGCAAAGAATAAAACTTATCGGAAATTATTTTTAAAGAAATTTTTATTATGTAACATTTTTCATAAAAATCGATAATAAGCGAGATATTTCGATTTATTTAATTCAGGTCCCCTTATAACCCCCCTTTTAAATAATGTATTTTGAATGCCATATAGCCTATAATCTAAGTTACGACGAACTTAATTTATATTCCAATTTTCATCGAAATCCGTTCATCCATTATCGCGTGAAAAGGTAACAAACATACAGACAGACAGACAGACATACAAACAAAATTTTCAAAAAAGCTATTTTCGGTTTCAGGGTGGTTAATTATATATGTTAGGACCAATTATTTTTGGAAAATCGAAAATTACCAGAAAAATTTCGGCTACAGATTTATTATTAGTATAGATTATTATTATTATTACAGTTAACTCATCATCATCATGATCATGATCATCATCATCATCATCATCATCATCGTAAACTTCATTGTCTAGTTTTGATTAAAGAGCTCAGCATTGTTATTATTATCACAATTACAGCGATGGTCGCTATTTCGTCTCGTTTACTCACGATTGCGCAGGAAGGCTTTGTAGTTGCTGGTAAGCATGTTTTCCCCACTCAGGTGTGTACTGCCTGTCCTCCGCTCCGTGTACAAGGTCCGTTCCGGTCACGCCTGGACACACTGCCACAACTCGGATATTTGTTCGATCGTAGTGGAACTTGTCCTGTCAAAATATGTTAAAATTAATTCAAATCAAGGTTACAGAATTGATGCCCATAGGCACAAGCACATTCTCATGGAGGCAGATAGAAAAGTTCCTGTGTTTAATTCTGTGTTTAATTTCCTCCCGAGTATCATTTATATTTGTTACTGTTGCTCCAAGATATTTCAACTTCTCCACCTCTTCAAAAGATAAATTTCCAATTTTTATATTTCCATTTCGTACAATATTCTGGTCACGAGACATAATCATATACTTAGTCTTTTCGGGATTTACTTCCAAACTTATCTCTTTACTTGCTTCCAGTAAAATTCCCGTGTCTGCTTTTAATGGAATAACAGTAAATGTTCACACCTGTGCAGTAACGGTTAGCGCGTCTGGCGCGAAACCAGGTGACCTGAGTTCGAATCCTAGTCGGGGAAGTTACCTGATTGAGGTATTTTTTCGGGGTTTTCCCTCAACCCAATATGAGCAAATTCATAACCTGAGATGTTGATACAGCGTCGTAAAATAACCTACTAAAAATACCAATACATAGTGGTGATTATGAATAACCGTCCAAGATAATATTTCAAGATTACTTTGTGAATCGCATGACAGAAGCCAGTAGCGCAGCTACGGCCAGTTAAAAGTGCCATTTGTCGGTGAGGTTTTAAATCGAGCGCAATGTGCTATTAGAACTATCATATTCTAAATAGCGCTATCTGCGTACCAGTTGCAGTTAAAATTACTTACTTATTTACTTACTTACTTACTTACTTACTTACTTACTTACTTACTTACTTACTTACTTACTTACTTACTTACTTACTTACTTACTTACTTACTTACTTACTTACTGGCTTTTAAGGAACCCAGAGGTTCATTGCCGCCCTCACATAAGCCCGCCATTGGTCCCTTTCATGAGCAAGATTAATCCAGTCTCTATCATCATATCTCACCTCCCTCAAATCCATTTTAATATTATTTTCCCATCTACGTCTCGGCCTCCCCAAAGGTCTTTTTCCCTCTGGCCCCCCAACTAACACTCTATATGCATTTCTGGATTTCCCCATACGTGCTACATGCCCTGCCCATCCCAAAGGTCTGGATTTTATGTTCCTAATTATGTCAGGTGAAGAATACAATGCGTGTAGTTCTGTGTTGTGTAACTTTCTCCATTTTCCTGTAACTTCATCCCTCTTAGCCCTAAATATTTTAAGCACCTTATTCTCAGACACCCTTAACTTATGTTCCTCTCTCAAAGTGACAGTCCAATTTTCACAATCATAAAGAACAACCGGTAATATAACTGTTTTATAAATTCTAACTTTCAGATTTTTTGACAGCAGATTAGATGATAAAAGCTTCTCAACCGAATAATAACAGGCATTTCCCATATTTATTCTGTGTTTAATTTCCTCCCGAGTATCATTTATATTTGTTACTTTTGCTCCAAGATATTTCAACTTCTCCACCTCTTCAAAAGATAAATTTCCAATTTTTATATTTCAATTTCGAACAATATTCTGGTCGCGAGACATAATCATATACTTTATCTTTTCGGGATTTACTTCCAAACCTATCTCTTTACTTGCTTCCAGTAAAATTCCCGTGTCTGCTTTTAATGGAATAACAGTAAATGTTCACACCTGTGCAGTAACGGTTAGCGCGTCTGGCGCGAAACCAGGTGACCTGAGTTCGAATCCTAGTCGGGGAAGTTATCTGATTGAGGTTTTTTTCGGGGTTTTCCCTCAACCCAATATGAGCAAATTCATAACCTGAGATGTTGATACAGCGTCGTAAAATAACCTACTAAAAATACCAATACATATTGGTGATTATGAATAACCGTCCAAGATAATATTTCAAGATTACTTTGTGAATCGCATGACAGAAGCCAGTAGCGCAGCTGCGGCCAGTTAAAGATGCCATTTGTCAGTGAGGTTTTAAATCGAGCGCAATGTGCTATTAGAACTGTCATATTCTAAATAGCGCTATCTGCGTAATAGTTGCATTTAAAAATTACTCATATAAATTATAAATGTACTTACACCAAAATTCTTGACTGTGCCGATCACAGCATACTTAGATATCGAGTATATAGGAGCCCCAGGCAAGGGCTGAAGACCTACAATAGATGCGCAGTTTATCACAAGACCTCCTTTTCCGTGGTTATCCTTCCCCATATACTTGAACGCAAGAAGAGTTCCTCTGATTACACCTTTCTGTAAGCAATAAGAATAATTTCGATGAAAGAGTAATGGAACGGAGAAAAATTCTGTCCGGCGCCGGGATTTGAACCCGGGTTTTCAGCTCTACATGCTGATGCTTTATCCACTAAGCCACACCGGATACAACTCCGACGCCGGTTAGAATCGTCTCAGATTAAGCTCCAACTCTTGGGTTCCCTCTAGTGGCCGCCCTCTGCACTACGTCATAGATGTCTATGAACGCAGGACCGAAGTCCACACATGTGCTGAGGTGCACTCGATATGAGTGACTAGTTGGCCGGGATGGAATAAGCGCCGTCTTAAATCACGAAGTGATTTACGCATATCATATATATTATTTTAATGTACCGAAGTACATATGATATTTCCATGCAGATATTCTGCGTCATCATACGATGAAAGAGTAATGGAACGGAGAAAAATTCTCTCCGGCGCCAGGATTTGAACCCGGGTTTTCAGCTCTACGTGCTGATGCTTTATCCACTAAGCCACACCGGATACAACTCCGACGCCGGTTAGAATCGTCTCAGATTAAGCTCCAACTCTTGGGTTCCCTCTAGTGGCCGCCCTCTGCACTACGTCATAGATGTCTATGAACGCAGGACCGAAGTCCACATATGTGCTGAGGTGCACTCGATATGAGTGACTAGTTGGCCACTAGAGGGAACCCAAGAGTTGGAGCTTAATCTGAGACGATTCTAACCGGCGTCGGAGTTGTATCCGGTGTGGCTTAGTGGATAAAGATAAAGCATCAGCACGTAGAGCTGAAAACCCGGGTTCAAATCCCGACGCCGGAGAGAATTTTTCTCCGTTCCATTACTCTTTCATCGTATGATGACGCAGAATATCTGCAAGGAAATATCATATGTACTTCGGTACATTAAAATAATATAAAGAATAATTTCATTAAGATTCTATCTTTGTAAAATGATAAAATAGTAATATGCTTTACAAGAGCGGTATGTTTAAGTTTTCATGTTCGAGGAAAAGTTTGAAAAAGCGAAACGTAGTTGAGCTTTTTTAATTTCAGAGAATTGAAAGAAAACATACCTCTCGTGTATCGTACATTATATTGTGCGAAGATCGTTCATTACATACCTGAAAGAGGAATTTCTAATTAGTTGCAATGAAATCTCCATCTTGGTTTCTGTTCAATGACGGCAAATTTGCAAAACAAAAATATCTATCTTCAACATTGTTGCTTTAAAATGTTTTCTGTGTTTACTATACTCCAGCAGGCCGTGATATACGTCTGTCTTTTTTTCCCTCAGTCTATAAATGCGAACTTAAAACAAACGGCTTCCTTAATGTTACATGCATCACGAATGCAGTAACTTTAGTGGAGTTGTAGAGTTTACTTAATTATTGCAAATATTTAAAAACAATAATTAACAGTGCAATTTAGGTGAAATTGCAGTGGTAAGTTTCCAATTTATAATTATTACTATATTGAACGTCTCTAAAAAAGCAATAAAATCAATATGTCACTTAAGCGGTAAGAAGAGGGAAATTGGTATGTGTGTTAGGTTGGGAATAATAAATGTGGAATTTTAGACTTACCGCGGATTGGTTTTGTGCGGAAACCAAGCAAATACGCACGATCTCGCACAAAAATCTTTTTCTACTACATCCAACCATTTCCCGTCCTCAAATTCATAAATACAGGAGAACCGGAAGTAATGTCATTAATTTTAGGGGGTTGTTCTTTGAGGTATTTCAAACAAAACGGTTTATAGGTACTCGTATATGTACGTGAACGACCACAACTAATATTAGAAAATGCATGATCTTGATTTCTAAAATTGTACAAGAAAATGAACTCCCAATATACTCAGTCAATTTAAGAGAGTAGTGTATTATGATAATAAATTTAACAATATTTTCTTTTAAGTCCGTCATAAACTTATCTTATATAATAATGTGATATTTGTATTTCATTCTACTTGATGAACTTTTTCGGTTTTTTAAACCATCTTCAGATCACTGTTACCTCTATTGAACTGTTATACTGATGTGCAATGGGTTACATTAACCATATTGTATTAAAATATAAAATGTAAAATGTGAGATAAAACGTTAATGAATGTACATATTTAAAAATAGTAACATATTGAATTAAATTAGTCTAAAATGAAGGTTTTGCAGCGTATACAGTCCCTTCAGATATGAAACAATTATTTTCTTATGACCTTTTACATAATAACTATCATGTAAATGTAGTCTCATGATAGTTATTATGTAAAAGGTCATAAGAAAATAATTGTTTCATATCTGAAAGGACTGTGTACGCTGTAAATGCAGTCTCATGATAGTTATTATGTAAAAGGTCATAAGAAAATAATTGTTTCATATCTGAAAGGACTGTGTACGCTGTAAATGCAGTCTCATGATAGTTATTATGTAAAAGGTCATAAGAAAATAATTGTTTCATATCTGAAAGGACTGTGTACGCTGTAAATGCAGTCTCATGATAATTATTATGTAAAAGGTCATAAGAAAATAATTGTTTCATATCTGAAAGGACTGTGTACGCTGTAAATGTAGTCTCATGATAGTTATTATGTAAAAGGTCATAAGAAAATAATTGTTTCATATCTGAAAGGACTGTATACGCTGTAAATGCAGTCTCATGATAGTTATTATGTAAAAGGTCATAATAAAATAATTGTTTCATTTCTGAAAGGACTGTATACGCTGTAAATGCAGTCTCATGATAGTTATTATGTAAAAGGTCATAAGAAAATAATTGTTTCATATCTGAAAGGACTGTATACGCTGTAAATGCAGTCTCATGATAGTTATTATGTAAAAGGTCATAAGAAAATAATTGTTTCATATCTGAAAGGACTGTATATGCTGCAAAACCTTCATTTTAGACTAATTTAATTTAATATGTTACCATTTTTGAATATTTATATTCATTAACGTTTCATCTCACATTTTATATTTTAATACAATATGGTTAATGTAGCCCATTGCACATCGGTATAACAGTTCAATAGAAGTAACAGTGATATGAAGATGGTTTACAAAACCGAAAACGTTCGTAAGTAGAATGAAATAAAAATACCACATTATTATATAAGATTAAAAATACCACATTATTATATAAGATACGTTTATGACGGACTTAAAGAAAATATTGTTAGATTAACAAAATTTATGGGAACAAAAATGGGCATTAAAAATGATAATAAATGATTGAAAGAATTTTAGTTTTGAACTTTAAATGTGCAGAAATTTGATTCGAAGAAATGCAATGTTGTAAAATTCCTTTGCAGAACGAAAAGTCACATTTGTTTGGAACAAATTTCTGCACATTTAAAAGACAAAATTCAGTGGAATGTGAAGTGAGAATTTTTACAGTATATGTGAGTATTGTGTACTGTACTTCTCATTTTATAATTGGACCTCTTATACTTAATTTCTAAGAAAATATGAAATGTATGTAAATGTTAAAATTAGCAAATGAAACTTACGATATTTGTGTCTACTGTCAGTTCCCACTTCTTGTCATGTAATATTCCGGCGTTGTTAAACAGTATGTCCACACCGTTGAATTTCTCCATACAGTATTCGAATAAACCTGTTCATTAAAAAAATACAGTATTAACTCATATTTCTTGTATTGCAAAAATTGTTACAAAGTTCCATGAGTTACAAAGAGTACGGAGTGACGTGTCATCGGACCGTTGCTGTTGTTGGTGTGAGTCTCGTATCTCATTGGCTGCCAGGTGGCACACACACAGAGCGGTATTGTCGATATACAGGGTGGAAGTGAAATAATCCGGCAGATTGAAAGGGACGATGCGGTAAACTTAAGTGAACAGAAAACCTGTATTACATTTCGTAATTAAATTTATATATATATATATATATATATATATATATATATATATGGTTAATTATAAAATTAAGTTGAAAGTTTCCAATTCACTGTGGGCTAAAGCAAGGAGATGCACTATCACCTTTACTTTTTAACTTTGCTCTAGAATATGACATTAGGAAAGTCCAGGATAACAGAGAGGGCTTGGAATTGAACGGGTTACATCACCTGCTTGTCTATGCGGATGACGTGAATATTTTAGGAGAAAATCCACAAACGATTAGGGAAAATACGGAAATTTTACTTGAAGCAAGTAAAGAAATAGGTTTGGAAGTAAATCCCGAAAAGACAAAGTATATGATTATGTCTCGTGACGAGAATATTGTACGAAATGGAAATATAAAAATTTGAAATTTATCCTTTGAAGAAGTGGAACAATTCAAATATCTTGGAGCAACAGTAACAAATATAAATGATATCGGGAGGAAATTAAACACAGAATAAATATGGGAAATGCCTGTTATTATTCGGTTGGAAAGCTTTTGTCATCCAGTCTGCTCTCAAAAAAGCTGAAAATTATAATTTATAAAACAGTTATATTACCGGTTGTTCTGTATGATATTGAAGCTTGGACTATCAGTTTGAGAGAGGAACAGAGGTTAAGGGTGTTCGAGAATAAGGTGCTTAGGAAAATATTTGGGGCTAAGAGGGATGAAGTTACAGGAGAATGGAGAAAGTTACACAACACAGAACTGCACGCATTGTGTTCTTCACCTGACATAATTAGGAACATTAAATCCAGACGTTTTAGATGGGCAGGACATGTAGCACGTATGAGCGAATCCAGAAATGCATATAGAGTGTTAGTTGGGAGGCCTGGGGGGAAAAATACCTTTGGGGAGGCCGAGACGTAGATGGGAGGATAATATTAAAATGGATTTGAGGGAGGTGGGATATGATGATAGAGACTGGATTAATCTTGCTCAGGATAGGGACCAATGGTGGGCTTATGTGAGGGCAGCAATGAACCTCCGAGTTCCTTAAAAGCCAGTAAGTAAGTAAAGTTCCAGCAGTCTGGCAACATCACCGCTAACACAGTGCTCTTTATTCTCGTAATACAGATGTAAGAGGTCAACGAACTCAGGTCTATCTCCCTACGCGACCTACCTCCACTTCCCTCTCTGTCTACAGCATTGCAATCTGGTGGCATGTTCAGTGGCTTGAAATTAGTGGTTTTTAAATTAGATTTACACGAAAACCATCCATGCTATTGAATTACAACGGAGGGATAAATGATTCTTTATTAGATTTTCTATCGATATGAACAAAATTCGCTATGCTACTCGCAATAGTTATCGAATAAGAGGGTGTTAAAGATTTTGAAAAAAAAATTGTGTATGTATGTATGTATGTATGTATGTATGTATGTATGTATGTATGTATGGGAGAGTCGGGTAGTATCGGACATTACGTTTCTTTCATCTACCACCATATGTTAGTACCTGAATGACATGGTTACGTTTCTCTATGCGACATCACAGAAACGTAACCATATCAATCAGGTACTATCATCGTGTGGTAGATGAAAGAAACTCACTGTCCGATATTACCCGATGTCCGATACTACCCGACTGTCCCCTATGTATGTATTTATGTATGTATGTAGGGAAGAGTCGGGTAGTATCGGACAGTACGTTTCTTTCATCTACCACCATATGGTAGTACCTGAATGACATGGTTACGTTTCTCTATGCGACATTACTGAAACGTAACCATGTCAATCAGGTACTATCATCGTGTGGTAGATGAAAGAAACTCACTGTCCGATATTACCCGATGTCCGATACTACCCGACTCTCCCCTATGTATGTATGTATGTATGTATGTATGTATGTATGTATGTATGTATGTATGTAGGGGAGAGTCGGGTAGTATCGGACAGTACGTTTCTTTCATCTATCACCATATGTTAGTACCTGAATGACATGGTTACGTTTCTCTATGCGACATCACAGAAACGAAACCATGTCAATCAGGTACTATCATCGTGTGGTAGATGAAAGAAACTCACTGTCCGATATTACCCGATGTCCGATACTACCCGACTGTCCCCTATGTATGTATTTATGTATGTATGTAGGGAAGAGTCGGGTAGTATCGGACAGTACGTTTCTTTCATCTACCACCATATGGTAGTACCTGAATGACATGGTTACGTTTCTCTATGCGACATTACTGAAACGTAACCATGTCAATCAGGTACTATCATCGTGTGGTAGATGAAAGAAACTCACTGTCCGATATTACCCGATGTCCGATACTACCCGACTCTCCCCTATGTATGTATGTATGTATGTATGTATGTATGTATGTATGTATGTATGTATGTATGTATGTAGGGGAGAGTCGGGTAGTATCGGACAGTACGTTTCTTTCATCTATCACCATATGTTAGTACCTGAATGACATGGTTACGTTTCTCTATGCGACATCACAGAAACGAAACCATGTCAATCAGGTACTATCATCGTGTGGTAGATGAAAGAAACTCACTGTCCGATATTACCCGATGTCCGATACTACCCGACTCTCCCCTATGTATGTATGTATGTATGAAAATTTTCACCATCACTGTCTCTGTGCAACATAATACGAACATAATTCCACCAGAATTTGCAGTGGACCTTGAGCGCGGAAAACGTGCTGATGTCAGACATTTGACTAGTAATGAATTCCTTCATCTCGCTTCCGAAATGCTTAAAACTCAAGACTCCATCACTATTGACACTCTGGGCATATTTTATTTTACACTAGTTGCATATGGTAGAGTGCAATTTAAAGTGAAGCATGTTCTTCAGAATTCCACCGACTTACTTTCAAAGTGTTCCGCATCGTTCACGTCCCCGTGGCAATAAGTCACTTTATCTTCTCCAAATTCGCTCGCCAGTCCTTCTTCTGTCGCCTCGCCTTCCTGTCTGTTTGGTCCATTTATGACAACATGCTTCCGATAGAAAAAGAAATGCAGTAAGCTGTAGAGTTCGTGTAATATCTTACAAGTAAGCAATGAAGATTTACATTTGAACTGTGATGTGAGAAACTGTTGAGAGTTTCCGCGATACTGAATTAAATATTTATTTGCAACCCTTGTGCTTACTTATACTTTCTTACACAATTTGGGGGGTTATTGACGAAGGAAGGTCGGAAATTTTAGGATAGGCCCTACTATAAAGGTGCATTCAGCCAAGATGCTCATATGAACTTGAATTCGCTTTGGAAGGGTTACAGAATCACCGGTATACCTGATTCTGTCGCATGGCCCGCCTATTCGCCGAACATAAAATCCCTTGATTTTTAGTTGTGAGGATATATGAAAACTGTCGTATACGCTTAAGGCTGGTTCACAATAAACCGGGAACGATAGCCAGAATATAAACGAGAAGCAGAGGACGTGAATACGAAAATTGTTTATTCACAATAAACCGAGAACGTAGACGACTATGCATATCGATATGCATGTCAATAACGATATGTAAAGTCGATATTACGCATTTTGATGTTATTTGTATATAATTGACCAATGGCGTTCTCTCATGAGTACAAGGCAGCCAACATAAACAAAGGTTAACCAACTTCGAAATTTAACCTGAAACATTTCATTAGGTACGGTACTATAAATATGCCCATGCATCTTTATTATCACAACCTATTTTAAGTCTACCATAACGTAAAATAATTAGAGAAGAAACATTTGTAACAGAACAAAAATGAACACAACAGTAGTTATTGAATTGAAGCATGAATATGTTGTGTGTAATAAAACCAATACAGTAATAAAATATGAAATGCTTCCGATCGGTGTTCAAAGATGCAGCTATTGAAAGCCACGTATTCTCCTCCATTTTCTCATCTTTATACGAGGCGCGCCGCTTATCGTAAACGTGAGGATTTTCCTCAAAACTCAATATTAGAATCTCGAATCTCTTCAAATAAAACTTGCTCCATGATGCACAGCACAGAACAAAATAATGCATAAGTTATGTCACGGTCTTCTTGCTACAAAATATATGACAAAATAGCTTTTAGATGGCAATAGAATGAATCTAATGGGCTGTGATCGGAAACGTGAGCGCCAAAGTTGAAACTTGGCCAACTCACCGTTCCCGATCTCGGGCTCCGGCAAGCTTTTCGTTAATTGTGAATGCTCACATTTAAATGTACACATTTTAACAATTTTACCGTTTTCGTTCCGACTCTCGTTTCCGGTTTATTGTGAACCAGCCTTTGCCCGGTGCTTGATCTTCCGACTCTAGAACAAAGCTTGCATGCCGCAGTAACGCAGTTCGGGTACAGACCGAAACAAGAGCGTGTCAGTCCAGAATGCAGAGTGAGATCGTTTGCATTGAGACCTGTGTGTGACACTTCGAGCAACTACTGCAGGGGCGTCCAATTTGTTTTATTTGGAGGGCCAGTAACAACAAGGATGATCGGTCGTGGACTACATATCATGTTATACTAAATATAATTCTTCCAAGTACAAAAAATAAATAAATAAAATTATGCGAATATAAATTAGTAGTTGATACAGAGTCTTTAAAAAACAACTAATATATATATATATATATACATATATACATATATATACAGACGTGGACAAATTATTAGCAAAATTGAAGATTTTTATTATATATTTTTACAAAATATGATTCTTCAATTTAGACTACAGTTGAAATTTTTGTGTATTTCCAAATTATTAGCAAAATTGAAGATTTTTATTGTATATTTTTCAAAATTTAACTCCTCAATTTGGACTACATTTGATATTTGTGGATATTTACAAATTATTAGCAAAACTGAAGGTTTTTATTGTATATTTTTACAAAATTCGATTCTTCAATTTGGACTACAGTTGACATTTTGGATATTTCCAAATTATTAGCAAAACTGAAGATTTTTGTTTTATATTTTTACAAAATTTGTCTCTTCAATGCAGTTGACATTTTTGCTAATTTACAAATTGTTAGCAAAATTGAAGATTTTTATTATATATTTTTACAAAACTTGACTCTTCAATTTAAACTACAGTTGACGTTTTTGCATATTTCTGTCTACTGTAATGATGGAAATATGCAAAATTGTCAACTGTAGTCTAAATTGAAAAGTCAAATTTTGTAAACAAAATTATCATAAAAATCGTCAATTTTGTTAATAATTTGTCCACGTCTGTATATATATATATATATATATATATATATACACATACATATATATACACATACACACATACACACACACATATATATATATATATATACCAAAGACCACTAACGTAGTTTTAATCTTTTACCTTTGCTCCATGTTTTAACAGGTGGCATGCTGCAGCCAGGCCTATACCCGTTGCACCTCCTGTTATAATAGCCACTTTACATTTAGGATCCATGATAACGTCATCAGATGCATTACTGTAATACAGAACCAAACATACTGTCAAAATCACAATAATTCGAATATTTCCTCCCCTATGTTCTAAAGGCAATATTAGAGTGCCTCCTTAGAATAAGCTTCAGTCTCATTCCTCTTTCGTAACTTGTTTTGAGGTCAAGTGCCTAAACGACGCCTTAGTTCTTATTTTCCACCATGTCTCTGTATTTTTAAGCAAGTTCTTTGATTAGGCCTACACTAGAGATGAACAACGATCGAGAAAGCGAGACTAACAGCGCCCGCAAAGCCGAAAACCCGCACGACAATGTTGTATTACGTCGCGTCCTTGACGTAAAGACTGCTTGTGAGTGTTCCGAGACTCGATATTGATGAGTCCCGAAGTCAGGCAGCCTTGAATCGCCACAGTTGTTTATACCTGACTGAACTTTTATCTACGTTGGCAACTGTTATATATGTATGAACAATCAAGTAACCTATTTAAAACATCATCTCTACCTTTCAGTGTATAATAATCCGTTCCCCAGTCTTTATTTAATTACTAGGCCCTTATTAAAAGGTTAGAAATTTTCTTTTCATATGTTTGAGATCAAGTGTGCAATCTCAAGTAAAAGGATATTAATGTTATGTTTTGTTTCTTTGATATGCAATTTTTTTTAGAATTATTTTTTTTTCTATTTATATAACTATAGTTAATATAATATAATATACCAGAACATTTTGATAACTAATAATAATAATAATTGAATCATCCTCAACTTGATGAGGTTGCCAAAGACAAAGAATGTTAAACAGTAGCATTTAAAACGACATTAAAAATGTCTTACAAGAAATTTGTTTACAAGAAACTAAAATTTGCAGTAGATAATATTTCACATAATGAAAATTTATAAAAAAAAATACAGGTAAAAATACAGACTGAGAAAATTCAGCTGTAATTTGAATTGAAGTACAAATGTCGCCGTAAAATCTGCAGAGAACCCTTCAAAGCTATAATAGAAATTTCCTTAATTGTTGTTGTTGGGACTCCAAATTTATGACAGAACGACACAAATTGTTTTGTTATGGTCCCTCTAGCGCCCACCATTAATCCGATGACTTCTATATCCCTGAGTTTATATGATGTTTTGTAATAAGGGATAGTGGGTTCATAAATTCTGTTCTGTTTTGTCTTTTTGTCTCATTTAAACATTTATAATGTTATTTATTTCAATGATGTATGTTATTCAAAGTTACGAAATCTTTCCACGCCGACCAAATGCTATTTCGAGAATGATGAGCGAGACTCGAAGCGCACGAGAATTACGAGACGAGACTCGAAAGACAAATGCAACGAACACAGCGAGCGAGAGCGGCAGTTAGTTTTGTTCATCTCTAGCCTACACCATAAACGGTTTCTTCCATTTCAGTATATAGGCTAATCGATACTATGGAATACTCGGAGTGAGTCGTATAATGCATCTGTTCCAAAAAATTACTGAATTTCAGTCTCAGTTTATAAAATTGTATAAAACGATGGTGCTGGATTTTTGGGTTTTGTGCACCGTGTTACAGATGCAGAAATAGCCACGTATCGGAGTTATGTATTTACTTCAACATCAGAGATAGTAAAAAGGGAAGGGATCTGTTACCATTCTCGGTTCTCTTGGTTCTTGTTCTGGGGGACATTCGAGCCCAAAAATTTATAGTGAAGAAAATAAACATTTGCCAGAAGTCTTATCAGTGCCGTAAAGAGGTGACGGCAGAATATTTTTGTGAAATTAAAGTGGAACGTAAATTGCCCTAATACTGTCTTTGTCCAACACAAATTGAACATGCACTCACCGGGATTTAACCTCTTCCCTTACTATATATTTTACCAGTTTTGTGAAAAAAAAAGTGTCATATTTTTTTATTTTCGTAAAGAGGTCATTTAATATTGCAGAATCACTGTACATCACTAATTTTCTTACATTCCTAAAAATCACTATGAAATAAACATACATTCATACCTGAATTATTATCCCGTGTTATCTCGTGCACTTGATTCCAGCTCTGGTAGTTGTCCCACTTTGATTTTCTCCTGAACTATTTACCAACTCATGTTTTTTAATGGATTAATTTATGAGGTGCAATACCAGTGCTGTTATCAAGGCGTTAAATGTTGCTTGTCGTGTGATAGACTCGAAAGCAGGGTATTACGCACAGTGGCACATTGCATTCCGGACAGTAGTATCTGCTCTCCTATATGAGAGCGTTTTGGGAAGAATGGTGTAGCAGTCATTGAATATTTGTACCAGTACATCTGTTCTTCAGGTCTGTGAATAATGTTCTTCAGTATCACTATGCCCAAAAGTACACGTATTTCAGAGTCTGTAGTAGGCCGCCACGAATTATTTTCAGCATTCTGTGAACACTTATTAGCATGCCGAATCGTCTCCTCGAATATAATGTTGATGAGGTCATTATTAAAAAATAATTAAAAAAAAATGAGAATTATCGTTATCAGAAACAATGTTAAATTTTCAGGGAATGGGGACCTCGGAGGTGCAGAAGAAATGGTGCCAGATGTCTTCTATTCAAACCACTGTCGAAAAGACGCGACATCAACTGGTCTGAATTTGTTTGTTGGTCTATAACTTCGTCTTCTGATACCGATGTTTCATTTCCTAATCTTCTACAGGAATATATTCCTGATCAAAAGTTTCGGAATCACTAACTTGATCCATCTTTACACAAAGCAGCACAAAAAACACTAAACACAAACAGAAACCGCCAAAACTAACTAGCATCTACTCACTACTGTGTGTGAATGCTATATGAGCATAGAATTCCACTCGCAAGGAAGAAGTACAAAAAACACCACCTGATATAGCAATATCACTAACTTCTGTAGCCATCTAGTGAGGAAAAGGTTAATGAAAGAATGGAAACGTATATATTCGGGATATAATCCTTAGCAGCGAAAATGGGACTCAAACGAGTTAACTCGGGTTAATAAATTTTGACACAAGTTAGCAACCTGAGTTAACTCGGGTTAATCAGGGAAGTGGTTAAACCTGAGTTTTCAGTGTTGAAAGCTGAAGCTTCAATATTCCACTAACCTTTCTCTACAAATACATAGGTCATATTAGCTAACGTAATGTGTTTTGTTATGCTGTGTACAGATACGGAAAAAATTTGGAGCGAGTCTTGATGGGAGTCCACCTGTAGGTAAGCAACAATTTCGCACGACTGTCCACAAGTAGCATAATATACAGGGGCTCTTGATTACTGCACATGCACAGTGTGTTGTAAGCGTAAGAATAAGAGAGCTGCAAATTTTATTTTCGTAGCTGTACATTCATAAATAGATTATAATTACCGTTTTGTGTCTCTGTGCTTGTGTTGCTTTAAGCTATAACATGAGAATGCATTAGTCATAATTCTTTGTGGACTTCTGACATCGTAGATGGCACCACTTAAACGATGAGGACTGGAAATTTAAAAGTGAAATCATTAGATTACAGTGACACAAGATATAAGTATATTGCCAGGTAGTATGTTTTGCTTTAAGTTTCACATTTTCTCGTGGATATAACAGCTTACATTTTCATTTTGATCGTAAAACAAAGCCATATACAATCGAATATTTTGTTTTAAACTTAGCGTTGAAAGAAATTTAGAAATCGTCTCACTATTCGTGAGCTGCCACAAGGGACAAAGAGTACTTAACCATATAAATGTTTACAAGTTCAGTGAACCATTAATTTTGTTTTGACAATGAAACTCCTACAAGTACATAGCTGCAAATACATTTTGTGACCGGTGGAAATATACCTAGTTTTAGAGAGGCAAGTGTTACAAAAAAAGTAACTAGGCTTCATTTCGAATATAGGTGACGCTTCAGGAGAGCAATTGATCCTTTCAATGCAGCTAAAGTTACAATCGGAATAATAGATGTAGGTATTCCAAGCCTCTTAAACACATCTTTCATGAAGAGAGTAGCGGTACCGCTTGCAGAAGTCCGATTACTTCAAGCTCTACTGTCGACTTACAGATGTTCGTAGATTGTTTACGTTTTTTATTCCATTAAGAACTGAATTTGTCTGTTAATTTTGTCGATCTTACTCAAATACACACGGTTCTATCTCGAAAAACACTTCATTGAAAATAATGTGTATCCCCAGCTACATAGCTTCTGTTTAGAAGAGACGTAGACTGGAATTTTATAATTGGATACTTAACAGCAGAAAGGTGCAACGTGTCAGATTTGTTGTTGTTTAGTCAACTGTCCGAAGACAGGTTTGAACCTCTTAAATAACACCAATAAGTCATCACTCATGAGACAATTAAGCCAGGAGATAATGGGTAGGGTGGCCAGTTCTTTTATCCCTCCAATACATACATCGCCGTTTAGTTACATATTCCACTAATCAGACTTCAGATGATACAAACAGTTGTTCTTTCTCTGACACATATCGTCAAGTGAGATGTAATGTCTGATAATGGATGTATATATCAGACAGAATCTCAATCAGAGGCAGTGCCAAATTTATAAATAGTATTTTATTAATAAATAAATTTCGCTCTTGAAGAACTTTAAGAATATACAGGGACATCATTTTATTTTTACTTCAATTTTCATTGTACCTGAGTTTTTGAATGTACTTCACTCCCACGCCCTCTACTAGTGAACTTCCAACTGTTCTCCTCACAGAACCAAGCGTATACAGTCAAAGTCGCCTTAAGGTCGTAGTAAACACAAACAGTATTGAGTTAGTGAGTATAGTACGTTCCAGAAATATGTTTGCGTTTTCCAGTGACGAAAGATCTTTCAATATTGAATCATATTTTCGCACAGGTACTATCGTCCGTTTGCCTACGTCGCATCCCGATTTCCCTCGGCCGCAACTGTTTAAAATAACTTAAATGAAAGTAATTAACTGTCACGTGATTTCCCCCCTTTCTACGATCATGCGACATAACCACTTGGACGGACGGTACATAGCATGTCTGAGTAACGTTATCTGTGCGGGTCGGGCAGAAGTGAAGATTGAATTTACAGTACGTAAGATACTCTTTTATATAATAGGTATAGAATTATTTCAACATGAGTTACTAGTACGAAGAACGAAACTGGTAATTGGAATTAGATGCAATAGTCTATAGTCCGATAATATGCACAAAAGAACTGAAGCCTGTATCTAAATGAACGGCCACCATTTAAAAAAATGTGTTTAAATATCCATGTTATGATTATTTTTCAATTTAACTTCATTCTCTATATTGTACGCTAATGTGCTGTAGACAGTATAATATACACTGCATAATGAATACGTCCGCATGGACAGCTCAGTTCGTGAGTAAAAACACTTATTGTTAATACTGTACTGTATTTTGATTAAACAAAAACCTAATGAAAATTATCAAATTCAAAATTACAATATCTCCTAGTTTACGTAAATGGATGAACTACTTTTCTTCCCTCCCATACTTAGTAAAGTGATTTGTTTGTATTTTACGCCAGAATCATCGAACTCCAGTCGTGGAAGGGGGTAGTAAACGGTGTTTCCGGCTCTGAACCATTAATCCAAAGGCATAGCCAGGTTAATATTAAAAATATTAGTAAAAATAAAATGATGTCCCTGTATTTTTTTAGAATTGAATTGATAGTACTTACGATAACTTTTCACTAATCTTCGTCAATAGTTTGATGATAATAGCCTACTAAAATTAAGACACTAAGGGACAAACAAACTTCACAATATGAAAGGTGTTGAGTCCTATAAACATTTCATAGGTACTATGATCCATCTATTATCCACAGATCTATTAATTTCTGCAAAACTTCCATTAAAATGTTCGACGGTCCAGTTCAAAAGGAAAACAACTCAAAATTTAAAGTTTTGAGAAACCTGCATTTTAAAGCTTTATGTTGCTGTGAAAAATCAAAGAATCGTTGCAATTACTCCAAATTCAGTTAATGACGTTTTATAAGTTTCAAATTAGAGTGTAGGCTAGTGATTGGATTATTTTCCCAGCAACATGCAGCTTTAAAATTCAGTTTTCTCAAAACTTTAAATTTTGAATCCATCTTGAATCTTGCGTACACTAATTTAAATTTTCAGTTGTTTCTTTTTTTAATTTGCCCGTCGTTTAATAGGTATGATCAATTGATAGTTGATCGATTTTCAGATTATAAAGCGATAGGGTTGGAAGTAAATCCCGAAAAGACTAAGTATACGATTATGTCTCGTGACCAGAATATTGTACGAAATGGAACTATAAAAATTGGAGATTTATCCTTCGAAGAGGTGGAGAAGTTCAAATATCTTGGAACAACAGTAACAAATATGACACTCGGGAGGAAATTAAACGCAGAATAAATATGGGGAATGCCTGTTATTATTCGGTTGAGAAGTTTTTGTCATCTAGTCTGCTGTCAAAAAATCTGAAAGTTATAATTTATAAAACAGTTATATTACCGGTTGTTCTGTATGGCTGTGAAACTTGGACTCTCACTTTGAGAGAGGAACAGAGATTAAGGGTGTTTGAGAATAAGGATTTTAGGAAAATATTTGGGGCTAAGAGGGATGAAGTTACAGGAGAATGGAGAAAGTTATATAACGCAGAACTGCACGCATTGTATACTTCACCTGATATAATTAGGAACATTAAATCCAGACGTTTGAGATGGGCAGGGCATGTAGCACATATGGGCGAATCCAGAAATGCATATAGAGTGTTAGTTGGGAGGCCGGAGGGGAAAAGACCTTTGGGGAGGCCGAGACGTAGATGGGAAGATAATATTAAAATGGATTTGAGGGAGGTGGGATATGATGGTAGAGACTGGATTAATCTTGCTCAGGATAGGGACCGATGGCGGGCTTATGTGAGGGCGGCAATGAACCTCCGGGTTCCTTAAAAGCCAGTAAGTAAGTAAGTAAGTTTCTACTTGCTACACATTTCACAGAACAGAACTTGTACAAACAGGCATGTTGAAATTCAACATGTGCAAGAAATGACACAAATTTTTCTTGAAACCTCTCAAAATTCAAGATAAGCGTTAAGAAATTAGGCTACGGAAAATACTCGAACAAATACGGTGTCTCTTATGAAAAACAAATGGCCAAATACCAGGAGTTACCAAACAGATCAAAGCCGTGTTACAAATACGCAGTTCAGAATTTCTCTATCTTGGAAGATATGTTATGAATATTTAAATAAGATTATTACTGTGTTAAGCTGCTAAATCGGAGTAAAAATATTAATAGATCAAACTATAACGTAGGTCTAACTTGGCCGTGTAAATTATTAAAAAAGTGTTTGTTTTGTTAATTTACACAAATTATTGTTAATATTTTGGTATGAAAATTTTCCATTATTCTGATGTCAATCAATGCATAAAACCTGGCAAATCTACTTATAAAATATGCTTGCATTTGCATAAATTTTTCACCGTTGATTAGGATAATTATATAATACGTTACTAACAATGAATCTTAAAGTATCCTTTGAAAATATGAATACGTACTTTAAAAATGATCGATGTAATGAAGATGAGATAAAATATCTGAAAAGCGACATTGTAAAATATTCTTATTAGTACATTAATTTCGAAATATTTTCTCTTCAATTACAGAACTTCCATGGAAACAATTTTATTTTACTACTCACAACAATACCTAATATTATTATTATAAACGTCCTTTATTTAAAGGCTTCCAGGACTGACAAAATGTACCAGACATTCATGAATATAATGAGGGGCATCGTATCAAAATTCACTTAGTCCAAATAAAAATATCTTTCAAAAGAGAGCAATATTTAATTAATCAGTGCCTTTGAAGCAGACAGCGTATTATAAGGCTCTTGTAGACAAGCAGGAAGCACTTTTTAAAGCAAACTAACAACACATATTGAATTATAGCCGTAAAAAGAGGGGAAATCTGTAAGAAAGTGAAATGGACTTTGCGCATTTTGATTCTGACACTCTTCATATACAGTATAGACATAAATAAGAAACATGTAATTTGAAAAAAAAAATAATAAAAGACGAAAGAAAGAAACCTATGTCATAGGTATAATGCAATAAATAAGTACGATAGAGTAAAAATACAAAAAATTAGGAAAATATGAATAAATATCAAACATTGTTACTATACTGGTGATTTCGTAAGATCCAAATGGTTCCCTTTAAAGCAATAATTTATCTGCTGTCTTCTATGTATACCTATCGGTTGAGCTGGTAGGTATTCTATGATCAGAATCTCTAACCCTATGGTAGACGTAATATACTGGTACACTTATCTATAATTAGGGCCTACTGGTACTGTGCTCCAACCACGAGAAAGTCTTTCCGGAATGACACGCAGCGGGGTGATGCTGTGAATGAATGTTGATGTCATAAGATGTCATAAGGTTACACACGTGGGTACTCGTTTCTCTATTGGCTAGCTCTCACAGCACAAACAATAACATTGATACACACATATTTATACTACCCTAGTTACAAAATTAGATCACTGTTAATCTCCTGGTCGTTTAATCTCTCCATACATATGCAGGAGAGCGCATGGTTTTTAAACTGACGTTATAACGATAATATTGTCTATCTGCTTCGCTCCAATAGATGACGCAATAGTAAGCACATTCCTTTCACGATTGATCTCCTGGTTGAAGAACAGGTAGGCTAGTAAGAAGAAAAATATTAATTATACATATAGCAAAATAATGAAAGCGGAAATGTTTCTTCCACGTTATGCTTAAAACAGTCACAAACACATCCATTAAAAAAATTGACAAGATAATTGATGATGATGTTGATTATTGTTATTATAATTATCATTATTATTATTATTATTATTATTATTATTATTATTATTATTATTATTAATTTTTATATGAACTGAATGACTAAAATTAAACCAATTAATATTAGAGGAGAAAAATTCCTTGCGGCGCCGGGGATCGAACCCTGGTCTTTGGTTCTACGTACCAAGCGCTCTCACCATTGAGCTACGCCGAAGTCCAATCCATAGCAGCGGATCGAACCCCTCTCCTCCAATGTTTTTTTCCCTTTTGTTACCATAACAGATATATTCTGTAGGAACAAAAAAATAATCTTTACATAAAATTAAACCAGTCAACTTTCTGGAATTTTAATGTTTCTCTGTATAAATTGTTTTTCTACATGAACTCCTTTGCAGTTAACACACTTTTTGCCAAAATTCTACTAGTTTTGTGACTTAATCACGATAGAATTGTGCATCTTGATGACGAAACCAGAAACCACCACCGTCTTAACAGCATGATCCGACTTCAAGTGATGTCATGAAAAATGTTCCTTAAGCTTAGATACGAGATGAAACTCCGACGGATCCAAGTAGGGGCTGTATTATGGATGATCCAAGACTGTGAAATCATGACGTTAAATCTCTGCAGTTCTTGCTCTAGTGTGAGGTCGTGCATTTTAATGTTGAAGAATTGACTATTCCATGTGAGGATGAACTCTTCCAAGTCGTATTTTTTATTTTCTCGGCGTTTCACAGTACCTTCCAGAACTAATGATTGCCAATAGGCATGATTTCTGGAGAAACTTCACCTATAAGATCCTAGAAGATCGTGAGCATTACTGTTCCCGCTGATGATGCAGTGATCTCTGGTGATGGCACTTCATGGACATTCTCTTGTTCTCTAGCTCAAAATGATGGACGTAGCTTCTATCTCCCTTGACGATATTGTACAGGAATCCATTGCCTTCATGTTCATAGCGCAGCAACAACAGAACTGTTGACAGATTTAATGTTCTCTCACTTCTGTTTCATTTTTGGAATCAGCGTGCAAGGTAGCGTATCGCGCTCGAATCTTACAATAGCTTAGATCTCCATTTATTGTCTGCACTCGCCAGCGCGAAATTCCATTTCTTTTCTACTAGATCTTCCGGAAAAACAAAGCAGTTCTGTTTTCGTTAATACAATGCCAATGAGCGTTTCAAGGCCTTCCACTCCATTGTTTGTCACTTAGATTGAGTCCCTTCCAACTCTCCTACGCCGAACTGAACTGATGTCTAAACATTCCTCTCCATAAACAACTTTTATTCGCCTATGAATATCAATTGGAGACACGTTTTCTGGAGTCAAGACCTTGAACACTGCATGCTATTTTCATTCACAGTGACATACCATCAACATATTTATGAACGTATTTCAGAGCGTTCAGAAGTTTGAAACTTGGCCCCGTGACGCAGGGAAATCTAAGCGATTTGAATGCAAAACAGTTAGTTGTACTGCTGTTTGTGTTTTGTTGAAATACATTTAATAGAGGCATTCCTTTTCAACAGGCTCTCGCGAGTGAGCAGCAGTTTCACTTTTTACGTTTTACATATATGTGTGCAAAGTTCGGTTTACTTCCAAATACACTAAAACCTTCCTAAAACGTAACGCGATCGTTCCAGATTTTTTTTCACAGCTTTTCGTTTTACAAAGGGTTGAGTTTTGGCAAAACTAAGAATAGACAACTGCAATATGCTCACTGTAGGAAGAACACAATGAAGAAATAATTTGAAATAAAATTCACTACATTACATGCAAAGTGAATTTTAGCCTCTCTCTGCGTCATAGCTCCATGGCTCCCACATTTCTTTTAAAGTGTATTGCCGCGACTTTTTTTTGAAGGGAACGTTGTGGGATTTCCTTCGCGTCCTGCATCAATTCAGAGTGTAAATTGCGCCCTGATCCATCGGTTGTGCAACTGAAGTTTTGTTTGATGGAAAATAGATTAACTTCACGTTAGACAAATCAATCCTTGGATGGCAGGTAGCATTGTCTAAAAACAGTATGACCTTACGACTTTGACGCTTCATTGCTCCTTTAGAATTTTATTATGAAGACACTCTTCCATGATAGAACTGGTCATCTAGGCTTTTTATTAAATCGGACAGTTTTACTTTATTCGCACTGTATTGGCATATAAATACAAAACTCAGAATAAATAAACGGTAATGTGAAACTAAATTGACACTACACTACAGTTATTCACAGTTCTATTCTACTCGCACTGTCCTTTATCACTGTATTGGCTTGTTAGCACAAAACTGAATACAGTATAAAAATGAAATGAAAGAAAATTCAAGAGGGTTGGAAGAAGTAACGGTACAGGAGGTCAGTAACCTGCCGGGTCCTTGACAATAAGCACAGAATACAGCGTATTCCGAATCTCACCGGTCCGGTGGCATCAATGACGTCACGTTGCAGCGAAATAAGGAACAAAACTGGTGGAAGGATCGATGGCTGTCATGGCGACTGTATAAGTTGTTGTCTGTGCTACGCTAGCAAAATTTTGCGAAATTTCCGTACTGCCATCTCGTTCAATGAAAAGAGATCATAAACAACTTATTTCTTGAACCGGTAGTAATAACTGGTCCGTTGACATGTTCGCTTATAAGCCATTAACATATTGTTTTTACGCTGTGCTCATTACAAACAATGCAGCAGAACACACCGCCATGACACAACAGTGCACGATGTCATTCGTCTGCTAATTCCTGCCCTATACCAAGCCCCTACAGTCTCGGCTGCGCGGAACGAGGAAACCGGGGCAAATTGAACGCTGCGCTTGCCGCCATGATGTTGGACAGCAGACGCATCATAGCAGTACGTAAATCGCGCAATTTAACGCTGTGATGATCTAAAATTGACAGATTATGTCCATTTTCGACGTTTAACGTAAAATTATGACGAAATTAATATATTCAAAGTTTCATTGATATGGGTCAGAGCATTAAAGGAAAGAAAATACGTACGCAGCAATTGATAGAAAACATGCTTATACATCCATAAATAGGCCTACGCAATACTCATTATAGAATGTATAATTTTACGTTAATCAGCATATTCTTAGGTTTCAGAGAATGGAAAATTATATTAACATACATTACTCTTAGATCACAAGACGTAAATACATGCACCTTGATTACACAAGTTCTTATTATAATCAAATTCTTAAGTGAAATAAATATGTGATGTTGTTAAGTTTTTAGAAAATCGAAAATTATATTACCGGTACTTTTAGACCACAGGACATAAGTAACCACGCAAAATGTAATGCGCAAAGGTAGCAAAATTACATCGCATTTATAAGTAATTCTTCAATTAATAAAGGGAATGCTATCAATTATAAAAAAAATAGCCTAACTGTATCTAATACATTGCAAATAATAGGTAACATGAGGACCTAAAAAGTAAACATAATCACATTATGTAAAAAAAAACATACTTTTTATGAGTGGATTTCTTTACATCATAGATTGTTATTTTAAATAAATATATATCATTGCTTGCGGAGTGATAGTACGTAATTTTATGCACATATGTTCTATCAATAAGATAATATTCCTTGCTTTTTTAATAATATATATCCGGCAAAATATAAGCGGATTATTTGTATGTGAACTATATGCATTTATAGCCCCCCAGTGAAAAATAATGCACTAGGAATATCTGCAAAAACAAAACAGCAACAAAAATTGCTGTGCAAATGACAGCATAGACCTCTCTCACAAATATAAAGTAATTTTGAATAAGCACTTTAACCCAATTTGAAAAGACAACATACCTCTTGATTCTTGAAAGGGGGGGGGGTAGGTAAATGCTGCGGCAGATGATGACTTTAAAATTGACACATTAAAATGTAAGATATTATAATAGGCCTTCAGATAAATTAGGTAACTATTTACATTTATAACCACAATGAAAGATAATATTGGGAATGCCTGCAAATCAAATTCATGTGCAATTGGCAATATAGATACCCCCGAAAAAACATTTTAAATGAAAAGATAACAACACAGGGCTACCTCTAAATTCTTGCAAGGATGGTTTCTAATAGATGCTGCCAGATGACGTAGAGATTAACAATTACATTACAATTTAATTTATGTTATAATACTCATAGGTTTTTATTTACATTTACAATCCGAATGAAAAATAGAACTGGGAACCCCTGAAAAGAGTGGAATAAATAAAAACTACATAGAAAAAAATGAACGGTAACTAATAAGTAGCACAAAAAATGCACATGATAATATAGTTACATACCTATCGATTCATGAAGAGGATGGATTATGTTAGATGCTGCCTGACATGTTCTATGTAAATTAACGTTGTAAGATCTTGCTGTGTGATGGCATCTAATTTTAGTGTACATTTCAACTGTTAAAGATACAATTCTTACGATGTGATTGTCAGGAAACTCGTTTTTTAATACATGTTACTGCAGTTCAGGGAATATTTAATTTAGGCCTATGTTATCTGTTCTAGAATAGTTATCTTTATCTTTAGACCTACAGGACCTTTAAGTGGCATGCCATTTGTTTCCTTAACAACTGTCTAATGCAACATTCACATAATCTACAAATCTTTACGATGTCTGCTGATGGAATTGCCAAACCCCCATTGTCTTTTCTCAATAAAAACGCTATGTGTTTGAGGGATTTGTTGCCATACAGTGATTCCTCACATTGATGACAATGCTGTTTCTACCTATTTCATGGCGGCGTGAACATGCGCAGACAGGTTTCAATTTTGGACAGCACACCAGCGCTCCGTGTGAGTCTAGTATACTATATAACGTCTTTGCCCTATACAAGAACCAATCAGATTCACTGATGGCGGCTGATGGAGATTGCCACCATCTCTGCAAGCTGATGGCAACGGTGTGACACCGGTGGAGCATCAATGACGTCATCGGTGGAATTCGGAACACTGTGATGCCATCGGATTGCTCACCGGTGAGAATCGGAATATGCTCATAGTGACATGGTTAGAGAACAACGAGTTAGAAAGAGAAAGATAAAGAGTGGTCATTGTGCCGCCATGTTTGAAGAAAATTGAACGACTGTCGGTAATGAACTTATGCGCCCAAAACAAAGTGGGCGTGGTGATAACTGACATTAGAATCGTCAGCTGTCTTAATTTCGTTTGCATAAATCAGTTAAACTGAAGTGGAAAAACCTAGTATTTCGTCAAATACGTGCTAGGAACTTAATCTAAACTTATGTACGCTAAATTTAAAACACTTGAGCTATTCCTAGTAGGAATGCTTAAAAGAATAACCTAAGCAAAATTGTCATGTAGTATGACAAGAAGTCCTAGCAAATATACTGAAGAAAATGTTAATATTCCTAGGTTCTTTTAAATGCGACCTGCAAGATTGCCTATAAAATGAACGAGTATGATTCGGATGATTTTATTAAATTGTTTTCCCAGTCTCTACACGTTGCAAAACTATTTACTATCCCATAAGATATAGAATGAAAGTAGGCCCTATCTGTAGTAAACAACCTTTACCTCCAAGCTCGTAACGTGGGTGAAACATGACAAAACACGCTTTCAGTTTTTTTTTGTTACAGTAAAGTATAATTATTATCGAAATGTGAACGTGAGGCCAACAGCCGGCTGGTCTGTCTGAGCCTTTCAAGGGCTGTGGCACCACAGATAATTATTAGTGTATAATTGGGCACCCACGTACAATAATGGGGTAAGTAGTTACGAAATATATTCATACTTACCCCATTATTGCACCTGGGTGATCAATTATGTTCTTTCATGTCCTTCCAGTCAAAATACTAACAACAATACGACCTACCCCAGAGTTTTGCGTTATTTTGGATGCGAGTGTCGAAATACAGTTTTAATATTTGATTGCTATTACTAGGTTTGAAACGGAATTGTAGCGGTTTTATCCGTATTTAGTTTAACTTTATTACTAGTGAACCATTTATTTGATTAATCGTTTGTCTTCGAAATAGGCCTACTTCTTATAAGCTACAGCTCATCGTCTTCTTGTATAAGCAGTAAGGACAGAAGAAGCAGAAATAAAGGATGCCGGTGTCGAAATACAGTTTTAATATTGTATTGCTATTTGTTTTTCACTGGGTCTGAAACGGAATTGTATTGGTTTTATCCGTATTTAGTTTAAGTACATTACCAGTGAACCATTTATTTTGTTTATGCCGGGCGTTGTTACACATTTATGCATGAAAAAAAAATGCTGCTAATTAACAAAACTATGGACTTAACTTCATAAAATTTACATGAAATATGATATATCAGTTGTCTTTTTCCTTTTGACATTGCAGTTATATGCAGCACACACAACAGGCATGTTTTTTCTTCGTTTTTTTATACTTCTTACCTCCGTTATACAACATTGTAAGCAGACGAATTTTTACAAAGGTGGGCGCTTAGCCCAGATCTGCCGTGTTTCGCGGTGGCACCGCAAAGAGCGCTGTATAGGACAACATGGCCACTCTATAGTCTTCTCTTTCTAACTCGTTGTTAGAGAAGCTTCACCCCCAACGCCTGACAAAGAATAGCGAAAGTCTTCTAGATCATTGCATGCACAGTCACACAAAAAAATTATGTCATGCTTCGTACAGTATTAGTCTATCGCAAAATAAAAAATGGTTTGAAAGAATTTAGCAACAGTTACGCTTAAAATTATCCGTTATAGTCAGGTTTTTTACCTAAATGGAGCTCAAAAATGATTCCGTTTTCGCGTTAGGCAGTTTTTCGTTTTAAAGTATTATTTTACATAGGAAGTCATTCCGTTCCAAAATTTATTTTTCGTTTGTGCAGGTTTCCTTTTTTATAGAGGGTACGTTTTAGCAAGGTTTTACTGTATTATATAATAAGAACAACGTTATCATGGTTATTGTTATCAAAAGAGGAAGAAGTCATTAGGAGATTAATGTTTTACAAGCACAGGCAAAGTTGCAGATTTTATTGGCTGCATTTTAGTACACCTTCGCTAAATCACAACTGAACTTCTTACGAAAGATTTACTTTTTAACCAGAAAATACTCATGCAAGTAAACAATACAAAACCCGCATCCATTAAACTTCGAATGAACAGAGCTTCCTTCATCCCACGTCTTTCATTTTGCATACGAACCTGAAGGTACATCAGTAAAGTAAACAATACATGTTATCCTATAGCCAGTGTTCCTTAAACATGTAGCCGCCTCTAGGCAATGTTTTGGTGTCCAGCCTTCATTCCCTAGTCATGATGAGAAAAGAACTTTTGGGTTCCAATGCCTCATTGCATAAATGAGTCGTCGAGAATCCTCCATCACTGTCCTTTACCAATCTTTGGACAAACCGCGAGATACTCCCGTTTCCCCCTTTATTCCATCATCCGTCATTTCATCTACCATCTCAATAGTAAAAATTCGCAGGGGTGAAGTCTTAAGGATAGTACGGGTTTCCGATGCTAATATAAAAAGGCCTTGGGGCTCCGGGTTCCGGGGCGGCTCTATTAGGAACTGAGGCAGGATTGTCCATCTGTCAGCGTCGGATACACGAATACCACAAGGCCATCGATCGAAGTAGAACAATCATCGCATAGGCCTATACAGGGTGATTCACGAGAATTTACCATCACTTACGGAGCTTATTTCCGAAGACATTCTGAGCAAAAAGTATCATATAAACATTTGTCCTAATCTCAATATTTTCAGAGTTACACTAATTTGAAGTTGTTAGTAAAATCCTTTTTTTTTCTTTAGTTTTAAAGGTAAAAGAATATTACAAATAGAGAATGAATTATTCAGAAGTATCATTTCTTTAATTGGCTAGTGTTGTGAAGTTAAAAATGTGTTATTAATTGGTTTGTACAGATTTTATGTTTCAATTTTTAACTGAAAATAATATCATTCTTACGCACTTATCATAAAAATTGTTACAAATCATATGACTTTAGGAACATGAGTCTGCTTCCTAATGTACAGTCTTGAAGAAGTTACAAGAGTGGCGTGATTTGTAACAATTGTTGTGATAAATGCATAAGAAAAATGCAATTTTGTGGTTAAAAATGAAAAAAAAAATATATATATATATATGTGTACGAAGCAACTATAGAATTCACAACACATTTTTAGCTTCAAAATACTAGCTAATTAAAGAAATGATACTCCTGAATAGTTCATTCTTTTCCTGTAATATTCTTTTACCCTTAAAACTAAAGAATAATGATATTTTACAAATATTTTCAAATTAATGTAACTCTGAAAATATTGAGTTTAGGATACATGTTTGTATGACTCTTTTGCTCAGAATGTCTTCGAAAATAAGCTCCGTAAGTGACGGTAAATCCTCGTGAATCACCCTGTATAGGGTGTACAATGACCCAAATTATGCCTATGCGTAGCCTAAGTACTCATTTCTAACTCACTTGATTTTCCATTAAAAATTTCAACAGGCCTAACAAAAATATCTTCTGCCGGTTAAGTCGCGATCGTTTCATAATAAAATAACTGAACCTTCCGTCACTCTGATAAACAGAAAGTTATTTTTTTTTTTCTCAATATAGGACTCATAAAACTTTATATATCCTCTTACATGCCGTTCCGTGTAATTTTTCGATGCATTTGAAAAATACTGGCAATGTAACAAACTCCAGCCTTCTACGCAAACATTGCCATTTTAGGCCATGGTCTACGACGATCCGTGCGTAAATATGGTCATGCTGCAGGAACGTCTTTGAATATGTCTGAAAACAGATTGAACACCGGAGGCGAAATAATATAGGCTAGGCCTAGACTTGTCGTATACCTCAGTATATTTTCATTTCCTCTAATCATATGTTTTATTAATACCGTATTATAAATAATATTCTTGAATCACTAGAATTAAACTTTCATGTTTCTATTTTCTTCGTCATGTCTTGTTCATAAGACTCCAAGGCTTGAAGTCATCTCCGTATAAGCTCTCAATTCATTACCATTTGCAGAGATTCGCGATCGTTAGTTGGTGTAACAGGAAACTCAGCATGTTATTTTATTTCGACGCGGTGACGTTTATGTCTCCCTGGCGGTTTCAAAGAGATCTCTTGGAAGTCAAACTGTGGTTCAGTCAATTAGTTCACATTTTCTAAACCAAAGAGATCACAGATCGATCTCGAATAAATTCTGTGTGATTGTAATTATACAAAGCAGCTATGGAACAGATTTTCTTCGAATATCTGTAATTCTCATTTCCTCCATGCTCCAGTATTATTGTAGCATAACCTTACAGGGCGATTCTAAAGTCTTTATCAATTTTCGGAGGTCGATAGAACAGTAACTATACAACCGCATATTTAGTAAGTATTGAGCTTCGTGACTGTATATACTAGACTGTGATACAACCATGACAGATATAACGGAAACGCTTATGATCAGTGGATAGAGTACCGGTATCTTTTCAAGTTTACAAATGTCCCATATGTTCACCGTTGGTGACGCGGCAGACATCAACCCTATAGCTCCAATACTTGACAGTCGATACTAGCGACTGCATATTGTGTGATTCTCTGTCGCAGCTGTGTTATACTTGTTTTTTTTTTTTTTTTTTTTTTTTAATGGGGCACGACAGTTAAGCGGCTGAGCTTGGAACTACAGCGCTATGTTGCCAATATGGACTACCATGCTGCCAGCTGATGGAAGCTAGCAATTGAGTGACGATGGCTGACGTTAAAACATTCATTGACAATTGACGCGAAGGTAAGAAAACAATACAAAAATGACAGAGAATCAAACACGAAACGTACCAATGCTAACATTGTGTGCACAATAAATGTCGCCAAGAGAACTATTAAGCACTTGCCACATGGGAACGGTACGTTTGGCAACTCAACCGTTGTTACCATAGCAACAGGCCTACCACGCTATGACACATTCAGTTGTTTTTCCGATCGCAACGCTCCTGTCATGTCCCGTCTTAAAAAAAAAGTATAAATCACGTGCCAAGGGGACGAACACATGATCTTTGACATAACCCCATAAGAAAAAAAATCACATGAGGTTAGGTTAGGTTAGGTTAGGTTAGGTTAGGTTAGGTAATCGTGATGGTCACGGAAGAAGACGAGAGTCATCTCGAGAAACACATCCAATCCAAGAATGTGGAATTTCATCGAGGTAATGACGGACAGCATGATGAAAATGAGGTGAGGCCCCATCTTACTGATAAATGAAGCCCTGGCTATCTGGCTGTAATTGTGGCATTAACAATTGTTGAAGCATGTCCGGCAACAGCTTGCTCCACAAAGAAAAATGGGTCGTAGGCCTAAACTTTTGAAGAAGAAATAGCAAAAAACACACTTACCTTAAGGGAATCATGGGTGTCTTCCATCACAACACCAGAATTTTCCGTGCCCCAAGTGCGAATATTGTAACGGTTCACGTAAGCAGCCAGTCTCTTTAAACTTGTTGTAGCATGCACGAATTGCATTGAATGCAAGTGGTTCTTGATTATATTTCGTGCGAAATAGTCGTTGTACCACAGTCTAGTATATACAGTCACGAAGCTTAGAGTTGTGAGGGTGCTAGGAACAATAGACTGTGCCGGTACTATTTCGCATTGTCTCTAATGATGCGACATTAGCGATCCTAGTTGTTAGCAACTATCTATGGATGAATATTTGCTACGCATTGAGCTTCGTGACTGTATATACTAGATTGTGGTTGTACCGTCACAACTGCCACACATTTAGCAAATTCTAATATGCAGAAAGCTTTGTTGTTTTCACCAGTGAACGCTATGTCTTCGTTATGACTGCCCCCCCCCCCCCAGCGGCTAAGTCTACAAGTACGCCATGGCGTCTATTAGGTACGAATGCAAACTTGAAGAGATACTCTATCCACTGATATAAGCGTTATCGCTATGTCTGTCATGGTTAAGTCTTACTGTTCTTTCGACCTCCAAAACCAGGTAAAAACTTTAGAATCACTCTGTATTATCTCTATAATAAATTGAAAACAGACATTAAATATACCGTACATATAAACGCAATTACCTGGTACAAGGCTACATTCATTCATTCATTCATTCATTCATGCATACATTCATTCAGTGTTCTGCCCAAGAACTGATCCTTCACTACAAACCCAGCTTTCTCCAATCTCTCCTATTTTCTGCCTTCCTCTTTGTCTCCTCATATGACCCATATAATATCTTAATGTCATCATCTCTACATCAAAAATGAAAACGATGCTATTTTTTTAAGTAGGTTATTTTACGACGCTTTTTCAACATCTTAGGTTATTTAGCGTCTGAATGAGATGAAGGTGATAATGCCGGTGAAATGAGTCCAAGGTCCAGCACTGAAAGTTACCCAGCATTTGCTCATATTTGGTTGAGGGAAAACCCCGGAAAAACTTCAACCAGGTAACTTGCCCCGACCGGGAATTGAACCTGAGCCACCTGGTTTCGCGGCCAGACGCGCTAACCGTTACTCCACAGGTGTGGACAACGATGCTATTATAAAGAATCGTCATTTCCAGTACTTACCCTGCTGGAGTAATTTACTATGTTATTAACTGACCGAAACTTAAATACATCATTCTCTCGTTCTTTCATATTAGCCTAACTATCTACTTTTCTATTACATGATTTCTGACTGAATTTATAATAGTACTGAAATAAGGGAACAGTAAAGTTCATGGTACAAACACTGTTGTAACACCTAATTACTGTATTTCTACAAATCCAAATAAGAGTACATTGTATCGTGAAATATAATAGTACATTATGCAACGAGCCTATAATGATAGTAATTAAGAATCGAGTATGGATATTTATGAAACGAGCGCAAGCGAGTTTCATAATTTTCATACGAGCTTCTTAATTACCATTATAGGCGAGTTTCATACGACTTTTTATGCTCGACCATATTTCTAACTTGAAATTACCGGTATTCAGATGTATACATTTTATTTGTATCTGGCAAGATCGGAAGTGACCTTGTTCTAGGTCGTGAATTGTGAGATGTGCGCAGACGCGAAAGTATTGATTTTTTTCCGAGGAACAATAATGTCATTGACCTTGACGTAGTCCCGTTAAACTTGATAATATTATAATATTATAACCTTGATTATTGAATTCGACATTGGAAAAGAGATGATAAATTGAATTTATTTGAATATTATTTACAATTAACGCTAATTATTATAGTAACAGAACATAACCTTCTGCGACAGTATTGGATTTCCAGCCTCCGTGACTTTTCGCTGATTCTCTTTCGATTGAATATCCGAGAATAATCGATACTTGCGGTTTTATAACGGTAGGAAGCTGACCTGTCATTGGCTGAACAGTTGTAACCTGAGTCGTCATTGGCTGAAAGACCTCACCTTTAATGAGTAGGTGTACTTTAATGACATGCATTAAAGGTCTGCTACCAGGTGTATAATTACTACATTTCGGCATGGTCGAGCATAAATAAATATATCTATACCATACTGTAAGTTTTCCAGATTTCGTAGTAACTGTGAGACCATCAAAATTCATCAAATTTTACTACTTTTCTTATGTGCTAATTATATCCTATATTTCAAAATAATATGTTCAGCTTTTTAGTTCGTCAACTACATTAAACATTTGCATAACTTCTCAAGATAAATATTTTGCACAATAACAGAATAAAGTAATGTATTTTATTACATGTTAATTATCAGACAAATAACAATTGCAAATGTGCTTTTACTTCAATTTATTAAAATTTTTCACAAGTTTCAAATATTGCTTGCTGGGAGGAATATGAATCTGAGACAGAACAGTGTTTTCAAGAGACCATAGCGTTCCCGAAGGTGCAGAACGAATTAAATGCACTACTGCTCTTCCAATAGTGCCTGGAGACCTGGAAGAAAATGGAGAGGATAAAAACCAGGACTAGAAATGACTTATTAATCATGCTGAGATAGGAAGAAAATTCTACTATACCGCAAATGCTGTTACTAGTTAAAATTCAATTAAGCAACTCTGTTGTGAAAGAAAGATTTCTTATGTAGTCTATTGTAAATGCTTAGTAAGCCTATTAGTATTTTACCGATATTAATTAATATGGAATTGCAGTATGTCTCTGAATATGTGTATTTGGGTCAACTGGTTACCTTCTCACAAAGAAACCAGAAAGAGATCAATAGAAGAATTTCATCGGCATGGAAGGCGTTCTGGAGCCTGAAGTTCATATGGACCGACAAGACAATTAACCGCAATCTCAAGTTCGAGGCACTAGAGGCATGTATAATTCCAGTTTTGCTATACGGCTGCCAAACTTGGACACTGACCGAGAGACAACGCTCAAGTATACAAACATGCCAGAGGAAGATGCAAAGGAAAATACTGGGCACCAAGCTACGAGACAGAATGACTAACGAAACACTACAAAGACTGACGAACACTACTGACGCAGCAGAACGAGCAACGGCAACGAAGTGGACCTGGGGGGACATGTGGCGAGACTACATCAGACAAGATGGACCCATGCAGTCACGATGTGGGACCCCTACGTCGGAAGGAGAGGACAGGGAAGACCACGGCTCAGATGGTCTGACATGTTTACCAGAGAGGCGTGGAAACAATGGTCGAGGACAGCAAAGAACAGAGTTTTGTGGAAAGAACTAGGGAAGGTCATTGTAAATAGGTGACGTAATCAGTGTTAAGATATTGTAAATAGTAAATTCAGTATTAGTGAAAGTGTGAGATAAGTTTTGTAAATAGTAAAGTCAGTGTTGAAAAAGTGTCAGTTAAATAGTGTAAATAGAATCAGTGTTGTCAAAGTGCCAGTGTCAGTATAATGTGTGTAGTGCAAGAAAAAAAAATGAACAAAGAACAGTGCGGAGGCTAGTTAAAGTTGAACAGGATTATTAACCATGTCACGACAAGCTCGCCTGGATTGGCTCACCAAGCGAGTACACTTGAGCCACCCCTGTCGAGGGGGTTCTAACCCCATCACAGGAGGCCTGTGCCCAACATGGGACATCATGGCTAATATTCATTCATTCATTCATTCAATTAATATGGCATTATTACATCAAATTGGTAAATTATAAGTAAAATGAAAAATAATGAAATTAATAGCAAAGCTTGAGTCTTCAAGTAGGCCTACACGAGTTTACTTTAAAAAATAACTGTAAAGGCTAATGATTATGCTACCACAGCGAACATTCATATTAAAAGGACATAAACTGAACATTGTTAATTTTATTATTGTGATACATATTTCGTCTATGATAATGTATGAATTGTGTTTAAATTAATTCATACAGATTTCTACCATAATTTACATGAAGATTGCTTTAAAATAAAACCCTTGAAATTGTTTGATCAGAGTACTTTCGTGCAATATTGAGATGACCATTTATGGATTGAATAGAAAATTATGATATTGATACAATAGTAATTTAATATATCATATGTAATTTTCATCTTACGATGTTTGGTGACGTATACACGTCCGTTGATGTGACATATTCTTCTTCTTCTTCTTCTTCTTCTTCTTCTTCTTCTTTCTTGGCGCTACAGCTCATTGTGAACCTTGGCCTCTTCCACGATTTTCCGCCAGTTGTCTCGATCCTGCGAAATTGCTTTCCAATTCCTATATCCCATCTTACATATGTCTTCCTCAACTCCATCCAGCCATCTTATTCTTGGTCGTCCACGGCTTCTTTGGCCCCCAGGATTTCCATTTAATATCCTTTTAGGAATGTCTACGTCATTCATCCGTGCCACGTGCCCAGCCCACCTTAATCTTGCTGTTTTTACTATTCTTCTAATAGGCGGATCTTTATAGATGCAATACAATTCATTATTATATCGCCTTCTCCATCTTCCTCTCTCGAATACTGGGCCAATTATTTTACGGAGTACCTTCCTCTCAAAGGCATCCAAATTTCCAGCGTCCTTTTTTGTTAGGGACCACGTCTCAGCAGCGTATGCTAGTACAGGTCTTGTAAGTGTTTTATAGATAGTTATCTTTGTGGTACGAGATAAAATTCTTGAACAAAGTAATTTTCTTAAGGCGAAGTAAGCTCTATTGGCAGCCATTAACCTCTGCTTTATTTCATATGAAATATCATTAGAATGAGTAACTGTTGATCCCAGGTATTTAAATTCATCCACTCTCTCGAAGTCATATCTGCCTATTGTTATTGAGGATGGCATATTCTTGAGGTTTGCCTTTCCACAAGCCATGCATTTAGTTTTCGATTGATTAATGGTCAATCCCATATTCCTTCCTGCCTTTTCTATATTCAAGAATGCATCTTCCATTGCCCTTCTAGATCTTGCCACTATATCTATATCATCGGCGTATGCGAGTATCTGCACTGATTTATAAAATATGGTCCCTCTGCTAAGTAGGTTTGCATCTCTTACTACCTTTGATGTGACATATTAATGAATTTAAATGCTATTATAGTCACAATCATGCCATGGTATGAAAGAAAAATTTCACAACCTCGAGCGGAAAACAGGAAGTCGCAGGTTCGATTCCCGCTCGAGGTTGTGAAATTTTTCTTTCATACCATGGCATGATTGTGACTATAATAGTATTTAAATTCATTAATATATCATAGTATAAGAGAATAAGACTTCCAGATTCTGAAAATTGTAACAAATATGAAAATATTGGAAGTACCTATATGCTAAAAACCAGGGGCGGCCTGTCCTTATGTGCTCATGTGCTACAGCACATAATAAAAGTAAGGGAGAAAAATATGTTTTGTTTTAAAAACCTCAAAAATATTTATTTAATTTAAATAGTTACCGGTACTTTATGTTTCCATTCTATATTGTTAAAGCATTTGAATCGTCTGCCTTGACATATTTCATCATTTACCCTCCACTGTAGTGCGAGATGTGCTAAGCACAGGAAAGATGTCGACATGGAGAAATACACGTGCTTCAGTTACCCTTTTCACTTCCCCGCAAGCGCCGGAAACCTCATCAAACTGCTGTCCCTTCTGTGCTCACCAAAGAGTAGCCAGAACAGAATAGCCAACTTACGTATTTAGTATCTAAAAATTAATTTATTAAAAATGTATTTAAATATGAAATATTTATTTTTTATATTATAAATGTAGTTTTTAGCCATCGTTTTCAATTCTTCTAGTTCATAAAATTAGACATACTATCCAGGTCGATGGCATTTAAGTGTGCTTAAATGCGACAGACTCATGTCAGTAGATTTACTGGCATGTAAAAGAACTCCTGTGGGACAAAATTCCGACACACCGGCGACGCTGATATAACCTCAGCAGCTGCGAGCGTCGTTAAATAAAACATAACATTTTTCAATACTAAGGTGACAGACAAGTTCGCCAACAGGAAGGAGAATGGACATCAATTTTAGTTATTAGGATGAGTGCTGTTGTTATTGTTATTATTATTATTATTATTATTATTATTATTATTATTATTATTATTATTATTATTACTCTTGTTGTAGTAGCACATACATTTAAACAGTCACGAGCCGCCACTGCTAAAAACTCAGAAAAGTTTCTTAAAGAAGTCCTGAAATTGAAAGAAACTCTAGGAATAGCTAAATAAAAGGAGAATTTTCTACCTATTCATAACCCGATTGATCATATAGCTATATAATACAATCTATACTTAAACAAAATCTTTAACAAGAAAGATATTTGTCTTCAAGAAGCAAAAATTCTAACATTGGAAACTCTACATGCAACATATCCATTAAGTAATTGGACATATATATATACACACAGATGCAGATGGCTCTCTCATGGATCCCGAGGGGGTCCACAACTCTGAAGTAACTGGGAACCACTGCTCTAGACGTCAATCCATAACACCGATGGAATTTCAATGCAGACCTACTTCTTTCAAATACATGTTAATTATAAGCTTGTAATTCTTACAGGCGTTAATCTAACATTATATAAGATTATTTAACAAAATATGATTACATACGATTCCATGAAATGTAAGTTGGAAAACTTCTTCATGGATTCTTTCTTCTGCTTCATTAGACGCCGTCCATATAGACTAGAAGTGTACACTGACTGTTTCACACCTGGACACAATGCCACTACTCGTAGTCCAGTTTGATTATAGTGATACTGTGCCTACAACAAAAGTTTCAATATGTACCTTAAATATAATTGTCTTTAAATAGTTTAGAAAATTATGAAAAAGTCGAGAGAATTGGTAGATCTGTTTTATTACAAATTATGTGCTGTAATTTATCCAAACTATTTTTTCACACTGTAGTGGAAATAATACATTGACATAGCCCCAACCATCCTCCTTCTAACGACACCCCGACTACTATAATTCCTATAGGTTAGGGTGACCAGACGTCCCGGGATTGTCCCTTTTTTCAGCCTCTTGTACTCTGTCCCGAGAAAAGTATGCTCGGGATGCCAAATGTCCCATTTTTTTTTAACAGCGTCCCATTTCCCTAAATTATTGTTAAAATATTTATTTTTCTTTTATTTTATTAAGTAAGATAAATAAATTAGTTTTACAACGTAATTCAAATTGTAAGTTTTGTATTAGGAATACCTGGCACCAATGCACCATCAGAAAGAGTGTTTTCATTGTTGAATTCAATTTGATGTGACGAAAGGAATCAGTTTTCAGTTAAAACCATGAAGATATATTAATCACAAAATGTAATTTCAAAAATGAGTCTTGCATGGACTTCTATACCGGTAGTTTCCTAAAGGAAAGGCCAACACTTCTAGAGCAAATTCACTCATCAAAGAAATATGATGCTGATCGTACAGTTAATGAAAAAGGTAATATGAGGCAAAAAATGTTGTTATGAAATAAGTTCAGAATACAGTAATATGGATATGATGTAAAGTTCAATTAACCTGAAGTATTTTTAAACAGATAAGTTAACCTATTTAATCGAGACTAGTTGCAAAATAAAAAATTGTCAACAATGACTTAAGCAAAGTATCCATACTACTTCATTATATACTTGCATAATTATTATAGCCTAGTTATTTTAACCAGTGTAGTATTTATTACTTTAAAATAAATAAAACTGGATCTTATTGCTTACTGACATATAAACACAAGTAATAATGAATGTTTGGAATTCATGCCAACTTTAATAAGTGTCCCGCTTTTTTATTTTGGAAATCTGGTCACCCTACTATAGGTACATGTTCATTTTAATATAAACTATACATCGTGGTTTATTTCTAAACAAAAAAGTGTCCTGGCTCTATCGTTTTGGTAGTATCTACCAGTAGCAGTTGTCTTCTTCTTCATCATCATCATCATCATCATCATCATCATCATCATCATTATCTCCACAGGAATATTTATGGAATGTCAGTTGAAAATACATGGATTCGCATCTAGATGTAGAGGTTGTTAGATACCGTATGCGGAGTAGACCTCACTATGAAATTGTTTAAATATGAATATAATATGACTTTACAAATTCAAAATTTGACGGTATAGTAATGTAATCTGAGTACCAATTAATAGTCATAACCTCCTGAGTCTTGAGACATTTGTTGTTTTATTTTTAAAGTTCAGTGTAATTCTACACTTAAAAATAAAAGTCACTGATATGAGGAAAAATGCTGAAAAAATTCTGCAGGTTACAGTTAGGGCACAAATGCAGGTATATTATACTATACTTCGGGTCTCTGCACATACATCTTATATTATAATCGTGTATTAAGTATGGTACAGTATACTTTACTCTCAGAACTCTGGAGGTTAATAATATATATTTTAAAGGGGGTCCTGTAGTACATAATAATGTTGATAATAAACGTCCAACAATTATGTTGGCTGTATATGAAAATCATGAAAGTGTCCTGGCACTGCCCAGCCTCAAGAAATAGTACTCTGGCACAGCCAGGGCCTGCCAAGTCTGAAATACACCTCTGCCGGTACTGCTTTACTATTCAGTATGATGCAATTTTATTAAAATTACGTTATCTCGAGCCAGAAATCTTAAAACCTGCATTTATCACCATCCCACCAGCGGAAATCCCTCTTTAGTACAGGAAAATGTCTCAATTCAATGCTGGCACTGGTTTTAACATAAAAAAAAAGGCAAGAGACACGTTATATGGAGTACTTACACCCATGTTCCTTGTAAGTGACACAACAGCGTGCTTTGAGGCTGAATAAATAGGGGCATGAGGTAATGCTTCGAAACCAACAATTGACGCATTGTTAATTACAACACCTCCATTAGCTCCAGATCTCTTTCCCATATACTTGAAGGCCAGCAGTGTGCCACATAGCACTCCTTGCTGTGAAATGGAATAAAATTTTCCTTAATTAAAATCAATCTTATTAAAAGTGATACCGGTATTGAAAACAAACGCGATTTATTGTATACGAGTAGATAGATTATTCATTATATTTGAATATCATACCGGTACTTAACCTAAAATATTTATATTGTTGTATTTACAATGTTTTACATTTGAGCAGTCCTCACAGACTCAGTTTTTTTTTTATTTTTATTTTGTTACAGTATGGTACCAGTGTATTATTTCTGGATTTTAAACAAATTTTAATTCAAGACTTACAATATTTATATCAATCTCCTTTTCCCACTGTTCGTCGTCAGCAATCTCAGCATTATTGAAAAGAATATCAATCTTTTGACACTCTGAAATTACTTGCTTAAATATCCCTGCATCAAAAAAACAGATGATTCATAATTAAAATTACAGTAATAAGGTGCCTAATATTTAAAACTTACACACTACACGAAAAAGTATGCCTCTGAAATTATAATTTTAACATATTATCTTTTGTGACACACTTCATTTTCTGAACATTAAAACTAAAGTAATGTAGCAGAAGATTGATATTAATAACTGGAAACTTTATTACTATAAATGTAAGAATTTTATTTAATTTTTTTTCCGGAGGATCTAATATTCGACTAAAATTTTTATGTGCCGTGAAACATTGATTTCTCTTATAATTTTAGACCCCTTTTCGTGTCTCATGGAGTTATTATTATAAATTTCATGGCGCTTTTAGAATGTGTTTACAAACCTGAGCTATTTTAATAATTTCTCTAAAATCTCAAATATTTTTCATATAAGACCGTCATAAACTTATCTGATTTGATATAATAGTTCAATGTTTTATTTCATGATAAACGTTTTCGGTTTTTTAAAAACCATCATCAGATTATCATTAACCCTTAAAATGAACAGTTTTTAAGTTATAAACAATGAAAGACAATGGGTTACATGAAGGTAAATAATGTTAAAAGTATGAGATCACACAAAAGAATTATTGGGTCCAATATGATTGATTTTAATATTTTAACAATTTTAAATTTGTATATACATTAATGTTTTATGATATTCATTCTTTTGTATGATCTCCCACTTTTAACATGATATAGGCTACCTTTATGTCTTTCATTGTTTATAATGTAAAAACTGTTCATTTTAAGGGTTAATGATGATCTCATGATGGTTTTTAAAAAAACAGAAAACGATTATCATGAAATAAAACATTGAACTATTATATCAAATCAGATAAATTTATGACGGTCTCATATGAAAAATATTTGGTAATTCAATACAGCTTATCGGATCCAACATGGGTATTAAATTCTCTAAATCTGCTTCTTCGTTTTGGATCAATAGCATCAAAAGAATGAATTCTTAACTTAATACCTTTCACAACATTTATTAACCATACCTATTTCAAGTCTATTGATTCCTTCAGACTCATTATGATGAATAAATATTTATGATGACCAACTAATACAGTAAGTTTCTTAGTGTCTCTATCAAACTGTCCAATTTCCTCCCTGTTTAAACAGCTCTTCTGGATAATAATACCTTATATACTGCTATCATGTATAATAATAATAGAAACATTTTCGTTAAAATATGAAAACAGCAATATAAAACAAACAATATGAAAAGTCGAAACAAGACCGAGTTGTACAAAATTCTGTGTATAATCATCAAAAGTCAAAGCACTGTTGGAACACATCAAACATTATACTAGCATGGCATGCAAAACACTTTTCCACATTATTAGAGTTATTGGTAAGGTCGTATTCATTTCACCAAGTGTCAAAAGGATACAAAAGTAATCTTTTAAAATACAGTTCTGTTGTGTTTGGTCAAAGCATGATAACTCCAAAAAACCTGTTTTGAGATACAAGCATTTATATTTTCACTTTTTCTATACAAATCATAATTCCAGTTTTCATACAGATGTGAATGAAAATAACATAGGATTAGATGGAGATATCACAGCTATACCAAACGAAGGAGAACTGTTTTTTTTTTATATAGGGCTGCGCTTTCAGCTAAATAAGGCCATTTTTGGAGTTGTTATGTTCTAACCAAACACCACACAGTTTATGTTCCAATATCAGTAATATTCCCATTACATTCATAGCATTACATGTATAAAAATATTTCGTGGACTTACGCTGTTTTGCATGCCATAATTTCAATTATATTAGCTACCAAATTAAAATACCTAGTCGTCAGATAATAGACTATGTAATATTTTATCTCGTATGCAAAAGACTACCTTTTCTAACTATAGAATAATCGTCAGAATTTTCAGTTATAAATAAGAGCGAATTATAGCCAATTTACAGTTTCAAATTTAAATAAAAACCACTTTACTTTCAAATTCATATATATTGCTGACATCTCCAAGTAGAAACATTGCTTTTTGTTTGCCAAATTGGTTTGTCAACTTTTCTACAGCTTCTTTTCCCTCATCTCGGTTGACTCCTGTGAGTATAACTCTCTGGAGAGGAAAAAGAAAACAAAGCTTAATCTTTACCTACATATTTGAAGGATATTAGTTTCTTACTTACAAATGGCTTTTAAGGAACCTTCAGGTTCATTGCCGCCCTCACATAAGCCCGCCATCGGTCCCTATCCTAAGCAAGATTAATCTAGTCCCTAGCATCATATCCCACTTCCCTCAAATCCATTTTAATATTATCCTCCCATCTACGTCTCTGCTTCCCCAAAAGGTATTTTTCCCTTGGGTCTTTCAACTAACACTCTATATGCATTTCTGGATTCACCCTTACGTGCTACATGTCCTGTCCATCTCAAAACATCTGGATTTAATGTTTCTAATTATGTCAGGTAAAGAATACAATGCATGCAGTTCTGCATTGTGTAACTTTCTCCATTCTCCTGTAACTTCATCTCTCTTAGCCTCAAATATGTTCCTGAGCACCTTATTCTCGAATATCCTTAACCTCTGTTCCTCTCTCGAAGTGACAGTCCAAGCTTCAATATCATACAAAACAACCGGTAATGTAAAAAAAGGTAAAGGTATCCCCATAACATGCCATGAAGGCATTTGGGGGGCATGGAGGTAGAGCCCCATGCTTTCCATGACCTCGGCACTAGAATGAGGTGGTGTGGTCGGCACCATGCTCTGACCGCCTTTTACCCCCGGGAAAGACCCGGTACTCAATTTTATAGGAGGCTGAGTGAACCTCGGGGCCGTTCTGAAAGTTTGGCAACGAGAAAAAACCCTGTCACCACCTGGGATCGAACTCCGAACCCTGTTTTATAAATTGTAATTTTCAGCTTTTTTGAGAGCAGACTGGATGACAAAAGCTTTTTAACCGAATAATAACAGGCATTTCCCATATTTATTCTGCGTTTAATTTTCTCTCAAGTGTCATTTATATTTGTTACTGTTGCTCCAAGATACTTGAATTTTTCCACCTTTTCAAAGAATATTTCCAATTTTTATATTTCCATTTCGTACTGTGTTCTGGCCACGAGACATAATCATATACTTTGTTTTTTCGAGGTTTACTTCCGAACTTATCTCCTTACTTGCTTCAAGTAAAATTCCAGTGTTTTTCCTAATAGTCTGTGTATTTTCTCCTAATATATTTACATTTTAAGGTAGCTACTTTAAAATTAACTAAAAGCTTTGAATCTTATTAAGGGGAGAAGATGGTATTTTTTGGTGAAAAATGAGTAAATTTAAAAAAAAAAAATTCTTTAAAATACTCTGTGATATGTGTAGAATGCATAGCATAACATTTTGTGGGTATTTGTGCCCTTATCGGATGTTGAGTCGCCATTTTTAAACTTCCTGCGTTATGGATTTTTAAATCACTCGCCCACTTTTATTGTTGTTTCCGGTAAATTAAATTTTCAAAAAAAAAAAAAAATGCTTTTCTTTAAAATATCCTTTGATATGTGTAGAATGGAATGCATAACATTTTGTGGGTATTTGTGCCCTTATCGGATGTTGAGACATCATTTTAAACTTCCTGCACTATGGATTTTTAAATCTCACGCCCGCTTTTATCGGTTTCCAGTAACTTCATTTTTCTGCTACATTGGCAGACAAAAATGGATATAATTTCTGAACTATTAAAGATACATGCATGAAATTTAGAACACACTTTCTTTAGACTATTAGGACTTTTCTCTGTAACAGAATTTTGGTAATTGATTTCATTTTAAAAATATGTCCGTTTGTTTGCAAGAAAGGGAATCAGAAATTTGTTATTAAATTTTAATTGTTTATTTTACAAACGTAGGGACTAATACCAAAATTCTGTTACAGACAGTTTGTAGAACATGCTTTTGCAAATACAGTGCAAAAAACTGTTTGAATCTATTTTTAAAAACGGTTTAGATATATCGGTTTTAGTACAATCCTGCATTGGGTATATTTTTTTTCAATTTTGGGCCCCGAAATATTTTTTTTTTTTTTTTTTATATTTTTATTTGGTTGAGTTGCCACAGCTATGAGTTCTCTACATACAAAAAATTAATATTTTACACCAAATAGGAAAAAAAAATTTAAATACCATCCTCTCCCCTTAAATGTATCGATGGGTTAAATATTTATTCCAAATCTCAATCTCAACTCATAGTTATTGCAGTCATGCACCCACTATATTTTTTACTCTTAATTTTCACATGTACTATACCTATTTCAACAAACGTTTGCAAACTAAAATATAATACAAATAAAAGTATATCTTAAGACTAAACGTCTATTTATACGTGTCTGACTTATTTCCTTACATTAGCATGATTGGCAAGAAGTTCAGAAGCTGCTGCCATGCCTGGACCAGAAGTTCCACCAGTGATCAGTGCTATTTTACATTCTGGCGACATATACACATGTTGCTCACCATTTCCGAAGCTATAGTGATAAAAACAGTTACATTAAGTATTATTCGTGTAAATGAAACCAACCATTCACTGACCACAATCTAAACGTCAATGAAACTGTGCTACCAGTAGGAGTACATTTATTTATTCTCTCTAACAAACACTTTTGTTCATGTACCAATACCAGTTAAGTACTTTTATAAACACTAACTTACAAGACTTAACATAGGTCTACAGTAAGTAAATTATTGCTCTGTGAAAATTAGTTTATATACGAGTACATAACTCTTAAATGCAATTAAATAAATCATATTATTACTTTTAATTGTAATAAATTATTTAGCAGTTAGAGATGATTCAAAAGATTTAATTAGGAATATGGTTTTTAATTTTTGAACGGACAATATTTTTGGGTACAGTCCCGGAATCAAAATATCCTGGCCTACTTGGACATTTTGTTCCCATTTTTATCTTCAATTATTTATCAACATTTATTCTTTTTTTTTTTTGATTCTCATGTCGTGTAATTAAAAAAACTATAAGCCAAACGAAATTTTGTCTGTCCCAAGTTGATATAGCAAATGCTGGATAACTTTTGGCGCCAGTCTGGTTCATTTCACCATCATTATCACCTTCATCTTCATCCATCCTGCCTACTTCCATACTCATATCAATATAACATCCCATCATACATTAGTAAAAATATGTTCAAAACCAAGCTCTCAGGCTCATTACTGGTGGAATCAAAACAACTCCAATAGATTCTATGAGATTCCTCACTAATATTAACAGCATCAAAATGACAATAGAAGAAAAAGCACTGATTCAGTATGAAAAACTTATCAGATTACCAGGAAACAATTGGCATTCATACAGTCCTCTCTGTAGATTGAACACTCAAAAAAGTTTCATATCCATGGTTCAAGAATTAAAACAGAAAATCAATATCCCGAATTTAAAAGAAAACTTACAAATTAAACCAAACCCTTTAACTCCATTAAATATAGAATATAATCAAAATTTAATAGAAGAAATACTGAAATCAGAAGTAAACACTCAAATAATGAAACAATTGTCTTTAGAGACAATTAATATTAGATACCCTCCACAAAACTGGCTTCATTTATACACCAACAGATCCTTGATCTCCAGAGAACAAGGTGCCAGTGCAGGAGTTACGTGCTGTCTCTTCTCACTTTATAGATCTCTTGGATATGGAACAACAAGTTTTGATGGAAAAATTGTTGCGATAAGTGAAAGTCTCAGGAATCTTCTATGCCACATCAATAAATTTAAGAATGCAGTTATATTGTCAGACTCCAAAGCAGCTATTCTATCAATAGTCTCTAAACACACACCTTCATCTCAAACAGCAGAAATAACTAAAATGCTCTCTCAATTAATATCACTCAATAAAAGAATTGTATTCCAATGGATACCATCCCATTGTGGAATCCTGGGAAACGAGAATGCGGATGCTTTAGCAAAGAAGGGCAGCACTGCTACTTACAGACCTGTTACTAAATCTACATATTACTCTGTGAAAAGATTTATTAAATCTACATACTTAGACTTCAACAAACAAAATTTGATAACACAATCACAAGGGAAAAAATGGAACTCTCTGCATCTTAATCCACAGTTAATTCCCGATTTACCACGAAAATCGTCTGTAGCTGCATTTAGATTGGCAACAGGCCGTGACTGTTTGGCCAAACACCTGCATAGAATTGTAATGTATCAGTCCCCTAACTGCCCATTGTGCAACTCAAACCAAGAAATGGATTCGGAACACCTCAAAATCTGTGCTTCAGTGGCTGGCCATGATAATATCTTTGAAAAATATTGGAGTGCAAGAGGTCAAATGACTTTATTGTCAAACGCCTGGCATTAGAAAACAACAACAACATTAGTAAAAAAAACTTGAGCAGTTTGTGTATAGTTTCTACTAATGCATAGTTTAGAGATGATTCGAAATGTTTAATTAGTAGCCTAATATTTAATTTTTTAATGCATCATTTTTGTGAACAGTCCCAGAATCAAATCTCATGTCCTGGCCTATAATTTGTCCCCAGGTCCATTCCCAATTTATCGACATTCGTTTCATTTCATTTCATTTTAATTTAATTCTCATGTACTGTAATTAAAAACTGGAAGCAGAATGAAATTTGAAAAGTGCTATTTATACCAGTATCTCCTAAATAATATGATTTCACATATCTCTAAGTTACATTTTCTTTTTCTAAAAATGAAGTGAAAACTATATGTATTGGATACTAATCTACACAAGTACTCAGAATGTATAACAAACTCATATGACGGCTACAGCTAATATAACATAACAAAATCAAGAAAGAAGATTGCAACCACAGATTGGATTCTCTAAAGTAATTGATAAATCATATACCGGTATCTTTATTTTAATTACCGTACCACACTAGTTTTGTTATTGGACGTGGCTTTTGTGTGTGTATATTTTTAGTTCCGTGTACATTGTAAGCTGAGAATAAAATCCTGAAACAAAACAAAATAAACAATATAAAAGTGAAATTAGTGTACCGGTATTTATTTTGGATTACTTATATGTCAGTCAAAATTTAATGTTTCTGTTAATAAGTTATCAATGTTTAGTTGAGCAAAAGACATAAATTCCTCTACAGTATATCATCTGTTTACAAACAAAACACATAAAGTAAAGAAAATTACCTGAATAAAAGCGTAGCCTACAGTGTAGCCTATAATGTACATAGTGTATGTGTACAAACTTAGAATTTAGAAACAACTTACCAGGTACTAAAAATAATATTTTCAGTATTCAGTTTTGTTAAGAGCTTTCAAAACGCCTTTTTCTCAGAGGTAATTTTTTTGACTTGTAAGCCAATGATATGGCATAAGATGTAGCAGCAACCTGTTGATTATGCTTTTAATTTTTTTTTTGTTTACTGCTTATTATGGAGCTTGAATTTTTATTATACACGTTTATGTCTCTATGTAATAGTACATTATGCAACGAGCCTATAATGGTAGTAATTAAGACGCGAGTATGTTTGTTTATGAAATGAGCACAAGCGAGTTTCATAATTTTCATGCGAGCGTCTTAATTACCATTATAGGCAAGTTTCATACGACTTTTTATGCTCGACCATATTTCTAACTTGAAATTATTCATAAGTATTCATGTTATAGTTATCGAAGTGAGGAGTGGAACTGACCTTCTAAATTGTGAGATGTGCGCAGACGCGAAAGTATTGATTTTTTCCGAGGAACGAATGTCATTGACCTTGATATAAACTAGAGAATAACATGAACATTAATCTTGATATAACATGGAAATTGATTTAGAATTGAAAAACGAGATGACAAATTGAATTTATTTGAATATTATTTAGAATTAACGCTAATTATTATAGTAACAGAACATAACCTTCTGTGACAGTATTGGATTTCCAGCCTCTGTGATGTTTCACTAGTTGTCTTTCGATTGCATATCCGAGAATAATCGATACTTGCGGTTTTATAATGCTACAATGGTGATTTCTTATTGGCTGAACAACTGAACTATAATGAATAGGTGTACTTTAACGAGGTCCATTAAAGGACTGCTACCAGGTGTATAATTACTACATTTCGGCATGGTTGAGCATAAAATACTTTTAAGACTTGTGGTAATTCTATGAGTGGACAAATGGGTAGGATTTGATATTCTCGTTTGATATGTGTGGTAGTCTGAATTCAATTTAAATTTGCTTTGTTTTTTATGAATGAAAAACTCTCTGATCCTAGCACAGGAATACATTCATCAGATATACTTACATGGCCGGCATACTTGCATCATTATCAATCCATAATCTTCTGTGTATTTTCACTCATATAACAATTATAGCACGTACTACACAGTTATATTTTTATTTTCTAATGAATGCTGTTACTAACCTAGATTATAGGAGTTGTTCAAAGTGGTGCCTGCCTGCATTTACACATTTCCAACATCTTTTGATGAAATAGTTATTCACATCTTAAAAAAGTCTAAAAAAATCAGTATATGGGAGTAATTCTCACATTATAGATGAACTTAGAGACAATATAAGAATAGAGATTGCAAGTATTACTGAAATTACATAAAACTTTTGTGTATGAATAACATTTCCAGCAAAAGTTGTCAGAATGTGAGAACAATTTGTATAACAGAGATTTAATACTCATTATAAATAAAGGGTTATCATACATGCTACCATTAATCGAAGTTGCATTTCAGTAAAAATAAGCGAGAGGTTATGGATCAATTATGATGTAGTCTACACTGGCCATGCAAGCATGACTGATGTGCATGTTCCAGACCAGGAACTGAGTTGAATGATTTGTATATAAACTAGAAGAAAATATAATAAGCAAAGACAAAAATAATAGTTTTCATTATAAATATCAACACTGCATATGTCTGCTGTATATAGGACCTATATTACTGAGGAAGAATTAGCCTTTGTTCAATTAAAAAAAAAAATAAGAAAAGTGGAATACCTTGAGAATAGGTGCAATTTGTTACACTGCGCTGACAGTCTTGGTAGAGGCATTATTATTTCAGAATATCATGTAAGTATACAACTTTTCATTTTGAGATATGACTAAAGAAAATATTGTTTGTTGCTATGATGACAAATGAAGATATTGTTGATTTTGTAGTATCCGCACATTAAAATGTCAACTGATTCTGACGAGAAAAGATCCATAATATTGAATAAAGTGTGTTAATGTAATAATAATGAGTACCAGTGCCTACTCTAAAGTAGGATCTTGATATTTGTTTCTTTCAGGTCTCAAATAACATTAATTTGACTCGAACAGTAAATAAAGCTATAGGCCTACATGTATTACATTTGAGGGGTTCGGGAGTAAAACATGGTAAGTGACGTTTTAGTGTTTTGAAGTTATTACGTAAATAAACATTTATACATGCAACAGATTGTATATAAAATAGTTACCAGGAAAGTAAAATCTGTATACTTCTGCCATCTGTTGAGATGTTGGAAAACTAACTACTGCATTAGAAGCAAAACGTAAGATACTATATTATACATATCTAATTTTTGACCAAAATGTCAGTTACCATGTTTTACGCCCGAGCTCATTTATATTGCCAGCATTGTTTAATGTGTATGATTGGAAATGATTAATATATGAAAGTGTGATATAACACGCATATTGACGTTTTCATTTTAGTTTGCAGCTGTAGGCCTATCTTTCAAAAGTTCTGATATTTTTTAAAATTTCATATCTCTTCAGTCTATTTAATATAGTTTCAGAATTATTAACCCAATTATTGAATAGCCTACAAATGTGCAGCAATAAATTAAGTAGAAGCAAACTGAAATTTGGTTGTCGTCATCTTCCTATCGGGGGATTTAGTCCAAGTGGCCCATCCACTCTCATACCATCTTTTCTTTGGTCTTCCAATTCTTTCTTTTACCTGTTTCTCGGTAGTTGATTAATTGTTTAGATAATCTTGTATTTCTCATTGTGCGAACATGTTCGATTAATTTTGTCTGTAATTATTGATAATATGTTCTAACATTGGGGTGATTTTCATTTTTTTTTTCGGCATCTTGTAAATCCGGCAGTTTTTCTCATACAACACATTTCTGGGGCTTGGATTCTTTCCATTTGGAAATTCTTCTGTGACTTGCTTAATTTTGTGATTCGAGGGAGGCCTTCATGGCATGACCAATCCACTTGAACTACCATACCGGTATTTGCTCTTAATTTTTGCCACAATATCTGATTCTTTGTATAATGTATGGTTGTTTTTAGTCAGCTGTCCAATGATAGGTCTGTAGGTTTTTTTTACAAAGTATATTTTTAATCCTTAGCTGTCCCTTTAACAATGCCGACATCAACAAAGGATACCTGTATGATCCTAATGGTAGCCTATTCATTATTTACGTTACTTAATTTGGAAGTTTTTTGCTAGAACATCGATGGCAATAATGATGAAAATAATTTAACAGTAATATTACAAATTAAAATGCTTTTATGAGTGGTAGTTTTTTGTTGCATATTTTTGAACAATTATGACACTTTTGATGTAAGAGAAAAAAAAACATGAATTCGGAAATCTAGAAATAATTTTTGCTGTATTAGCAATTGGTTTAATAGGTTTTGTAATGAACCTTTTAAATTTCTTATTAAATGATTTATTGAAGGTTTAATAAGAAATTTGATTTATTCTAAAATTTCTATGTTTTAACAATGGAATATTTACCATACTGTAGGTACCTTATTATTATAGTACAGTAATCAATGCTATGCAGATCTGGCTTTCAGGTAGAAGCTCCCTGTGAAGCAGGTTTGAATAATTTCAAGGGGAAAATTGTTCTGGGGCTGGGTATCGATCCCAGGACCCTTCGCTTAGCGCACGAATAGTCGGTAGTGCATTCGTGCGCTAAATGAAGGGTCCCAGGATAGCTCAGTCGGTAGAGCATTCGTGCGCTAAGCGAAGGGTCCCGGGATCGATACTCGGCGCCGGAACAATTTTTCCTTAGAATTATTCAGTAATAAATGCTGTTTGCGCTATTCATTATTTTTGTTAGAACACTATGGTATCTGCTGTATTAACATTTTCATCGGAATTGCGTTCTGACCCCACAATAGTACTGTTTATAACTTGTAATTTACACAACGAACATAATGTTTATCCGAATTAATTGTAGGCCTATTAGTTTTTACACCTACTTGTAACAATGTATTAAATTGGCATTGTGAAGAATCAGGGGTGTCACATTAATAGACTACTACATATTACTATCAAGTAAGCCGTGAAACGTGTAGCGCTACATAGCGTATCATTCGTGTAGTTATTTATTCACTTTAATTAGATAAATGTACTTGTAGTAATTATTGTTGTTACGCTTTATAAAAATAACTGATCATTTAAAAACCATACATAGTTTTATCGTTAAGCGTACGTCATTATGAGTTTCAACTCCAGCCCCAAACACCATCTTCAGTAGGTGGCAGCAGCAGTACATTTTTTGTGCGTGTACGGAGGGTGGAAAGATATGGATTCAATAGCTAAATTATGAATCGTTAATTTACATTCGACTGAGTCAACGTTTTAATAATGGATTTAAAGGGGAAAATTGCACTTGTAACTGGTGGTGCAGCAGGTCTTGGTCGAGCTTATTGCGAAGAACTCCTAAAACATGGGGCTAAGGTAGGGGTGCAGATTTATAGATATTTTTCCACAAATACCATCAGAAATAATTGATATTCGAATGAATTGTTTGATATACTTGATCATAAAAGAGTTCTTAAACTATAATTTTTACGGTTTGTTTTCAAAATGTTACTAAAATGTAACATTATCCTTAACTTTGATGTAAATTAAGTGATGAACAGTTTTTGTTAAGGGTAAAACCTGTAGGTTACTTACAATGTATGGATATGCGTATCGATGTATATATGAATAATATTATTTAAATTTGCACAACCTACGTTTTATATTGTACATAACCTAATTGTTGTTTACATTGTAAAGAAAGTTTGATTATAGTAGACCACGCCCCTGTGTGTTTCAGGTTTCTATTTGCGATATTAATACAGAGGTTGGAGAACAGTTAGTTCAGCAATTGTCAACTAAATATGGCAAAGATAAGGTTATCTTTTGCCAATGTGATGTCACGGATTACCCACAGTATGAAGGTATGAATTTCCAATTCCGGTAACTGTTATTTTTGGGAAAATTTCAGTATAACTTACGGATCCCTCAACTGACAATTATATCTTGAAATACTAAAAAGAGCAGATTTGTCTGCGTTTGTTGAATGCGCATCATCATGCTTACGAAAAGGACCTTTTCAGTGCCAATAATTTATTTTGTGTGCACAAGGTTGGAATTTTGAAGTAAGAGGGAAAGGAAGGAATCCATGTTCTGAAATTTATCCCTCTTGAGAACTTTTGTGAAAGTTCTTTTATATTTATTTTAATTATATCAAGTTACTTGCCTTAGAAAAATATTTAAATTGCCCTAATATACAAGAGTAATGTAACATAAACATTAATGTATGGATATGCTTACTGGTACTTTACGTCAAGATGGTAGGCCTGTATCCATCATAATTTATTTATTTATACAGAGCAATTAGTAGCATTCGGAGCCATCACATCCCATTCCGTGCCTTTCACTATACCTAGGATTGCCATAATTCTAGATACAGAAATACGGATGTCATACTTCTACTCTCATAAAGTTAGTATTCTGATAAGTTAGTTACAAACAGATAGGCCTACTATGCTAATCTGATAAGTGATTTAAACATAGGCCTACACATCATTGTCAATCATCATTTTCATACTTTTGGGAAGAATGTAATAACAAGCTTTAGAATACAGTATTTTCATTGATGAGGTCATAGAAATACACGCATGAAAACTCTGAATTGATTTTAATTTGAAGCGATGCTTTTACGTACCTTATTTTTCTGGAGTTCATTCCTTCCAGGTGTCCAAATGATTTTCATGAAAGAAAACACTCTCCACAGATGTAGGCTAGAAGTTCTGGGAGACTAGGGAATTTTAAGACTCTCTCAAAATTATTAAATTTCGTTTCACTTCCTTTTAAATTGTTGAAAACTTAAATACATTATAGATTTACACCTTTCAGTTCTCTGTTCGAATCTTTCCCCTCCTTCCCCCTTACTGCTTCTCCACGATTCCTTAGATTTTTTAAAGATTCACGAGCACAATCTCATCAAAAAGTTTGTCAATGTTGGAAGAATTAGGATTAAAAACGAGTAAATTTATAAACTCAGCTGATTTCTCGACACTTCTCCAGTGTAATTCATAACCTGAACCTATTTGAATCCAAGAAAACTGCTCAGTGCCCTCAAAACATGCCTTCCAGGTTCGAGAGATATGAAATGTACTGGTAATAAAAGTTCAGAATATTTTCTTCGAAATCCTCTTCTAATCTTCTTCATTTCATCTTCACTGATGAATATTGCTAGTTTCTGTTTAGCTGCCTGGAGGATGAATTTATGTTTGAGCTTCGTAATCTGTGAATTCAGTACTTTGGTCTTTGATGTATTTTTGAAACCAAAATAGCCTACATTACAAAACAGTGGCTATTACCATTGGTTACTAGGCTATGTAATAGGTTCCATTTCTTTTTTACTTCTATGATATGGACACGGATATCAGTCGTAAAATATAAACTGTCTGTACAAAATATAGATGTATGGCAACTTACCTATACTTCATGTTGCAACCGGGAAAAAGGAACCAACATCATCGCTAATAATGGCTCACAATGTAACGCGTTCTTTACTGAAAATGTGTGTGTATCTAATGCCTATCCACTTCACTTGCGTGATTCGAGTATCGGATATTGCGGATAGATGGCAGGACTATGACCCATTTTCCATTTGCACACCATTTTGGCGGACCACACTGTAGATGTGAAGAGTTATGTCGTGTAAGTGTATGTGTATCTGTTCGTGAAAGTTTAGTGTAGGGAATGGATGAGAATGATGTTATAATACATTTTGTGATTAAATGCATGGTTAATTAGAAAATTAAGTTGGAAGTTTTAGCAGTCTGGCAACATCGCCAATATCACACTGCTCTTTATTCTCGTAATACAGATGCAAGAAGTCAAACTTAGATCTGTCTGACAAGGTGAACTACAACGTTGCGACCTGATCGCACCATTCACTGGCTTCAAATTAGCACTTCTTAAATTAAATTTACACGAAAACCGTTCACGCTGTTGAAATATGCCAGAGGGATAAATGATTCTTTATTAGGTTTTCTATCGATATGGACAAAAATCACGATCCTACTTGCAATAGTTACTGAAGAAGTACATGGTCTCTCCGTCACTGGCAGTACACGGCGCATAGATATAATAGCTTTCAAGGAATCTACAAGATCTGGATACATAATTGATCCCACTGTGCATTTCAAAATGGGTGAGGAACAGCCAGCAGAAGTGGATAATGAAAAAAAGAGTATCTACAATCCTACCATTCCCTATTACCTACAAAAATACCAGCTAAAAGAGCTTGAAGTAATTGGACTTCTGGTTGGAGCAAGAGGTACCGCTACTCTCTTCATGAAAGATGTGTTTAAGAGGCTTGGAATACCTACATCTATTATTCCGATTGTAACCTTAGATGCATTGAAAGGGCCAATTGCTCTCCTGAAGAATCACCTATATTCGAAATCAAACCAAGTTCAGTAGCATTCTTTGCTTTTTTGTAACACTTACCTCTCTAAAAATAGGTATATTCCCACTAATCTAAAAAAAAAAAAATTATTTGCAGCTAGGTACTTGTAGGAATTTCATTGTTAAAACAAAATCAATGGTTCAATGAACTTGTAAAAATTTCTGTGGCTAAGTACTCTTTGTCTCTTGTGGCAGCTCACGAATGGTGAGAAGATTTATAAATTTAAGGATGTTAATACATTTGGGTTGTGTGTGTGCATGTGCGTGTGCGTGTCAAAAAGATACTTCAATTTCTAGAAGATTCTGTAGTCCACATCTGTAGAGTAGAGGCTAGTGCGTCTGGCCTCGAAACTAGGTAGCCCGGGTTCGATTCCCGGTCAGGGTAAGTTTTTTCAGGAGTTTTCCTCAACCAAATATGAGCAAATGCTGGGTAACTTTCGATGCTGGACCCCGGACTTATTCATTGGCACTATCATCTTCATCTCATTCAGACGCTAAATAACCTAAGAAGTTGATAAAGCGTTGTAAAATAATCTAGATGCTGTAATTGTATCTTCTCTGAGGCACTAGAGTTTTACTGTTAATGTGATTCTACTCTTTTACCCTCAGTAGTTATGTATCCAAATAATCTCAGTTGTTGAAAATCATTGTTAAATAAATTTAAATGTTTGTATAGTATAAAAAAAAGTTTTTTTCTTTCAGCTTTGTTCTTGAAATTATTGTAACCTTAGTTACAATAATTTCAAAACATAGCTCTGTTATTTATTTTTGTGATTATATCTAAGTGCCATTTCTTGGTTTTATGAATATAATACTTACATAACAAAATTAATCTTTTATCCTTGAGATTACTACATGGGAAGTGTGTATGCCAAATAACATGTATTTCTAATGTAGAGTGTTTCACTTGCAATTGGCTCTTGTCTTCAGTGACTCTTTTTGTTACTGGGATCTGACCACTTGCTTGCTGGTAAGTGATAACTTAGGCTATATATCCTATTATAGCAAGACCAATTGACAAAGGAATACTCTTGCTGTAATGTTTGGAAATCCGAAATGCCTTAAATACAGTTCTACAGACATTTCATGGCTATGCAAGTGTTTTGAGAAACGGTGAAGAAATGACAGATTGCTTACTCTGAGTAAATTGAACAACATGCAATTGAATTTATTTGGTACTTGTTTCAGAGTCATTCCAAACAACTGTTTCAGTATTTGGCAGTCTTGACATCGTCATCAATAATGCTGGAATTATGAATGATCGCTTTTGGGAGCTTGAAGTAGATATAAACCTGGTAAGGAGAGTTCATTCTTGTTAGGTTAAAAGTGTGGACACTTGTGACTAGAGCTCGGACATAGATACCTACCCTGCTTCACTATGTTAACTGAACATGGTTCATTCCCCTCTATAGTAAGAAGGGACAGGTGGAGTTGTAATACCTGTATGCTTGTTACAAACATGCTGATTGTAAGTTCAGTCGGGTGAGAAATATAGTATTTGAATTTACAAATATAAATATACTTGTGAAAGACAACATAAAAGTACAAAAATTGCAAATTGAACAACTATGTACATTTTATATTACAATACGAGATTGTAAAGTTGTCAAATGAGGCCACAGACCAAGTTTGATAACCAGTTGAGTATTGTAATATGAAGTTACGGTAAGTACAGTTGGGACGGTCGTTCTGTGCCGGTGTGCTTGGTTACTTGAGCAACAGAGTGAGTTTATAGAAACACGTGACTTACCGCCTCGGCTGGGATCTGCAGCGTGTAGTGACATCATCATGCGCAGTTGGTTCCAGGATGTGCGATGAACGGCGCATTCCACTCACAGTTGTCCAGTATCACTTATTACATCACACGTGTTATCATAATAAATAAAAACTGATTATAAACATAACATGATATCCATGGTTCAATTATATAGCAATGAAGAGAAACAGACGCAATCAATATATCTAATCATCAGACAAACTTTCGATACCAGATATATCACCACCATTGTCGTCGTGATTTTCGTTATGATCATCATCTTCATCGTCGTCGCTTTCACTACTGCTGTCTCCGCCCGTAATTATGAAGCTTTCAATTACATTTTCCATAATTCCTTCCTGTTCAATATATTCATCTTCGATTTTTTCAACATGTTCACATACTTTTTCCCATTTTTCTACACTGATGTCATCAACCCGTTGTTGGCACAATTTCATCACTTGCTCTAATTTAAAAGTTGTGTTTTGACCGGCTATCCACTGCTTTATATCTGCCCAAATCAAGTCCAATGGATTTAGCTCAGGTGAATACGGCGGCAATCTGAGTACACAGTGTCCATTCATAGCTAAGAGATTGTCAATCACGTAAGTTTTATGAAGTGGCTTATGTGTTTTAATGAGCCCGTAAAGCTCCACTTTCAGCATATTTTCCTGAAACTGCACATTGTTTCTTCTAAGCCAGTCCTGCATATCACTTTTCTTTGAATTACTTGAGGGAGCTTTATGCAACTGCACGTTATGGTAAGGTGCGTTATCCATTATAAAAACAGATCTAGGGGGCAAATTCGGAATCAACTTTTCCGTTATCCACTTCTGGTAATTGTTGGCATTCATTTCATGATGGTAGTCTCCAGTTTTCCTGTTCGATTTAAACATCAGAAATGCGCCAGGTACAAAACCCGCTCGACCCCCTGCATGAACAATAATAAGCCTAGGTCCTTTCGAAATAGGCGCCAGTAAACCTGAGGTTTTGTCATCACTCCAATTTTTTGGTCTTGTATGCGTGCTATGAATATACGTTTCATCCTCGTATATTAGAGGCCTACCTTCTTCTCTGTATTTCTTTATTGCACGTAAATATGATACGCGCTGTTCTCGAATATCATGCCTTTCCTATAATACCGCTTTATTATTTCTTGTCTTCTTCCATTTAAACCCCATATCACGTAAAATGATCTTTAAACTTGTACTACCCCCGTTAAAGTTTATGGCATCTTTTAGTTTAGGTAGCAGTTTACTGACAGTGGGCACTGTTTTGTCATTTATATAAAAATTATAAATTGTCTGTCGTATAACTCTTTTATCAAAATCATCAACATCTGTGATGCGTTTCGGTACACGATGAACTTTACCGGGCGTTCCAAAAGAGGTCCCTTCTTCCTCACACTGTTTCCCTTCTTTAATTATCTTTCTTATTGTTCTTTCGGGCACTTTAGTTGCTGCACTCACTCGTTCTTGCACCTTTTTCAGCGGTATTAAAAAGTCTCCAGAAGCTGCTTCACTCTTCATGAAAGAATGTATATTGTTCACAACTTCCCGAGTTTGGCTATGCAGTGTTTTTGCGCCAAGTTTAGACTGAATAGGAGGGATTTTAGTCTACACAAACACACACAACTGCAATTTGCCACGATAATAAATAAACAATATGAATATGAACTAACTAAACTAACAAACAGCAATTATCACGCACGTGGCAGGACGATGTTACACAGCCAAGGCTTTCTGCGAGACTGGCCACTTGCCATATTCTGCGCATGCGCGAGAGTGTAGGCTCACTGGCTAGCTACCACATGATTCTCACCGGCACAGAACGAACGTCCCAACTGTATATCATACAACGTTTTATCCACTCTGATAAAAATTTAATTTTTTAATAAAAAATACCCGTAATTGTATAATTATTATTAGTTCTGAACATGTATTTTGTGGAGAGGTGATTATGTTATTATTAGTTTCTTCCTGCAAGAGGCGATTCATTTTGAACACGATAGGTTTTTGTTTGTAACAGAAGAACAGCAGTACTAGGAGAAACAAACAAACATTGTCGTAGTGATTCAAACGAGGCTTCAGATATTGAAAATGGTGCAAATTCAGCAATGGAATGTTTAGTACCATCGAAATCTCACATAAGATATGAACTGGAATATAAAAAATTTGAAGATTGATGTTCCAAGAAGAATGTAGAAAGTGTGTTGGAGGAGGTGATAGTATCATTACCTAACTAGTTGCGTAATAAAAGTATCATTATCTAACTAGTTGTGTAATGGAAGTATCATTACCTAACTAGTTGGCTAATATAAGTATCATTACCTAACTATTTGCGCAATAGAAGTGTCATTACAGCTTGATTCTGGGATTTTGGCCTCTGCAAAAAGTAAGCAGACAGACTAAGAGCGAGTTACTCATCACTACTGGCGGGCTGGGTCACAGGTCAGACTGCGCAGTCATAACACCTAACACTGCCTTCTTATCATGTCACGGTACACTACGCCTTAAAAACACAATATTGTTCCACACATCCCATTACTAACCATTACATCTGTTGACTAAACATTGTCATGATGACTTACATTTGCTTGACATGAGTGTCCCTCAGCTTCAAGCATAGATATTATTTTCATTCTTCCTCTTCCCTCTTCCCTTCCTATTCATACTTGTGATTAAATATCTTTCTTATGACGCAACATACAGCTCACTCACTGGCCAAACAACCAAAGACAGGGGCCAGTAACGTTGAATCGAGCTGTATCTAACTAGTTACCTACATAATGAATTGTTTACATGTAACATTTTTATTAGTGATGTAAAGTCCACATTACATAATGAAAGTGGATAAAAGTCATTACGAAATATACATTTTAAGTGTTATCGAAATGTAGTATTGTTACAATTAGACGTATGTTCTGTATAATACCATTTAAGCATAAAAGAAATTGTACAGTGCCTTTCACTGTTGAGTCGCCCGTTGCATAGTGGCCGGCGATAGCAACCATTGATAACTGAGCTCCTGGCACTGTGGGTATTCTTCTGTCACTATTTTTATGCAAATTTGAACAAAGTAAATGTAAATTGTTGTATTTTGAAGTACACTTTTCAGAGTATTCCACATAGAACATCTTGAGTAAAAGTACCATATAGTTCTCGTAAAACATCAGCAAACAAGTACCTACATCAGAACTAAACAAGGGCCAATATACGTAGTGTGTATGCTAAAACCTTCTTGTGTTATCTGGGGATATCCACATATCTTGTCTAAAACTTGCAGAAAACATTTAAGTAGTAGACTGTCTCCTAAGAAAACAGGGATGGTGAAAAATTGTCTAAAATATATGTATTAGAGAGAACTGCTATGAAAGAGATCATTAAGAAATTACACTCAGTTGAAGACCACCATATTAATAAATATATAATTAGAAACTGATTTTTCTGTTTCAAAGCAGTCCTAGTTCGATGAGTTTATTTTCAAAACTGTCCTTTTCCTCCAGTTTGCTACAAAACTGCCCTTTTCAAAAATATTATTTGAAATAACTCTGTAACTTTTAGGAGAATATTGATGAAACATCTGAAAATAAGTCCTTCATTGTAATTTTACACCACAAGGAGGTTCCTTTCATTAAACACATAAATTTCTCGTATTAGAAGATTTTCATATTCAGTGGCAAATCGTCCATGATGGATAAGGACAGTTTTGCAAATCACATGCTCATTTGATTAAGTAGAAATTAAAGATCTACGAGGTTGAGTTTGATATATATGTGAAGCTGAGTAATTTTTTCCACAAAAGCTTGTCTCAGTTTCACTCATTTCACAATTGAAGTAGAATTGGAGCTTTTGATTAATTTTTTCTTCAAATAGTTCTTCTTCACTTCATTCATATCAAATGGCAAGCAATTTAGTAATGATCAAAATAAACTATTATTTGAGGAGCATCGTTTCAAAACGTATTATGTGCAACTTACAATTTTTTTTACACGAACGACGAAAAACTGGATTACTCATAAACCAGAGAAGTTTTCAAAACACTACACAAAACCATTTTTAAGTACTGGTTTCACAGTTTACAAATATGACGACTTGGAACCATCAGACTTCACAGCATGAAAGATAAATAAATAGAAAGTAACAAATTTAATTTCGTCCACTGGGGGACTTAATATGTTTTGAAACGATGCTCCTCATTTCAAGAATTATATAACATGTCTTCTTATGCCCATACAGAATGGAGTGATTCGAGGTACACTCCTTGCACTGAGATTTCTGGGCAAGGATCGAGGCGGGCGTGGAGGAACAGTCATCAATTCAGGTTCCAATGCAGGCTTGAATCCATATGTTAGCATTCCCATTTATACAGCTACAAAACATGCCATTGTTGGTTTCACAAGGGCCTATGGGGTGAGTATTTTGTTAAAACCAAGTCTCAAGTTGATATTTAAATATATGTATCCATTAGTTTGGAGCAGTGCTCAAATCCTTTGCCATAAATTAATTTAAATCTTTATTTTAAACACCAGGGGCTATGTTACTGTTTATATACTTTTATTTACTTGGTACTAGCATCAGAAAAATGTTTACAATGTCAAAAATTAATTCTTACGTTTGTAAGGATTATTTCTCTGTGTACAAATCATTAATTAGCATCACTAAAATTTAACTTTCTATACCGGAATAATTTTGTCATTGAAAAAGAGCTAAATGTTAGGTTACTTTCAGTGAATTGTAAGTATATCAGATAGAAGAGTTCTGGAACAGTTATTTTTCAACAGGTAGTAGCCTAAGTAGATAAAGGTAGGTTGAGGTAGATAAAAGTAAACACATCTAAACCTGTAAAAAGTATAAGAAATCTCATGTTGTCACCGTCAGTTGTGCTCGATGTGCTGACCACAGTTTCCACTGAACAGGCTCCTCCTGAGATAAGCAAAGGGAATATCTTGCCACACTTCTCAACAGGCTTTCCATAGCCGTTCAATATTTTTAGGTCTCCTACTAGAAAGGCCTCTCTTCAGTAGACCAAAGCCACAGAAAGAAATCATCTTTATTCCGGTTTCAGCTTCCATTTGGCAGTGAAACAGCATCAATGATTTCGCAGTATGACTGGATGCCTTCTCAATATGAATGTATACATTTACTAGGATCTCTGCCATAAACCCATGGGATATCTTGAACGTATACTGATCTCAACACCTCCTCTTGGAAGTAAACTGCATTGACCTTAGCTCTGCTGGCCACTCTCTTAATTTTCAGCCGACCCCGGGAGCAATAACCAGCCACCACCATAAACTCTTTAGAAAACTTTTCCTTGCATTGTCTTATGAAATTAGAGTAGCCTTTTTTTTCCATGTTCTTGATAAAATGTGGCTCGAGGCTTAAGCCTTGTTCACACTTTTCAAGTAACTTGAATTCAAGTCACGTGATTTCAAGTAACCTAAATTCAAGTCTCAGTTCAGACATATTCAAGTTATTTTGTTTTCAAGTAGGATAAAATGGCGTCGATGGATGTTGTGCAATTACGAATTTATGTAGTAGCAAACCTCCGTGCCAGGGAAATGATAAATATATTGAAGAAATGGAAGACGCGTTATTCAGTATGGGTTAGGAATTAGATTAGAAAGAGAAATACACGACCATTGACCATTACAAATAGAAGAAGTGAAATCTTCAAGCAGATTTGATAATTCTTATCGCAAATGTAATAAAATATTAGCAAGTCTGATTTACCATAATTGAAAATGATTATCTTGAAGCTGTTAAAGTTCCCAAAAAAAATTATCAACCACACTGAACCGTGCCAGTTTCGGCGATAAATGTCATCCCTTCAAGCAACGCTCTTCTTTTCTTAATCTCTCGTATCTTCCTCACTTCTCCTCTATTTACAGTTTAATGGTTTTTATTATTGCCTTTCATAGGCTATCTCGTGTGTCCACGTTAAAATCTACAATGAACTCTTCCTTCCTTGGCAGCTTCCTTTGCATTTTTATTACGAAACTTTTCTGTTTCTATAATCCGCAGGCCTTCGTGAATTTTATACAACTTCAGAAACTCAAATACTTGGTCATTATTTCATTTACTACTGTTTCCTATTATTTTTGCATTCCCAGTAGAACAGAAAAACAATCAGCTGTTAATTTAATGCTCTTAAAACAGTTGTTAATTTGAATTCCCGCGCTTTTCTCCTTGAATTCAAGCTATCAAGTGACGTTCACACTTTTCAAGTATCCTTTCAAGTCAAGTAAAAAGTAGAATGGGATCCAACTTCACTTGAAACTTGAATTCAAGCCGTTAATTGATTTCAAGTCAACTTGAAACATAGTTCACACTTTTCAAGTTCGTCTTTCAAGTTACTTGAAAAGTGTGAACGAGGCTTTACTGGTATCATCAAGATAGAGCCATGCTTCAATTAATGTCACCACCCATTGCCATCTGTAACCTTCAAGACGCTGTTCATAGAACTTTCTTGCGTTTGCTAACCACTCTTGAATGTGTTTCCCAAATAAGCATTGCTTTGTGTCACCTGTAAATATAGATGATGCATCCGACAATTCGGGCCTCCCTACTTCTTTGGGAAGGCATCACTTATGAGGCAACTAGGCCAGGAGATAATGAGGTAGGGTGGCCAGTTTCTTTCCTCCTCCATTGCATATGTCGCCGACTAGCTACATATTACATTAATCATCTTCAGATGCAAACAGGCAATTGTTCTTCCTCTGACACATATCGTCAAGTGAGATATATTGCCTGATAATAGATGTAGCCTACATATCAGCCAGAACCTCAATCAGAGAATGATACTGTACATATGGAACATAATAATTTTTTTTTTTAATTGTGTTCAATATATGAGTAGAATTTTTCTTTATAATAGTGTTGAAAAGCACTGTTCAGAAATACTGTTGTACAATATCGGTCTTACTAATAAAAACTCTTATACAGATGTTTAACTATCTTATACTACACAGTGAATACTCGTTTATAAGTCGTGTGAAAATTCCTTACTAATAATCACTACATACGTCGTGTATAACAGTACATCTGTTACACAGCTACGTCATAGTTTCGTCATTACTTCATTATGAAAGGTAATGGAATAGCTGACGTTCTCTGTTGCATCCGATAGTATGCACTAGTGTGCTGCGCTGCATATCAATAGTATAACTGGCCTGATCGATTACCACGCTATATTTTGGTCAAAAAGAACAGCTAGGGCCTACAGCAATATTATTCTAATTATTCTGAGCTCTTTGGTTTGTTCTTCTGTGATTACAAGGCAATAATCATCATAAAATGACAATCGATACGAACAGCTGTTAGAGGGACGGCCATTTTTGAATAAGTCAGTTATGTGAAGGATTTTTACACTTATTTTATTTATATGCTAACTTTGTCAGACCAATATGTCTTTAAAAAAAAAATTAGTACGTATCGTGGTCTTCCTGTGTCATCTTCATTTAATAATATGTGATTATTTGAGAAAGAAAATAACTTATTTTGAGCTGCTTGCTTTTGTTTCTAAGGAATAAACATGCTGTCGAAGTGTGATATGTGTTCATGTTCTTACATTTTCACTGCAAACCTAATGGTAAGCAAATTGATTTGGAATGTATAAATGACGTTTTGTATCTTCTGGGGTTTAAAATATGGCTGTACAAGTGTGAAAACGAATAAACGAAAAATATATATCCAGAATAAATTAACATGGAAAGTATGAAATTTTGGCAGGACTCCAGAAAAGAACGAATAAGTGTGAAGAATAAGTGTGAAAAACATATGTGTGAAATGCGAAAGGTATAAAAGAAGTTTCGTTGTATTTTAAATGTATTTCGAATATTAAAAGTCCATACAGGGTGTTTTTATTAGCTTTTTTTCTACATAAATCTAATTGAAGCATTTTCGTAGGTCCCATACATTTTCTATCATAGCATGAAGGCATTGTTAAGAATATCACAGTTTTTGAACGTGAGAAAGTAGTTATAGTATGGATCATGTTGCATTTTGAAGTTGTTGGGCTTGGTTGAAATTGTTGCAGGATTCTTATCATGTGAATATAACGGGTGTACGTGTGATAGCAATCTGCCCTGGTGCAACAGAAACAGGTCTTGTTCAAGATGTGAAAAAGCAGCTTCTTTCCTCTGAGTATGAAAAGGCTTGGCAACATGATACAGCTAACACTAGCCCGCAAAAGTAAGTGTTAAATGCTAAACATTAGGTCTACTGTGTTGGCTAAATTTCTTTTACATCCTATGATATTGAAATTAATAACAGGGTTTATTATAATACATCTTGATTACACAACTTTTAACACTGTATCACTTCGGAATATGTATGATAAGTCTTTCTTGTGTTAAATTTTAACGTACCTTGTTAACATGTTTCGACCTATTTTCGGTCATCTTCGGAACTGGTCGTTGTTGGTCTTGGCGCCTCTTGTTTCCTGTGAGGGTGCGTTCGTAGTGTAGAGTCAAAGATGTGTTGAGTTTCTGGCTTTTTGGTTGGATGTGCAGTATTTCCATGTCTGTGTTGATGTCTCTGTAGGTGTGGTTGGCATTTGTGATGTGTTCTGCATATGTGGAGGTGTTTTGTAATTTTGTTATGGCTGTGATGTGTTCTTTGTAACGTGTTTGAATTGATCTGCCTGTCTGTCCTATGTAGAAGTTGAATTTGTATACGCCTGTGTGGTTGTATTTGTTTGTTTGTGTTGTTTGTGTGTTGAGATGTTTTTGTAGAGTGTTATTTGTTCTGTATGCGATGTTGTAGTTTAATTTCTTGAATGAGGTTGCAATTTTATGTGTGTTTTTGTTTTCGTATGTTAGTGTGATGTATTTTTTGTGTTCTTATGTTTGTGTTGTATTCTTCTATTTTTTGTGGTTTTGTTTTGTCTTACGTATTATGTTGTCTATTATGTTGGGGTTGTATCCCTTTTCTTGTGCTGTGTATTTGATTGTGTTTAGTTCTTCGTTGTAATCCTGTTGGTTCTTTGGTATGTTGAGTAGTCTGTGTACCATTGTTCGGAATGCAGCTTGTTTGTGTTGTGTGGGTTGGTTAGATGTGTTGTGTATGTGTGTTGTTGTTGTGGTGGGTTTTCTGTATACTTTGAATGTGTGTTTGTTGTCTACTTTTGTTATTGTGATGTCTAGAAAATTTATGGATTCGTTGTTTTCAATTTCTAATGTGTAGTGTAGCTTTGGGTGTATTTTGTTTGTGTTGATGCAGGTTTTGGATCTGTCTTTTGTTTCCTTTGTATAGTATTAGTATGTCATCTACGTATCTGTGCCAATATATGATGTTGTCTGCTTGTTTGTTGTTGTCTTTGTTTAGTATGTATGTCTGTTCTATGTGGTGTATGAATATTTCTGCTAGTATGCTGGAAATGGGCGATCCCATGGGTAGGCCTTCGATTTGTGTGTAATATTTGTTATTGTATGTGAGGTAGTTTTGTTTTGTGATGATGTCTGTGGTGTGGATGATTTCTTTGATTTTTTCTTGTGTGTTGTTGTTTTTGAGCATTTGTTCTAGTATCTGTAGTGTATCTTTTATGGATATGTTTGTGTATAGTTTAGTTATGTCGAAAGTTGCTAATGTTGTACTGTGTGGGATATGTTTGTCTTTTATTTTATTTACTATTTCAAAACAATACACTCTATGACTCTACACTAAGAACGCACCCACACAGGAAACAAGAGGCGCCAAGACCAACAATGACCAGTTCCGAAGATGACCGAAAATAGGTCGAAACATGTTAAAAGGTACGTTAAAATTTAACACAAGAAAGTTCTAATCATACATACAGTAGCGTGCAAATTAATCTGAACAACGTAATTACTTATGCAAAAACACTCAAACGGGATAAAAAAGGATCTAAGACATACCTCAGTAATCTATGTGGCCTCCCTTGTTCCTAATAACAGCTCTGAGACGATTTGGCATGGATTCCACTAATTTCCCACAAATCTTCTTCATTTCTTCATCGTGAAACCATACACCAATGAGGGCAGAAATCATCTTCTCCTTTGTAGAATAATCCATTTTTTGCTTTCTTCTTTTGCAAATTGACCACAAGTTCTCAATGGGGTTGATGTCGGGTGAATTGCCTGGCCAGGGGAGTACCTGAATATTCTTCTTGTTGAAGAATTCTGTAGTTTTTCGAGACGTATGGCATGGTGCCAGGTCTTGTTGGAACATACCTCGCCATCTGGAAATGATTTTTGCAGCTGAGGTACGATTCTGGTTTCCAATAAGTGAATATATTTGTCAGAATTCATCATTCCCTTGATAGGTATTAATGCTCCAGGCCCTTCATGTGTAAAACAACCCCAGAACATTACTTTAGGGGGGTACGTATTTGGGTGCTTGTTGGAGATGAGCTGCTGTTACTTTTTCGGATCCTTTCCATACGTAAGAAACACGGTGGCCGTGGACCTCGAAATGAGACTCATCGGAAAAAAGTACATTCTTCCAGTCATTCACTGTCCAGTGTTTATGTAATTTTGCCCACATTAAGCGTTTTTTGCACATAACAGGGGTTAGCAGTTGCTTCTTAATAGGCTTACGAGCCCTTCGTCCAGCTTCCAAAAGCCTACGCCGCACTGTTGTGACGTGAATATTCGCCCCAATGGTAGCCATTAACTCGCGGGTTAAGTCGACAGCAGTTAATCTAGGATTTAATTTACTTTTCCTGACAATTAAACAATCATCTGCAGGTGAAGTCTTCCTTTTCCGGCCACAGTTTCCTTTTTTCTGGGGTGTGATGGATCCAGTCTCCTTGTATCGTTTTATGATCGAATTAACAGTAGCCAAACCGATGTGACATTCTGCAGCAATTTGCCTCTGTGTCATAGAAGAATGCTCTGCTAATGTTATAATTTTAGACCGTTTTCGTGGAGTTGTATCCATTTGTGAAGACAACAGAATGTACACAGGATTGCAGTATTAAGTCTTCAACACAACTGAAATATTTATAAGTACAAAACGACAGGCAAAATGTCACATATTATAAAGAAAATAATGACAGACCTTCAACAATGGAATTACACGTACTACAGATGTCAATTAAAGCGGTATGAGCAGCTGTGAGGCCAACAATGACAGAAAATGTAAAAATATGTCGTGTTCGGATTAATTTGCACGCTACTGTATAATACTGAAGTTGGTTTGCATTAATCTAGTTCAAATCTAATCCGAGTTCTGAAAAATGAATGTTGCAACACAGCAAAACAAACGAATTACGAAATTCATTTGCCCATTGGATGATAATGCAACAAAGCTATCCAGCTACTGTACGTTACTGAAGAAAAGAGTAAATACTATGAAACTGTACCACTTTACTTTTCAGGCCAGAACATGTAGCTAGAGCCCTGATACACATTCTACAGAAAGCTTCCAGTGGCTCGGTGTGGATGGTTGAAAACAGCCAACCACCAAGGGAAATCAACATCCCCAGGCAGTAAAACTAGTATTCATCATTTGTCAGCACGTGCTCATGCTTCTCTAGTCCACTGTACACATATTTCCATTCAATATCGTACATGTCATCATCATCGTATTGAGTGACAGTCCGTCATGTTACGAAGTGCACACAACTTTTTTTATTATTAATTTTTTGCTAATGCATCCTGCTAGTGTACTGTACATTGCATAGTGTGGAAGAATGTTAACATTTTAATAATATGTAAGAATAGGTACTTTTCATCATTCGTAACAGGGTGTTGAATAAATCTGAATCGCCGTGACTGATTTTTATGTGTAAACTCAGCTTACAATAAAGTGTGTTTCTTATGCTTATTTGTAGATTTGGTATTGAAGAGAATTGAATGTCTGCTATTGCTAATTCAGTCTGAGTATGAAACATTCCTCATAACTTTTAATTTTTAGTTTTGTTGAAAAATGTTGTGCACATGTTTGTGAACTAGTCATTTTTCATTTTAACAGTATCAGTAAAAGAATGTAATTTTTTAAGTGACATACTATATTTATTATCATCATTATTATTATTATTATTATTATTATTATTATTTTCCTGGTCTTAAAATGTGTGAAATCATAAACATTGTTCAAAATGATCTGTGATCACTTCCAAACATTGCACGTTCCGCTATATCCTTATGTTAAAATAATTATATTTTTTCGTATTTATTAAGTTGAATTACTAAATTTTGTCTTAAATAAACGTTCAGCCTTAATTTATTAGCAGTCTTAGGTTAAATTAATTCAAAGCCGAGACAACAAGATAAGTACGATACGAGTAGAAACACGTTGCTATAAAGTTATGAACTCGACAGTGCAAATGCAGCCTGAAAATAGTTTGCAGTAAGTTGCAAATCATACCCTGAACCAGTGGTGGCTCATAAACATTTAATGCCTAGTGCCAGAGATAAAGATAAACTTTAACATTAACAGTAGTGATATTATTATTATTATTATTATTATTATTATTATTATTATTATTATTATTATTATTATTATTAAACTCGCCAAAATGTATACAACTGTACACACAATCCAGACAAATTAGAAGAAAAATGTACACTTGTCCGCTACACAGGCATTCCATCAATAATATAACGTAATTTATTTATTTACTTGGTTATTTAATGACGCTGTATCAACTACGAGGTTACTTAGTGTCCATGGAATTGGTGATAATGATATATTTGGTGAGATGAGGCCGAGGATTCTCCATAGATTACCTGACTTTTCCTTATGATTGGAGAACACTTCGGAAGAAAACCCAACTAAGTAATCAGTCCAATCGGGAATCGAACCTGTGCCCGAGAGCAACTCCGGATCGGCTGGCAAACGCCTTAGCTGACAGAGTTACGCCAGTGGCTAGTAATGTAATAGCAGGAGGAGTTGAAAAATCAGTCATATGGTAAACAATGATAGAAACATATTCTGTAATCATTAGTTCTTTTTTATTTGTACATGGTGCACTTTCAACATGCAGTCACGCAACTCATTTTGAATGATTTTAGAAGTACCCTTAAATGCTGTTGACTTGGTTAAGTGCTCTTTTAACTATTTATTGTTTCACTTATGTTATTTCAAATGTTGTGAAGATTTTTTCGTACCTATACACCTAATGAAAAGTTTAACGATTGAATTTAAATAAACAGGAATACGAAGTATTTAAAGGTAAAATGCATGTCAAACGCAGTTCGCGTGCTTATAGTTGCATTACGATCAAGCACGTAGGCAATTGTAGGCTCACACTGTAACATAATTTATGGATTTATTAATAGTTATAATAGCATTGACTGCAAATCAGTAGGCTTAGTAACAGAGACGTAGCCAAGTTAAGATGGGAGGTGCAAAGTTTTGTGAACATCACATGACAAATTTGCCTGTAACTTACATGCAGCATATTTAAAAGACAGTGATAATTATTGTTTAATATCATAACATTTAAAATCAATTTATAGACTCTCCAGACATTGACATTTGTTTGATTTGAAAAAATCTTATTGCATAATAAACAAGCAACACCCATATTGTGAGCTGTGTCATACACGGGGCATGCGTAAACAGTGGTCATATGATAGGCTAATGGCACGCACAGTTCTGGTATCGTCTGTGTGGCTAACATATCGTCTTCTTGTGACGTCACTTCCGCGCATGTGTACATAATGGAATGCGTTCCTGTCTTTAGCCGTTGCTCAATATACCAGGACACGTACGCCATATTTCTTTCATGATTGAAAGTATTCGAGAAATGTTTCAAAGCACGTTATTTTGGATTTATAGAGACAATGGATCGCTTACAGCGAACTGCAGAGGTAATCTTTTGCATCCTTGATGCTCTAAAAGATGCGAATACAGGTGCATTCAAAAGATTGGACAGATCATTCAATTATGTAGAAACTATGTGGCAGTATATAAATGAAATCGTCCGAGAGGGGATAGATGGTGAACGTAGAAGGCAAACCGACTGTTCAAGGCGGAGCAGGGCCTGCAGTCATGCATACAACCTGAGTTGGCGGTATTAGAGTATTACAACATTTTTCAAAAAATGTAAAATTCAAAATATTTTAAAACCTCTTCGATGCTCTAGTCTAACAGATGCGTACAGGTGCATTCGGAGATTGGACAGATCGTTCAATGATGTAGAATCTATGCGGCAGTATATAATTAAAATCATATTAGAGTGAGTATTACAACATTTAAAAAAAAAATGTTAAATTCAAAATATTTGAAAACCTCTTCGATGCTCTAGTTTAACAGATGTGTACAGGTGCATTCGGAGATTGGACAGATCGTTCAATGATGTAGAATCTATGCGGCAGTATATAATTGAAATCGTATTAGAGTGAGTATTACAACATTTTTAAAAAAATGTTAAATCAAAATATTTGAAAACCTCTTCGATGCTCTAGTTTAACAGATGTGTACAGGTGCATTCGGAGATTGGACAGATCATTCAATGATGTAGAATCTATGCGGCAGTATATAATTGAAATCGTATTAGAGTATTACAACATTTTTCAAAAAATGTTAAATTCAAAATATTTGAAAACCTCTTCAATGGTCTAGTCTAACAGATGCATACAGGTGCATTCAGCGATTGGACAGATCGTTCAATGATGTAGAAACTATGCGGCAGTATATAATTGAAATCGTATTAGAGTGAGTATTACAACATTTTTAAAAAAATGTTAAATTCAAAATATTTGAAAACCTCTTCGATGCTCTAGTTTAACAGATGTGTACAGGTGCATTCGGAGATTGGACAGATCGTTCAATGATGTAGAATCTATGTGGCAGTATATAATTGAAATCGTATTAGAGTCAGTATTACAACATTTTTCAAAAATTGTTAAATTCAAAATATTTGAAAACCTCTTCGATACTCTAGTTTAACAGATGTGTACAGGTGCATTCGGAGATTGGACAGATCGTTCAATGATGTAGAAACTATGCGGCAGTATATAATTGAAATCGTATTAGAGTGAGTATTACAACATTTTTCGAAAAATGTTAAATTCAATATATTTGAAAACCTCTTTGATGCTCTAGTCTAAAAGATGCTTACAGGTGCATTCAGAGATTGGACAGATCGTTCAATGATGTAAAAACTATGCGGCAGTATATAATTGAAATCGAATTAGAGTGAGTATTACAACATTTTTCAAAAAATGTTAAATTCGAAATATTTGAAAACCTCTTCAATGCTCTAGTCTAAAAGATGGATACAGGTGCATTCAGAGATTGGACAGATCGTTCAATGATGTAGCAACTATGCGGCAGTATATAATTGAAATCGAATTAGAGTATTACAACATTTTTCAAAAAATTATAAATTTGAAATATTTGAAAACCTCAATTCTCTAATCTAAAAGATGCGTACAGGTGCATTCGAAGATTGGACAGATCGTTCAATGATGTAGAAACTGCGGCAGTATATATTGAAATCATCCGAGAGGAGATAGATCGTGAACATAGAGGGCAAACTGCCCGTTCAAGGTGGAGCAGGGCCCGCAGTCACCAATACAACCTGCGTCGGCGGTATTAGAGTATTACAACATTAAAAAAAAAAAAAATAAATTCAAAATATTTGAAAACCTCCCTCGAAAAAAGGGATTTTAGAGTACAGCAATGGCTGACTTAACGGCTTATATAACGAGTACTGGGTACTACGAAATTTATTACTTTACTAAGCTTTTCTTACATTTTATTGAAAGAAAAAGAATAAGTTATAGTGTATCAAATTCACCCCACCTTATGGGGTGACTTTGATACAAGCCCCAACAGTCTCGGCTGCACAGAACAAGGCAACCGGGGCAAATTATATATATTTGAAATTGTCTGGTACTTTCAGCAACATTTTTTTCCCCACTGATCTGTTGCATTTCATAGCTGGTCTTGACTTTTATGGTTATCTGGCTTGTTTCGATGGATTCTTCTCCTCATTAGACCCTGTAAGAAATATAATGAATTTAGGTTAGAGGTCTTGGGGACCATTCAGTTCTTCCTCTTCTGCCAATCCATCTTCCTGGAAACTCTTGATCAAGCAGTTTGTAGTCTCCTTTCCAGAATGTGCAGTGGCACCATCTGTAACTCGTTTTGGTCTTCCAGAGTTGTGCCTATTTTTATACTTTCAGTATTACTGAACTTTTTTAAAATGTTAGTTACTGCAGAAAGAGTAATATTTCTTTCTTGATGCCCATCATTAAACGAGGTAGTTAACCTCCTTTTGGGTTCTTTTCCCATCACCATAGCCAGTCATAGTTAGAATTTCAATTCTTTCTTTTTTTTGTAAGATATGCCATGTTGGTCAACTTTAGAAAGATTTCAGAATGAAATAACTATTGTTATTCAAATTTTATATTGTACAATTTTTTTTAGATTAGATTTGACATCTGAAATGTATTTTCTGAAAATGGACATGTCAGGTTTTGAAAGTTTGCTCCTCATATAGGTAAAATATGGTGATTTATGTTAACTCAAATTCAAATAATACAGAAATTTCCACTGGCATAGCTGAGATAGTGGGCACATTTTCTTGCTGATCCATTCCCATGGGCTGAAAACTAGGTTGGATTTTTTCCGAGGTTTTCTCCAACTAAGACAAGTACCAGATAGTCCATGACAATTTCTCAGCCTCATTGCCAAATACCCTGCCACTATCTTACAATTTATTGTTGCTAAATAACTTAGTAGTTGATGCAGCATCATTAAATAACCAACTAAAAATATACAGAAACTTCTTTTTGATCCCACACCGGTCTCTTCTTCGGAGTGAGAGGCACCATTCCGAAAACTTTCATAAAGCGGAGGGAAAAATGCAAGCTGAAGAGAGATCTTCAAGATGCCATTGTCCCACCATAATAAAATTTTCTGTAGCGATATTTCGCCAGCATCTTTATGGTGTACACTCAATTTAAATTGTACTAGGTTTTGTTTTTTTTCTTCTTATGTCTTAATCTCTTTTGTTTGAAACCTGCTTATATAATTTTTCATTTTAAATTTTATTTTGAGCTATTCTGTATCACAAGGCAAACCAAAAATATTGGGTCAGACTAATAAATTAAAATGTTATATTTTTTGATGTTGATGTCTAAATCTGATTTGTATTCCGAAATTACAATTTCAGTTACAGTGAAACCCCGATAAGATGCTGTTCAAGGGACCGGGTGTAAAACGGGTATTAACCGGAACCGCATATTAGGAGAGTACACTAATTTTGACTTACATACAGTATCTATTAGCATTTTTCTTTGTTGAAATACATGATTCATGAAAGGTAATACAGTATTACTCCATTATGTAATTACTGTACTCTACGTCAAAGTCATTTACATTATGTACTGTACTTAATTCTTTAAAAAAAAAAAATTATAGTTGTTTGCCGTGTGCGTGTTTTCGAAGTTTACCACACTTCAGTTTCTGCGATTACATCCTCCCGACATCGCAGCTGTAGTGATTGAGTCGCGATTTTTTATTATCGTTCTTAGGATCGATGATGGGATTCCTAATGAATCAGAGAGTTGTTTCTGAGTAAGAGTACTGTTCTCATCGTACTTTCGTAAGATTTCCAATTTTTCCGACACAGAAAGCGCTTTTTGTTTAACACTCATTGTAATCAGATTCGCAGACACTTCAATACACGAAAGGACAACAAACTGCCCAGCAAAAATTTCCAGAATTATATTACGGCTGAGTGAGGAATGCTGTTTGAGAGAGAGGGTTAGCAAGAGGGTGAGGTATTGTAACTGTATGTAGGCTTTAACCACACAGATAAGGAGTCGAATAAGAGAGCGTAACAAGAGGGTGGGGTATACTAAGATATGAAGTATGAAGGTTTAAATGTGCAGGTAGAGGGTCGAATATCAATACTTTTTAGGTTAATGATACCAGTGAGTACAACGACCAAGATGTTTCATTGCTGTTACAGTACATTGCTGAAAATTACATCGAAAATATTCCACAAAAACAGCTTATTATGCGGGACTTGAGCACAACAAACGGGGTATTTTATAAAGACATTACAGACATGGACAAATTATTAGCAAAATTGAAGATTTTTATTATATATTTTTACAAAATATGATTCTTCAATTTAGACTACAGTTGATATTTTTGTGTATTTCCAAATAATTAGCCAAATTGAAGATTTGTATTGTATATTTTTCAAAATTTAACTCTTCAATTTGGACTACATTTGATATTTTTGCATATTGACAAACTATTAGCAAAACTGAAGGTTTTCATTGTATATTTTTACAAAATTCGATTCTTCAATTTGGACTACAGTTGACATTTTGGATATTTCAAAATTATTAGCAAAACTGAAGATTTTTGTTTTATATTTTTACAAAATTTGGCTCTTCAATGCAGTTGAAATTTTTGCTAATTTATAAATTATTAGCTAAATTGAAGATTTTTATTATATATTTTTACAAAACTTGACTCTTCAATTTAAACTACAGATGACATTTTTGCATATTTCTGTCTACTGTAATGATGGAAATATGCAAAATTGTCAACTGTAGTTTAAATTGAAAAGTCAAATTTTGTAAACAGAATTATCATAAAAATCGTCAATTTTGTTAATAATTTGTCCACGTCTGTATATATGAAATGTGCAGGGACCGGACAAAAAAAGCGTATTACATGGGATAGCGTAATAAGCGGGCGTGTCTTATGAAGGTTTTACTGTACTTCTTCTGTTATTTTACCATTTAATTCAATCTTAACACATTATGTTTTTATCATGCATAGCCATAATTTTAGTTGTATGCATTGAAATTTTCATTGACTATTGTTTAGCTATCTTATTTAAATTGTAAGCTGTTTGTTGAAGTTCATCTTCTGATGTGGCAACTATGATTTAGTTATCTGCATTTAACTTATAATGGGTGGAATTACTTTATTAATGGATAATTTGATACCACAAGTTATTATCTTTTCAGTCTCGTGCAGTGGCGGCCAGTGAGGCATTCTGGTGGTGGTGCCAAAAATGAAAAAAAGATTGTACGCAAATTACCCTAGTGAAATTGATAATCGCAGCTCACGCTTACATTATGTTAAATAAAACATTAATTAAACCAGCTATTTTACCAGGTGTACAGTTAATAATGCATCTAGTAACAGTTACAATAACATTTCCGAAACTAATAACGAAATTTACAGATAGAGATAATGCAATACTTTCACAGTATTGTTAGTCAAATACAAATAACTTTTATAACTAGTAAAATTACTGGCAAAAACACACTAGAGAAACAGTGATATAGATAATAAACGAACACGTTTGCACTTTATTTAACAGGCTGATGAATCCAAGACAGAGGCCTGAATAACACATGTTCATGTCCTGCACAGATCTCGTGTATCGTTAACAGAAGCATCAATACTATAGCAACAGTGTAGCGATATTTATTTGCCGCAAAATAAAACAAATATTACACGACATTAACAAACAGTTTTACATAATATGAAAAAATATTTATCTTTCTAAAAAGAACCATGACTATCTCTGCATTTAATATAGTTAAATGGATAATACTTTACACATTCAAATCCAAGTTATGTGCTTTAGTTTTGAAATGGCAACATTACATTAACATTTTGCTCGGAACTTTAACTTGTGTTTTCGTGCAAGTCTGCGGTTGATGGTTCCCTGTCTAACGTCTCCAACAATCCTGCCATCTAGCAAAATTTCTGCATTACTGTGCTCTAGCAGGAGGAATATTAACTACTGAGTCAAATCGAATTCGGCTCAGTGTCTGCCATAAGAAACGTATATAAACTAGAATCAGTAGCCTTTTGTACAGTGTTATATGGACGTAGGCAGTGCCACACTGAAGTGGCTCCAACGTACGGAGAAACGCTGCAAGAGTGCGTCCCGATCTGTGCACGCGCTCGTTCAGATGAAATACGAATAAAATGTGTAGAAATAAACTATTACAACTGCTTTTTACGATATTATTTTTTGTTTCTTTCATTGGCAGTGCCATGGCACACTGGCACTACCCCAAAAGCTGCCCCTGGTCTCGTGTGATCTTATTAATATAAATATTGAATAGTATTGGGGATAACCCACAACCATGTATTACTCTTCATTATTGCGTATTGTTTCTGTTATATTGTTAAGTATTATATTTAATTTGAATTTTTTAATTAGCATATAAACTTTTTATGATCAGAATCAAAGTTTGCTGGTGTTTTGTTCTCAATAATGATTTTCCAAAGTTTACATTGTCATAGGCTTTCTCATAGTCTATGAATAAAATTGAAAATGGTAAATTGTATTATCTTCTTTTTTGTATGAATTGGTGTAAAGTAAAAATAGCATCCATACATTCTCTTTTTCTTCGGAAATCACATTGCTGCTCTCGTAATATTGTCTTTACAATATTTTTCTAATTTGTGTTTAAGTATACAGTGAAACCTCTCATTTACGGGCATCGAAGGGACGTAACAATCTGTCCGCATCTGGGAGGTGTCCTTTATTGGGAGGGAGGCTCCCCAATCTAACAGTAAATATATAATATGCATTATGTATCCCTTCACGTTTTAAATGAAATATATTACTGCATTTTAATTCTAAATACAGTGTACTGTACTACAGTAAATTCCCTGCAACTTTAAACTACAGTAGATCAGACTGATAAAGGGAATTACAGTGCCATGTAATTTTATTCTAGGTCTACAGTTATGCTGTACTGTAATTTACAGTTTTCAACTTAACCCTTACGTTCGGGTGCCATGTCTCTCGAAACAGAACAACTGATTGAAATGAAGAGAATAATCCTACTAACTCTATCATGTGTCGAATACATTTCATGATCGCGAAAACCTTGGACCCATCAGGTTAAGTTTTATGATTTTGTTTATCAACCCGCTTCCAGCTAACAAGGGGTAGCTGGCTGGGCTAGTGGTAGCCTACGAGACCCTTATAGTTTTCTTTCATGTTAAGGAATTTCTGTACCGTTCTCAATACATTAGGTCTTGAAATCTATGTTCTGTCCGCAGTCAGATGGTAAAACAAGCTGTAGGATTGTGAAACAGCTGTCCGTGTCCGTGTCCGTGTCTAAGAGTGTCCGTAAGCGAGAGTTAAATTTATCATGATTTCTATATTATTTCATTTGGGACTTAAAAATCTGTCCGTATTTGAGAAGTGCCGTATCTTGGAGGTGTCCATAAGGAGAGGTTTCACTGTATTTGGATTCATTTTTTTCTTTTGTAATTATGAATCACAAATTCTTCATATGATATGAACGTGAAGAGTTATAGGGGTCTTCACTTTTAAATTTATATTTTTTAAATCAAATTTTATTGCTAAAATTATTTTTGAAAACCCTTAAAAGTACACTGAACAATTTTCTCTTCAGTACCAATCTGTATTTATGTATGGGTCTATGTGAGCAAGCATCTGTGAAAGTGTAAGCTGAGTATTCTTTTCTTTTTCTATTTTCCTTTACAGTTCATACGTAGTACAGTCATTAAGTTCTAATACTGAGCGCATAGTGGCGTTGTGGTGCACTATAGCGCATAGGTGGCGCCATGGTATGATACCTTGTCAGTCTCTCGACCCAACAAGAGACAGTTGAGTGCATGCACTGTAGGCAGAACTACGGTCTTTGTTGTGACGGTGATTTGAATGCACGCTTCGGAACTCGAGTATGTTGCAGTTTGAGCAACGGGCAAACGTCACGTTCTGTCAGAAATTAGGCGAAACTGCTATAACCGATCATAACTGGAGACGAAACATGGTGTTTCCTTTACGATCCGCAACTGAAGCGACAATCTGCCACCTGGAAAATGCCATTATTTCCACGACAGAAAAATCCGCAACAAGACAGGTCAAAAGGCAAGGTGATGCTTTAACAGTTTTTTTTTATTCAAATGGAATTGTTCACATAGTATTCATCCCACAACGTACAACTGTGGACAAGATCCTCTACAAAGAGATTCTTGGCCGTTTAAGCAATTCAATTCGTCGTATGCGTCCTGAGCTTTGGCATAGGAAGAATTGGCTGTTGCTACACGACAACGCCCCTGCACATCGCTCCATCCTTGTCCAAGAGGAACTTGCAAGGCAACAGGTCACTGTTTTGCCACACCCTCCGTACTCACCTGATCTCGCACCATGCGATTTTTTTTCTCTTTCCCCTCATGAAATCAATCCTAGGAGGGCGTAATTTTTATGCGGCCGAAAAGGTCATGACTGCCACAAGAGAAGCCGTACGGCATCTTCCTGCCAACATCTTTCAGCGGTGCTTCCAGCAGCTACACCAACGTTGGCAGACGTGCATAGCGGCCAACGGCAACTATATTGAGGGAGGATGTCGATCTGTTTAAGTGTACGCCGTATCACGCGGCATCTTCTGAGACATCCAGATTCTTGTGGGTGCCTACCCTTCAGGCGTCAGTGTCATAACTTAATGACTGTACCACGTATTAGAATGGCTGATATAATACGTTTTGTGAGATTCAGTTACATAAACAATAACTTATTTACATAAGTAGCTAACAGTCAGGAAGCACATTGTAGGCCTATTTGTAGCAACATTTATATCTTTATGATGAAATACCTGTGAATGATCGTCATGTCATATTTCCTAATGTTGGTATTTTATGACTTTGCATCCATTTCAGATGAGAGTTACCAAAACCCACTGAGTACAAAGTGTAGTAGATATAGTTAACATGGATTCTCCACTTTACAGACATAATGATTACCAATTTTACTAGTTCTTTTAATAGGTTATTTTTATGTTGTATAATAAACATGGTTATAACTTTTGTCGAGAAAGGAATGTAAAAGGAAGCATCTATGACATTTAAAAAATGATGAAGACTGATTTAATACATACAGAACTCCATTTAGGATAATCAGTCCTGGAAATCAAACATTTGACTTACAAGGAGAGGACACGCTCTGTATATCACCGAATTAAATCAGATTTTGTGACATGAAAGTAAAAGAAGTACTGTTTAAAGTCATACCTGGTATGGGTGGCCAATGACCCCTCGTTTTGGAAATATTGGCTATTGTTTATGACATACTTCCGTTAGGTGCCTAATAGGGAATTATTAGACTGTGTAACAGCGTAGCTCATATGGTTGGATGCTGAGTTTGTCATCCAGGCAACCCGAGTTCGAATCCTAATGCCTTTTCATTTTTTAAAGCTTGATATTATTATTATTATTATTATTATTATTATTATTATTATTATTATTATTATTATTATTATTTTAATTCACTTTCAGTTGTCAGTTCCTATATTCAAAGCCATGTTGAAATATGCGTGGTATGCATCAAAATTGATAAACGAACGGGAAGTGTTTGTGAATGTGAATGATATCTGTTTCGCAGCAGAAGTGCGGAAAAATGTGTGTGACTGTGGACAACCTTCTTTCATTTGCTGTGCATGTTGCAAGAAATATCTATGTTTTGTGTGTTTTTATGCATCATAATGAATCGGGTACAAAATGAAATGGAGTAGCTGCTACAGAAATAGAACAGACACCAGTGACACATCTTACCTTCCTACGTCAACAGTATTTCATTATTTATTCTTTACAGTACAATGTTAGTTAATACAATACAAACAATAGCCAATATTTCCAAAACGAGGGGTCATTGGCCACCCATATGAGGTATGACTTTAAACAGTACGTCTTGTACTTTCATCTCACACAATCTTATTCCATTCGGTGATATAAAGAGCGTGTCCTCTCCTTGTTAGGAAATAATAACCTACTACTCTGCTATAAAAATTATTGGATATCATCTCATAATAATGGAATCTGTCCTCCGTGGTCTAGTTAAAAAGTGTCAGTAGTCACACTTGGCCAGGAGTATTATATTGTAAGAGTGACAAAACATTGACATAACTTTTCAGAAGAGAAGTGAAGCTGTATGTGCCATGTTATATATTTATGGCATATATACTGTACTGCCTGTTTTAAACACATAACAGATTGCAACCATGCACTGTACCAATAATGGCATTTGCTTCTTCCATAAAATGTGGCATGTCATGCTGGGTCGAAAAACGACAAGATTGGATTTTTATTAATACAGTAAAATCTTTCGTAACTGACACCTAAATAACCGGCAATACCAAAACAACGGCACTTTTGACTGCACAAAAAAAAAAGTTTGAATCTACCAGATTGCCACAGTCTGAGCCGTCAGTGTTGCCACATTAGGAAGTTCGCACGAACTTTCGTTTTCAGTGAATCTTCGAACCTAAAATTAGTGTATTATTTGTGTTATGTGATGTGTTTTAATAATGAAAATCCACACAGTTTTTATGTTTATTCAATTATGAGCAAGTGATAGAGAAATAAGCTTTACATGGCTGAAGTTTCAACATTTGGCACCATAAAATACGAACTTTTTTTTTATATACTGGTATTTATTCAATTATCCAGCAAAATCTCGTATCCGGAACTAGCCTGGTCCCTTTGGTGCTGGTTAAGGGGGATTATACTGTACAACAACAGTACTTACCAATTTCATAGTAGTTGTTGGAAATGTCCTTTTACATCTAGTCATAACTCGACCTGTCTTTAAAAAGTTCGAATTTAAACAAAGGAATTGTTCGATCCTTTTGGGAGAAATTTTTCTCTTAATATTGTCTTTGTAGGAAAATTGTACATACACACTTTGTTCCTCAAATTTATTCTCACTACACATCACCTGGTGTGAGATCAGGACAGAGATTTCCAATTTTATATAACTTCTCTTTTGTTAGAACCTCACATGTTTCTGTTTTCTTATTAAAAAGAACTCACTACTTTCTGTGTTATGTGCAGTCCTCTGTTTCGTGGTCCTAGTAATATTAGGAAATTTTCTGTGACATATTCTTCTCAGTTACTAAGTTTTCACATAAGAATTGCACAATAACATAGTTATGGCATTGTGCTACAAGCCAGAAAGTCGCAGGTTCGATTCCCAGTGGGGTCATGGATTTTTCTCATTGATCTAATTCATTGGTTTCCAAACTTTATGAAGGTGCGACCTACTTTTGAACGAGAATTTTGTTTTCGACCTCGCACTGCTGTACCAGTACTTAACTCCATTCTTCGAAAAGTACAAATCCCCCTACAGTCGGGAAGAACAATAATTTTACCCAAAGCCAGTTGATACTGTCAGACTTCTAATGCAAGACAAATCAAAATATGTAAACCTATTTTCCAATTCTCTTTTGTTTCTTAGACTGGCATTCATTGCCGATATATTTTTTCGAACAAACACTTAAACGCATTGAATAGTAATTTCCAAGGTCAGGATATTAACATAATAAGCAGAGATAAAATCGACGGATTTAAAAAGAAACTTTATTTCTGCTCGACATCACTTGACAAAAATAAATTTAATTTATTCCTATGTATTAAAAAGCTCTTAAAAAATTTAGCTACAATGCAGTATCATATGCTACTGCAAATACTATTGATTTCAGACGGACATGCAATTAAGTTTGAACAGTTTTAAAGAACAGATTTCTTTTTAGAATTTCCTGGAAGAAACTCCGGTTTTTAGACAGTTGCTTTCAGCTGGTTGAAATTGTGAAGAATATCAAAGAGAGACTCGAAATACGAGGGGTAGTCATAAAGTTTTAATTATCACCTTGAAAAAATGAAGCTGCGACCATGAAACTTGGTGATGGTGTTAGTCCTTTTCTACATATTCACCCATCAACGCAACACATTTTTCCCAACGATGGATGACTTGATGGAGGTGTTGGTTGTAGAAGTCTGCATTTTGGCTGTTCAGGAAACGTTCCACCTCAAAAATCACCTCGTCGTCATTCTGGAAATGCCTGCCACGCAATGGTTTCTTCATCCGAGGAAAGAGAACGAAGTCATTGGGTGCCATATCAGGAGAATACAGGGGGCGAGGCAAAATTTGATAGCCTAAAGAAGCAGCATGTGTGACTGTGTCCTGTGCAGAATGAGCTGAGGCGTTGCCATGAAGCAAAAGGACCCCCTTGGACAGCTTCCCGTGACGCTTCGTCTTGATAGCCTCCCGTAACCTTGTCAGGAGATTTCGGTAGTATGCTCCTGTGATGGTTTGTCCCTACTGAGCATAATCTGTCAGCACCACACCCTGGATATCCCAAAAAACACTCAGCATCAACTTGCCCGATGATGGTTGGGTCTTCGCCTTTTTCGGCGGTGGTATTCTCCCCGTATTCTCCTGATATGGCACCCAGTGACTTCTTCCTCTTTCCTTGGATGAAGAAACCATTGCGTGGCAGGCATTTCCAGAATGACGACGAAGTGATTTTTGAGGTGGAATGTTTCCTGAACAGCCAAAATGCAGACTTCTACAACCAAGGCCTCCATCAAGTCATCCATCGTTAGGAAAAATGTGTCACGTTGAAGGGTGAATATGTAGGAAAGGACTAACACCATCACCAAGTTTCATGGTCGCAACTTCATTTTTTCGAGGTGATAATTAAAACTTTATGACTACCCCTCGTATCTGTCTACTGGTGGAATGTCGAAACTATACTTTTCTTCGCAGAGCATAGACAAGTTTTGAATCAAAAGAATGAAAGAATTCCCCGAACTTGCAAAAGAATTTTTGGTAGTATTTCCACTCTCGTATTTGTGAAAAAATAAGTTTCCTGTGTATGATTACCATCAAAAGAAAAGCAAGAAATGCCCTTGAAATTGAAAATTTCTGAGAGTGAGCGAAAGAAAGAGAGAGTGTGTTCGTGCGTGCGTGGTCTCTCCTTGTATATAGATTGTTGTGTGACTTCAAAAAGGCAGTATAGAAAAATTGTTTTGAATGAGGGGTTAGCATGTAAAAGAGTTCAAACCTGGCCTGTGGCATTGAATTTATAATGGTAATAAATCCTATTGATATCATGTATTTGTTATATGTAGGAAAAACTTTACCTTTGAATGGGAGGCTATCAGAAGAGTTAAGTCATGGGGAGGGGCATTGGATTTTGCGATAAATTCTTAATTGAGTTCACTTCAGAACAAAATGAAGCTGTAAGTATCATTTAATAATTTTATTCCATACAGAAAACTCTGTCTTTGAAGAAAAGAGAAATGAACAACACTTGTTGATCATTTCTCGCTTATATCATACTTTTATCTTCTGGCGATCATTATTATCATTCATTCAGAGCAATTTTATTAATTCCATCTAACAGATGCCCATACCTGAAAAAGATGAAATTCTTCACATTCTAGAAGACATGACTAAAATTAGGAAGAAATCACCACCATTATTTCGTAAAAATAAAAGTACATTCAGAAACTTGTAGGGCCTACTGAATGGACTGGCTGCTATAATATGTTGTCTTAATACTCTGGAAGTTCAGGGTTTGATTTTCGAGACTGATTATTCTAAGATTTGTATTGATTTTGTATTAGTTTTGTTTGAATTGTGAACATTGTTTCCTATCATATTGTTTTCTGTTCCTCAAATCATCACATTTTTGGAAATGTGATATTGATACCACTGCTACTTCAGTATGATTAATATTTAGAAGTCTCGTGTTTCGTCAGTAGTATTGAAAATGTACTTTATATTTCATGGTTTTTCCTGAAATCTAACTTGTAATTGAAGGGTTCAGAGCCATAGTGGCCCAAGCGCCATACATTAAAAACTGAGAAAACAGAGGTTAAAATTAAATGAATGCCATAATTCATTGAAGCATATAGCAAGTAATATAAAGTCATCATCATTATCATCATCCTTCACGAATTAGGCCTCTGTAGACCTGTTTCGGCCCCATCTAGCAGCCTTCTAAAAGATCTTCCTGGTCGACGATGTCCTCTAGGTTTATACTGCATCATAATTTTTGGGATTCTTGAATTTTCCATTCTTCTTACATGATCTAGCCAATTGAATTTGTATCTGCTGATTTTTTCTTCTACTGACTCTACTTCTAATTGTTCTAAAATTTCTTCATTCCTTTTTCGGTCTAAAATTGAGTATATCCTGCTGTCCTGAAAAATTTCATTTCCGTTGCTTTGATTCTGTTCATGTCTTTTTTCTTTAATGTCCAAATCTCGCTTCCGTATAAAAGGGAGGGTAATGCTAGTGTATTATATATTTTTATTCTTGTAGATTTTTGTACTAATTTAGCTTTTACTGTATTGTTTATTATTCCTAGAATTTGTGTAAATTTGGTAATTTTCTTGTTCACATCTTTTTCATTTTGATAAGATATTTCACAACCCAGATAATTGAAATTTTGTACTTGTTCGAGGCATTGGTTATTGTGTATTATCTTACTTCTGACTGGGTCTTGTCCTAAAAATGCCATTACTTTTGATTTTTGTGCTGAAATTTCCATCCCAAAATCTTCTTTTAATATTTTATTTAATGTATATAATCCTCTTTGTAAATTATCCTCTGAATTGGAAATTATGACTTGATCATCGGCATAGAGTAAGGTATTTAATGTTAGAGCACTGGTTATTTTGATTCCTGATGTGTACATTTGGTTCCATCTTAAAATAATTTCATTTATATTAATATTAAATAAAGTTGGTGATAGTGGACAACCCTGTCGAACTCCATTATTAACTAATTTTCTTTCGGATATACAGTTATTTATTTTGACACTTATTTTGCTGTCTGTGTAGATTTCTATTATATCTTGTTATAGCAAATTTGGAATATTTTTATCTTGTAATATGTCGAATAAAAGGTCTCTTCGGACTTTATAAAAAAAATCAATAAAAGCTATATGGGTTTCTAAATTAAATTCTCTTCTTTTTTTCTAACAATAGTTTGATACTAAATAATGGATCTACACATGATCTTCCTTTTCTAAACCCATTTTGACACTCCAGAAGGAAGTAATATAAAGTATGCGCATTAAAACTAAATGATATGCCAGTCTTCATTAAACTCTAGTATTCTTACTTTCTCCGTTCTTAATAAATGGCACTTGGCCCACTATGGCTCTGAACCCTTCAATTGTTACATGGATTCTTTCTCTGGTCTCACCAGCATTGCATTGTACCATATAACCCAACAATAGTTTCGTCAGAAAGGTTGAAACTATGATCAGGAATAATTCTGTGGCCAGGACGAAAAAGGTATAAAGTCAATTTTTTATGAAAATGAGATTTTTATATATTCTGAAAGCGGAAACAATTCTCTACGATCTGGTAAAACTGTTAAAGTCAAATAAGACTCTTGACTGGATTTATAGAGCGCTACCAAATGTCCTAAGTACTTTTTCAATCGAGCACACACAGAATAGAGGACTTAAGAATATTTAATACTTTATTCCTTACAAACATCACGTGTTTACTTTCCATGATTTCCTATTAAAAAGGTCTAACTTGTGTTTTAGCTATTTTGTCACATACTGATGCCTTTTCCTTTTAAAACTTTAAGGAGCAGGTAAACAGTCCTATATTGTCTAAGACCTATTTTTCATTCCTAATAATTTACATTTCCCATTTATTTTGCCATGAAAAAGGTCTTATGTTTAAATTAGTCCCTTCTTCTCAGTTTGGGTTGTTGTCTTAAAAGGGCTTAAGTGCGGCTATTTTTGGAAATAATTAAGAAAATTGGTAAATGAGCAACATTACCTATTTGAGAAGAAATATAAAAAAATAATATCCAGGAAAAACCTCTATAATTGACACCAATTTCAGTCTTTCTACTGGTCTCCTGAAAAGTATAAAATTTTTACTTAAGATCTTTTTCCTCCCGGCCACAGAATTATAAATTGGTATTTTTAACAAACAATCAAAAAGAAATGGAAAAGTACTCTATTGTACTTTTTCTAGGTACGTTTTTTTGTTTCATTCTGTATGTATCAATTGAATAAGTAACTAATTTTGAAATTTAATATAATTATGGAATTTAAAGTGTTTAAGTTAATTGAACATTTTCAAATTACAATTGAGGTCCTGGGTGCAAGAATGGCATTTTAGAGGATGTGCCCTTTGTGAGTAAAACACTTTACTGTGTTCTCTGATCTGTTATGCATATGATCACCAAGTTGTAGTTCAATACTGTGATCATAGAGGTCAGGAGTACCCAAAATGTAAAGGCGTGCATAGATAACATTATTACGGTTTGAATTTCAACATCAATTTTCCCAAAACTTGCATTTGAGAGAAGTGCCTTTCTTGCACCCAACCCCTCAATTATGTTCTATGGGTTAAATTGCTGGAAATATAAGCCAAATTTCCGATGAAGATGTACTCAGGTATTAACTTAATTTTTCCTACTACAGTCATTGATAGACTGGAGAATAAGACTCGGATATCGTATTTTGATTTTGGTCTCTGTGTTTTGTATCAAATTATAATGGTGTTGCATTTTTTAAAGTGTTAAAATAAATTTTAAATTCCGCCAAAATCATTATTTTTTTAAGTTTACTTATCTTTGATGTCCATATAAAAGAGAATACGAAAGGAAGCACTTACATGTATTGCAACTTGTGACAGTTTTTTTTTAATGTGGTTCTTGACTAGCCCAACTATGTACAATATGTTGAAAGTAAAATTGAAGAGTTCTTAATTAAAAAAAAGTATAAAAAATCTTGAAAAATTTGTGCCTTCCCTTAAAAGGGGGATGGATGGTTCTGATTATTATGGTTATTGATATTATCCCAGATCACATATAACAGATTGCTCTGCCTTATAGGGGTTGACGGCAACAACTTTGATCAATTTCACTGTGCTGCTATCTAGCTACTGCATAAGAAGTCACGTTATAACCACAGTCTAGTATATACAGTCGCGAAGCTCAATACGTAGTAAATATGCAAACATTAGATAGTTGCTCACCACTAGGATCGCTACTATCGCCTCATTACAGGCAATGCAAAATAGAACCGTCACAGTCTATTGTTTCTAGCACCCTCAAAACTCAAGCTTCGTGACTGTATATAGCAGACTGTGTTATAACTCTCATTTCAATTGCACAGAGCAGCTGTACTTCCATTTAGCATTCGTTCCCAATCGACGGTGGCGATCCTGGTGGTTGTTCTCTTCCACTTATTATCATTTTTAACATGGGGATGGCCAATTTGTTATATATGTGATCAGGGCTATTATATTGGAATGTAGAATATCAAATTAAGAAAAACCCAAGAGAATGGAAGAGAGTGTTTATCAACTCTACTCCATGTGTTTAGTACAAGTGAAACGCACAGAGTGGAGATGGTTCATCTTTGCTTGCCATGTGGCTAATCAAACGTTGTTCTAGTCTGTTTTTGAGTGAGTGAGATGTATCTATGTAATTTAATTCACATTGCATTTGATATGCTCTTAGTAAGTGTGCATGCATTCTGATACAACACACAGTCTTAAATGTTTGATGTGGCTCTTATGATAGTGTCCAAGTGGCGTATAATGATGTTTGAATTTTTGAGATTTATGAGATAGTGCAGCTTTCTGAATTGTTGTAATAGATCCCCTAAGAGGACCATTCATAAACACAGTTGTTGCAACTGCATATTACCCGAATAACATATTTTTTATGTTGTGGCATTATATTAATAGATTTATCACATTATTATTTCAGTAATGATATTTCTTCAGGCCAGTCATTGCCACCGTACACCTACACAAATTTTTCAAATTATATTTTGTTGAGGAAGCATATCTCAGCTGACACCTGGCACTTTTTAGCATTTCCCAATCTTTCAATGTTAGGATCAATAGAATTTGAAACTAGAACGACTCGTTCTTCTCCTGCAAATCCTCCATAGTCCGCATGGTGTTTCAACTCGTAATGTCATTTTATATTATTGTACCTTTTTATTATGAAGTACTGTTTGCATTGTACAGGGCATATCAAAAGTCTGGTAACACTTTCAATATTTTATTACACAAAAACTACAAATGATAGCACTTTCAAGCACACGTCAGTTTAAAGTCAAACTCTCAAAGTTCTGTTTACACCTTATAGAGATTCAATGTGTGAACCATGAGTGACTCGGCAGATGTCCAAACGATAATCAAACTCTTCCCATACCCTTTTCAACATATCCTCTGTGACCGTGGCGGCAGCTTCTCGAATTCTGGTTTTTAGTTCCTCTAAATCACGTGGCAAAGGCGGTACAAACACATGGTCCTTTAGATACCCCCATAGAAAAAAGTCACATGCAGTCATATCGGGTAACCTTGGTGGCCATGTCATGAAACATCTGTCCCTTACTCCAGCACGTGCTATCCAACGATCAGACATCTCCGTATTCAGGTAAACACGAACTGCATTGTGGAAATGTGGTGGAGCCCCATCTTGCTGAAAGATGAAATCGTCACCGAGATCCTGTCTAAGTTGAGGCACCAACCATTGCTCCAACATGTCCAGATATGAATGTCCAGTCACAGTAGCCTCAATGAAGAAGAAAGGTCCGTACAGTTTTCGTTGTGACAACGCGCAGAAAACATTCACCTTTGGTGAATCACGCTCATGTTCAATGATTCTGTGAGGTTTCTGTGTACCCCAAACACGACAGTTGTGCTTGTTAATTTTCCCACTCGTATGGACTGTCACTTCATCGCTGAAAATTAAGCGGCCGAATAAGTCATCGTCGTCTGCTGCCTGTTGTTGTAGCTGGCAAGAAAACTCGTAGCGCTTGTGTTTGTCATTGTCATTTAGCGTATGCAGAAGCTGCAGTGTGTATGCTTTATAGCCAGCCTCGTACGCAAAATCCTCCACACAGTCATTGAAGGAAGTTGAAGCTCACGGGACGCTCTATGGACTGATTTCCTTGGGCTCCTTACGAATGCTTCTCTGACTCGCTCAAGGTTCGCTTTACTCACCCTGGGACGGCCACTCCTCTTTTGCGGACACAAGCAACCCGTGGTTTCAAATTTACGATACCAATGGTAAATTACCTTCCTACTTGGTGCTTCTTTTCCATACTTGGTCCGTAATTTTCGTTGCACATCGGTAGGACTCTTGTTTTGTATGAAATTGTGACACGCAGAAAGCTCGCTCAGCGCCAGTATTCGCCATTGTTGTAACTAACGCCAACTGTCGGAAATTATGCAACTATGCGGTAGTATTTGAGAGTTTGACTTTAAACTGACGTGTGTTTGAAAGTGCTATCATTTGTAGTTTTTGTGTATAAAATATTGAAAGTGTTACCGGACTTTTGATATGCCCTGTATATGATTTGCTACAAGTCTACATAAGATCTCCGTCTTACGTCTCCGCCTGCCAACGCACTGTGCTAGCAGCTTGGGCCACGAGAGACCCTGGACCTGAGCTTGTGGCAGCTGCCATCAGTGGCCGAGCTTGTATGACTGCTTTAGGCTATTTTTCTCTTAAATTCTGAAAGTACATCACACAACTATAATGGAAATATACAAACATTTTAATTGTCAAAATTGTCATGTTCATTATTATAGTCATATTATAACTATGCTGTTTACAATCGTAATGTTCCAGTGAATTTGCGGAGTTGAGTGTTACCAGCATGTGTACTTCTGTGTAGAGAACATTTTTCTTGATTTCTCATGGTAATTTGTCAGTAACAATAATAATAGGCCTAATAATCCGTGGCACTAGAGCCATTTAAAGGCTCAGACCAACCAGCCGGCTGATGGCCTCACTTCCACATGCCGAAGCAGAGGTGGACGATCATCCAACCAGAATAGAGGAATTGCGTAGTTTTAGCCATTATAGCTGGTTTTCGTAACCGGATTTCGCTATCATAGCTCCCCAAGTTCATCACGATCCTGGCTGGGCACCGATCCTATACATTTGCCAAAATTTGATGAGAAAATTTCTTCCCCCATGAGGACTCGAACCAGCATACATTCTGTAATGCGAGCCCTAGGCGGGATGTCTTAGACCAAGACACCATGGAGAGAGACTAATTTGTCAGTAACACTGGGTTGAAAATTCAATTGTGAGATCATATCAGCCCGTAGGACCTAACGCTTGAAGGGAAGGAAAAAAAGAAGAAAACTTTATTAGTATCAGTTAACTTGCCAGAGTGTTTGCAACAATTTGTATTTCTCCAATTTTCACTATTATACATCATAAAATATTAAATATAAATACAGTAGAACCCCAATTATCCGTCACCCTATTATCCAATCAGCAGATTATCAGACTATCTTTCTCTCACTTTATTCTTTCTTTCTTTCTTTCTTTCTTTCTTTCTTTCTTTCTTTCTTTCTTTGCTGCTGAAAAAAGTATGTAGTGCTATATCTTATATTAGTACCTATTCGTTTCTAGAGTCTGTTATCATAAGCCTTTATCCTTACATATTAGAAGCTTACTGCTAGTAATAGGAACGTTACTGGTAGGCCTACTTGAAGGTTTTTCCCCAAATTGTAAAATCACTACCTGCTTTCAAAGAAATGGTCCCAAAAACTTCTGCAAAATTTAGAGCAAACCTATGCAGCATCCAGTCCTTGTTCTACTGTTCGAATGCTCGTACTTCATAATTTCTATCCAAAATATATTCCACAGGTGTCAAAAGTGTTTTACTAAGTATCAAAATAAAAATACAAATAAATAATTGTTCAGTTTGGGAAAAGAGAAATCGTGGCTCCTCTCACATCAGAATACAAGATTGGCATTACAAATGTGCGCGATTTAATTAAAAACATGAATGAAGTGTGTAAAATCTGTAAATCTACAAAAAGAAACCTTTACTATTCCTATATTTCCACAAAGAATCAACGCAAGGAATTTACTTGGCCCTTATAAAACCATTGTTGACAACCGGACTTAAATTATTACCGGTAAACTTCTGATTCACCATCTAGCATGTTAAACACAAGACCACGGTGGAAATTATGAAACTGTGTTATGCACTTAATTTACAGAAATATTTTATGATACAGTTTATCCGTTTTTTCGATTAGCCATCCAGTTCACCCCCTTGATTACCATGGATAATAGAGGTTTTACTGTATACACATAATATGTGCATGCCCATGCACCTGTGTGCATACATACAGACACATACGCACAAAGGAAATCTATTTTTTAATGGCTTTACTCTAGATTGCAGATGTGAAATGTTCTTGTATACACTATTACAAACTACTCCCTTCCAGTCAACTTCAGGAAGCAAGTACCAGATCAGTGGTACATACAGGGTGAACCATAAGTAATGTCATTAATTTCAGGGGTTTATCTTTGAGATATTTCAAACAAAATAGTCTAACACAATTTTGTTCGTTTTTTTGTTTCTTTTTTGAGAAAAAAATTGTTTTATATGAAACATTTCATACCGTTGTTTGGAAAAGCCATTGGTTGAATTTCCAATTTGCTTGATTCCCTCTGCCTTTCTTTTCCCGAAGACTTTACTAAAGCTACAATTCGAAATTTTCGAGAAGAATTGCGAGGTCGTGCATATGAATCATGGAAGACCCTTTCAGGACGGGGAAACGGTGTTGAGATGTATAGCGAAGTAACAGCCACAAACAGTTGGATTGCAAACAAGAAAGGACTTTCGACTAGTGAATGGATATCTAGCCTGAAAATGACAGCAAATTTAGCAGCTGTTCGTTCCGTTCCTGGCAAATCTCTCGACGGTACCTGGTGCAGACATGGCTGACCGGAGATTGAAACTTTAGCACACGTCTTGGGATTCTGTGAACAGGGATTGCTCTTGAGGAACTCTAGACATCATCTTGTAAGATCCAGAATTGCTGCCGCATTAAGAAATAAGGGCTGGATAGTAGAAGAAGAAATCTCCTGTCTAGCTGAAAATGGGTCAACGAGACGAGTAGATATTTTAGCGTACAATGCTGACACTAAACAGGGCATCATTGTGGACCCCACGATACATTTTGAAGTAGAATGTCATCAGTCAGCCGAGGTCCACCTTGAGAAGAAGTCGATCTATGAGCCTATAGTCAACTATTTCAAGCTGAAATATGCCTTAATTCACGTTGAGGTATTCGGCTTGCTCATAGGTGCTCGAGGAACTATATCAGCTTTTTTCGAAGAATTTCGATGGCAGTTTGCTCTGCCAACATCTCTGAGGGATGACATTGTGATAATTGTGTTAAAAAAATCCTGCCAAATCCTAATTAATCACATGGTGCCACATTAATAGCAATTGTAATTTTTCACGCCCTTTTCTTTGTTTCCCTTCTTTAAAATTTAATATCTATGTTTACATATGTATAATAATTTTTTTTGGGGATATACTGAGTTCATAAGGGCTACCTTCAATGGGGGGCAGTTTAATATTATTATAAGAGAGCACCGTATTATAATAATAAATTATTAAAAGAATTTAATTTTTGTCCTTTAAATGTGCAGAAATTTGATCTCAACAAATGTAGCATTTTAAAATTTCTTTTCAGGACGAAAAGTTACATTTGTTCGGGTAAAATTTCTGCACATTTAAATACTCTCTTAAATTGACGGAGCATATTGGAAATTAAATCAGTGGCTTTCCCAAAACACGTTATGAAATGTTTCTTATGAAACAGCTTTTATCTCGAAAAGGGAGCAAAAACGAGCAAAATTGTATCAAATTTTTTTGTTTGAAATATTTCAAAGAATGACACTCTGAAATTAATGACATTACTTACGATTCATTGTGTATAAAATGCGCCGATTTTTACATAATTTAACATTCTGAACATTTAATATCTGGAACCTTATTAGTTAATGTTTTTTTATTCACTGAGACCATTTGTAGTAAGTTTTAATTTATGTTTACGTTAATTCTGAAGGTAAAGTAATCATAACAGTGCAGTTGCAAATTCTTTATGCATGGTCCCAAGACTTGCTTTCGTTGTTAAGTTCAGTAAGAACTTAATGAGTGTTACTAAGCAGTAGGTGCTATGTAATTTATTTTTAACAAATTATTGCTTGCATATTGATATTCTGTGTATGATGTTAATTGACGAATAATGTATAGGAAATGTTGCTTTATGACTTATAATAATGGCAATGTTTGTTCTGACAGAATTGACACAATAAGTTTCTGAATTTCTTTAAAAAATATATTAGTTCTCTATTAGAAGCATATATATAAATAAAAAAATACACACCATCAATAAAATTGTCAAGACTTTAAAGGGATATGTAGCACATTCTGTAAGTATACCGTAAGTATTTTAAAATTTATTTTATGAAGAGCATGTTTTGAACCATACCAGTATATTGTATAAGAACAAAAATAGAATCAATCCTCTGGGAAAACAGATTTTATAAACAGTAAACTCGTAAGTTGAAACGGCAGTCATTGTCATAAAATTTATTACTAACAACATTTAATATTTGTTGCTGAATTCTAGAGGTAACGAATTAGTAAAGTTGTGTGGCATTTAATTAAATTTTGACAACAAATGTTGGAACTATTTAGTATCTAGGTTAATACTGTGGTTGATTATAGCTTAACATCTCTTACAAGATATTAATATAAAACATTGGTATTTTAAATTGTAATAATGGGTTAATGAGATTTGGTAGAATTTGTATTTGCAATTTCCTGTAATTATATTGCAAATTTATTAAGCTAATATTCCATAATTGTGCTTGCAAATACTGCAAGCATTTGTATAGTTAACTAGACATGTAATACAGGGTTCCTGTTCTTCATGGGAAATTATTATATCTCCGTCATTATATCTATTGTTTTTGTCCTACAGTTATGTTTTTGTGAGGAAGCATTCCATATTGACTTCATAAATTGTACCTGGATATTATCATTTCTTCATTCTTTTGAAGGTGTGTTGAGATCTTTCATTTTTAACATTAACTTGAAATGGAAAGGAGGATTTCTGTCTAGTTTTGACTTTGCTAACATGAAAAGACGATCACTGTTATAAGATGTATGTAAATGCCAGAGATATTCTGAGAGAAAAAATAATCAAAATAATTCTTGTCCTTCTTATGAATCAAACCACGATCTTCCAGACCATACAAAATGGTTTACTGAGATGCTTCAAACTTAAAAACAAAATTCTTTGCTGGAACTGAGGATGGGAGAGAGGGATCATGATGCTTTTTTACGTCCAGATTACAGTTAAGTCAATTATTTGAGAAGCCTAATTTCTTAAAAAAATATGATTTTGATGTATTTGGCGTGTATGTAATGTTTGGATGTAGACAGTTAAGACAAATTCGACCTGTATAACATTTGAAAGGTGTTTAAATGATATACTAACAACATGGTATTGTCGGACCATCAGATCTGTGCCCCTTCAGCGCTATCGTCGTTCTCGGAAAAATTAACGCCTGTACTCACTCCATTCCACCCACTTTCCTCCCACCACTTCAAACAGCAGCCCACGAACCTTGCCGAATAGGGATGTTGCCAAACTTCCATCAAACGGTGTCATAAATAACTGGTCCTCCATGCTACAATATCATTTCTTTCAATCAAAATATATCTTGTATTTCTACATTTTTAAAGCTAAATCCTATGTCTCGAATCACTTTCCATAGCTTTTCTCTCCAACCTTTGAAATTATTGCTTCTCTCGCAACCTTCAGTAATTTCTTCAATGTTGGGGCTTCTTTCTGCACGGTATAAAATTCTTGTATCTTTCTTCTTAAAATACATCGGTTCATATCATCTACAAGAATTAAAGGTTCCCTCAGTCTGTTTTTCCCTGGTGATTCTAGCTTTTCATCTCCTGCACAGACTCCCTCTCTCCTGATTTTCTTTATTAGGAGCTCTGACCTTTCTATATAAATTACATAAAAATGTTGTATTATTAGTATTAGTTAAGTAAATAATTTTAATACGTAATCAATTGAAATAAAATAAGCCTCACCTGTGATCGCAGCTGCTCTTTTCGTTGCTCGATTTATAGGAAACAGATATTGATCTGTTTCTCTTCATTGCAAAATGTTATTACGTACTTGCTTAATAATATTTCTTTCGCCACTCCTTGCTACAGTGTTCATGTTGAATTGACAACACTGGACTGCAAGTGCAAATAAACTGTCCCCAAGAAGGCTAAAATTATGAGTAGTGGGGAAGAGAAAGGGAGAGAGATAGGAATGCAGGGAGAGAAATGAATTACCGAGGTTGAGAAGGAATTAGGGTTCAGTTCGCATATCTTATGGGGGCACAGATCTGATGGTCCAACAATAGTAAGATAAGGCTGACATGACTGGGACAAACTGTCTCCTGTCTAATTCTCCACTAACAAGGGAAAGCTTTGGACTCCCGACAATAATCATCACGAAACTTTCTGGGCTGGACAAGTATGAGACCAAAGTAACTTGTGTGAAATGCGGCATTTCGCAATCACCCATAACCCCTAATATGGCTTATGAAATTGGAGCGAAATTGAACGCACACTTGTGAAACCCCAGATAATTTTGTTATTGGTAATGTAATCACAAATCATGTTTAGTCCACCTGCAATAAAAATCAAAATGTAAAATATAAGTGATACTGTCATTATTCAAAGTGTACAATTGAATAATTTCTATTGCATCAATATTTTTACCTATAATTTCTAATGTACTTGGTTACAAAAAAACATTACATTAGGAATAAAATTTCCCATCCATAAGTCAATTATTAGGTACTGTATTTTCCAGTACCGCATTTGAGATACTTCCAATTTAATTTATAAATATTTTCTTAAATTTAATTGCCAGATTGTGAGGAGATGGAAATTAATGTATGTGTCTTGTTACACAAGATAGGAGTGAAAAATGCAATGTTAGTAGTATCCTTGTCCATATTAGATCAGAGTAGAATGGGAACCCTGTCATAGGCAGCTAGAGATGGTGCATTAGTGTTGTTATTTAATTTATCTGCAGATTGTGGCTAGTGTACATTCTGTTAGTGTGAAATCAAATCATTTGCTGTCTTGTAGTTTGAAACAGTTAAATTAGCATTTTTGATATTAAGGAGAGTAAAATAAATATGTTTTTTAATCTTTTATATCAAGTGTAATATATATTGTGATATTATTTACAGATATTAGGCTTTAGGATTTCTGGAATTAAAACTTTCTAATTTTAACTCGGATTTAGAGGTAACTTGTAATTGTGATAAGTGTTTTTTTAAAGAGCATGTTTTTCTGAGCTCAGAATGAAATAAACGTGTGTGATCTTTTTGCAGAAAAAGAAAACCTTTTAATAATGATAATCGAGATTTTACCTACAAATTAAAGATAATTGCATTTATATAATATATTCTGTAACAGATATACTGTAAGCACTATATAAATTCTGTATGTAACAACGTGTTTAAATCCAAAATTGTCATTAAATAAAAATTTTAACTGGAGTCATTATTCCCGTATCATCCATTTATTGAAAACATTGTGCTATAAGGCACTATATTTAATAGTATAAATCAGTAGTTTCTGGTGATTATGTAATTAAATGATGCACAATGTCTTTTTTATGTATATTTTTATCCATAACTGTTACCTAAACTGGCCTTTCCTTCACTATCCTTGGCAACCTGGTAGAGGGGCAGAGAAGGCCTGACGGCCTTATCTCTACCAGGTTAAATAAATTAATACTAAATACTAATAAATACAACCTAAACAATGCCTGTATTCACAGCAGTGAATTAATAGTACATTATGCAACGAGCCTATAATGGTAGTAATTAAGACGCGAGTATGTTTATGAAACGAGTGCAAGCGAGTTTCATAATTTTCATATGAGCGTCTTAATTACCGTTATAGTCAAGTTTCATACGACTTTTTATGCTCGACCATATTTGTAAATTGAAATTATTCATAAGTATTCATGTTATTCTTATCTGACTGGGGAGCGGAACTGACCTTGTGCAATATCCCGTAAATTGTGAGATGTGCTCAGACGCGAAAGTATTGATTTTTTCCGAGAAACAAATGTCATTGACCTTGATATAATCTAGAGAGTAAAATAAACATTAATCTTGATATAACCTTGAAATTGATTTAGACATTGAAAAACGAGATGACAAATTGAATTTATTTGGATATTATTTACAATTAAGCTAATTATTATAGTAACAGAACATAACCTTCTGCGACAGTATTGGATTTCCAGCCTCCGTGACGTTTCGCTAGATGTCTTTCGATTGCATATCCGAGAATAATCTATACTTGCACTTTCATATTGCTACAGCGGTGTTTTCTGATTGGTGGAACACCAGAACTTTAATGAATAGGTGTACTTTAATGAGGTACATTAAAGGGCTGCTACCAGGTGTATAATTACTACATTTCGGCATGGTCGAGCATAAAGTTTTTTAAATCACTCTCTCCATGACAACTAACACATTAGCAGTAATAAATACATACATACATACATTCATTCATTTATTTAAAATTTCTTCACAAACAATGCATTACAAAGAAAATACGCACAATTTAAATTTAGATACCAATGGATAAAATATTGTATAGCACACAGATTTTATCCTCTTATACAGTGCGAACAGTTTTGCTGTCCACCAGAGTGTTTTGCCTATGGGCGAGCACGCCACTTGTTAGCTGGTTAGCCAGTTAGCTGGGTCTTGGTGATTAGCAGGAGGGTAAAACAATAAAAGAAACCAACCATACAACAGTACACAAACAAATTTAAGAGGTTCATTACTTACCAAATTATCAAATGAGATGTTGAAAGTGCCCAACTTCATTCTCTACACATTTTTCGCATCTCTTTAGCAAATTATTCATCACGTTTTCCAGCATCCACTCACAAAATGTGCGCCTACATACAGGGTCATCTGGCTGAAGAGCGTGTGCTACAGTTATTTTATATGGCTTGAAGTGCAATAATTTAGTAGCCTTTTGCACAGACTCATATGAAAGTCCCACTTGTTGTGCAAGACGACAAAGAGATCTTCTAGGAGAATTTTCTAAACGATTACGAATGTCATGTAATCTTTCTTTGATGAGAACCCTACGCTGCTGTTTTGGTGTCTTAAGCTGGACATTTCCAGTTTTCTGAAATTTATGATGGAGATTATGGACTGTTTTACAGTCTGGAGCATCTACACCCAGGAATCTTTCTTGAAATCATCTTCGAATTTCACAAGCTGACTGAGTTATCACATATGAATGTAAATAAAGACACCCATTGTGAACTCACAGGGTATAATACACTTTATGTATACTGTCTAATTAAACTTGGAAAGGCACTTACAGTAATGCGAATAATGGATTACAGGTAATTAAAGAATGGTTTGATTCAAACTCTTTCCTTAAACACATTCAAAACAACTGTTGTTCCGTTTTCACTAAGGTTCAGTGGTCTTAAATCTCCTCAATCTTCTTTTAAGTTCAAAATTCATCATTCTGATTGTTCTTCTCAAAATTGTGAATGTCCCATATTAACCGAATCCTCAGAAGTTAAGTATTTAGGCATTACAATCGACCAACACTTACAATGGAATAAACATATTACATATTTATACAATAAATTACGTGAAACAATTTATATCTTTGTTATACTTCGGTCATATTTACCAGTTAATATTTTATGCCTCATTTATTTAGCTTTATTTCAATCCATTCTCCAGTATGGAATTTTAGGATGGGGAAATGCTTGTAATTCTAATCTCACTCCATTAATACTTATTCAGAAAAGAATAATTAAAATATGCCTTAATTGATTACTCATCCGAGCTTTTGTTCACTGATTTTAATGTTTTGAAAATTAAATAAATTTATTATATTGCCTTATTAAACTTTATACATAAAAATCGCAATAAATTCAAATTGTATCATAAATATGGAACTAAAAGATCCGATTTTATACAACTAGAGGAACCAAAGTGTTTCACAAGCACAGCTCTTAGCCATGGTACCTACTTTGGTCCAAGGTTATATAATAAAATAATTGAAAAATACCCAAATTTGAAAAATTTTAGTATCAGAAATTTGAAAAATAGGTTAGGAATTTAATTTTTAAAGATATTGATTTAATATGTATTTGTATGAGTTAAATTGTTAAAATTGAAATTGTATTTTTAAAGTTAATTTATTCCTATAATCTTTTTTTCCTTGATCCACTTTGTGTCAAATAATTATCTTTGTTTGAGTTAAGTATGTGTTTACGAGTAGATAACTCCCTGAGCACGAGTTTTTACTCCTTCAGGGAAGAATTAAGACTGCATTTTTGTACATGTTATTTTACTAACAATAAACAATAAATGTACTACCTCAAAAAAAAAAAACAACATAACACAACCCAGAACAGCTGTACTACGACTGTGACTAGTCAGCTACGTCAACAAGTAAGCAAGCAGGATTGCTACTCCTTCCAGTGACTGGAGCCACAGTCATAGGAAAAACCATGTGCTGCAGAGGAATGCATAACTGATTGCACTGTTATATAAATTATTATATAGTGACAGAAAATGAGATGTAATGTTCATTAAGAGGGACATAGCAACCATGGTGGTGGTAGTGGCAGTGGCGGTGGTGGTGGTGTTGGTGGTCTTATGGTTTCATAGACAATTGTCAGATGTAAAGTCTGCTGTGAAAGTTTGAAGTTATAATGTGTTACTGCTTTTTTTTTTTAAATGCATTGAGACTTTTCTTTCTAGCGTCTTATTTATTAACAACAGTGGCGAAGTTAAGGTGTAAATACTGAGTAGGCTGAAATGATCTGCTTACCTTATATTTTTTATACAACAGGTCTAGGCGTCGATTCTTCTTGGTTGCAAAAATATCAGTTACTCACTCTTTGAAATTCTGATCAGTAAGGCAAGTTGTTTAACCAGTTTCTTTTCAGTGGTAATTGTACTGAGATAACTTCTTCTTTTTCTTCTTCTTCTTCTTAAGTAATAGTCCTAAAAGAACTGTTCTGGTCTACAAAATTTTTCTTCCATCTCTTCACAGCACGTCTTAGTGATCTTTCTCCTGATGGTCTATAATTCGAGACTGTTCAAGGGATCCATGTTGTAGATATACAGGTGACATGATGGTGCCAGTTAGTAAAAAAAATTGGTAAAGTAATTTCTACTAGGTCACCTCACATGGAATGACATTTTCGAATTCATGCATTACGATTGCTTCAGTGACCAGCTTGAGATGTAACTGTTGAGAGTGCATAACTTTAGTATGCTGTATATCCTTATGTAGAATAGTGTGTGGGTGGTGCAAAGAATTAAAGAAGGAGAACAAGGGGAAGACAGTGTGAATAAGACGGTGAGAAAAGGAGCGATACAAGAACAGAAAGACGAGGAGAACAAGAGGAAAACAAAGGAGGGAAGTGGAAAACAAGTAGAACAAGGGATATACAAGAAGAAGTGGAAAACAAAGAGAACGAGGGAAAGGGAGGAATATATGGAAAAGAAGATGAATACCGGGGTAACAAAGGGAATATAAGGAGAAGAAAAGAGAGAGAGAAAGTTGCATTTTTTATGTGATAGTGAATTTTCAAGTTACGAAAGTAAGAAGATGTAGTTCTATGTAAAAATAAAATTTCCTTCAAGAGTTAGAGGTAAGTGGTCGAACATTTTAGATAGTAGTAGTAGTAGTAAATAATAATAATAATAATGATGATTTATTTATTGTCAGAGTTAAGATCGTAAAGCCTTCTCTTTCACTCAGTCAGAGGATGAAAGAGAAACATAATATGATAATACAAAAGAAAATTTTATCGTACCTTAAGACAAAATTGAAGCTGGAAAATATGCGTAAGCCAGAAGAATATAATTTTGAATATCTAAAATGGCATTTTTATAACCTATAAATTTATTACGGTACCTATTTCGAAACCGACATCAAGCACTTCTTTCTATCCTTCATCATAGAACGTCTTTATACTCATCTTCCTATACTGTAGAAATACCTCGCGTCTGGAATTCATTACCTAATGACGTCAGGGACTGCCGGACTTTATCACAATTCAAAATTAAATTGGAAAATTTTGTCTTAGTTTATGTTTTTAGGTATTGCTAGAAGTATTGATTTGTGTTTTTTTTTTCTTTTTTAATCTAGATTAAAATTGCAAGTTTCTTGTTTATGTTAGTTAATTAGTTAGGATGCAATTAATTATGATACTTAATCACTCATTTAAAGTTTGTGTGACTGCAACCTGTGTATATTTTTGTGTGGCTTTACTTTGTTTATAGTGTTCTTGTTTCTTTCTGTCTTTATTTCTTGTGTAGCTTTACTTTGTATATAGTGTATTTTTTTCCGTTTATTTCTATTATTGTATTTGTATTCCTGTTGTGGAAGAGAAGGCCTGATGGCCTTAACTACACCAGAATAAATAAATAAATAATAAATATTTATGTGTCTAAATTTGGTTTTCTATGATCTTAATATCCGACGTCCAGTAGGTCTAATTAGATCTTCATTTAAATAACTAAGTTTGATAATTTTTTTTTAGTAAATATAAGCCCATTACATAATGTGTTTATTGAGTGATCTATAGGTTTAGACATGATAATTTAAATATTCATTACTGAAAAATCATAAAAATGTATAATTTTAGATTAAATGACGTTCACTATATTTGTTTTCAATTCCTAATTTCTGTAAGTTTAGAAAATATATTGCAATGTTTAAAAAAACATATTGGGCAATTAATATAATGTAGTGATTTGAATGTAACAAAAGGGAGAAATGGTAGTTGGGGGTCCTATTTAGGCCTATTAATTTTTACACAGACAATTGTACCACGTGACGAAATTACATAATTGCAATAATATGTCACCAGACCTCATCAAATATTTCAGAATTTAGTCCGAACTTAGTGAGAAATTACATTTTAATATGTGCTTTGTCGCGAAAGAGATGAGGTTTATATGACCTTCCCCACTTCATTATCATTATAATATTATAGCTTCCACTCTATTTCGAAATTTAACTGAATGAAAACGGAACTCAGCAATTTATTTTTCACAATGGAAGAATGACATGATTATGGACTGACATATTGAAACTCACACTCGAAACATACAGGTGTATTTAATGCGACGAGGGGGAGCTTTTTTACTTCGTGAAAATGGAATATAAATGTATCCATTACGTCGTTAAATTACAACATGAAGCAGATTTTAATTTTGACAGCTGTTGTTATAGCCATCTCCACTCTGGTGGCGGTAAGTTTTCATTATTATTAAAGACTTCTTTAGGGGACTTTGTATGGAATTATAAGCTGAAGGAATTTTATTATGAAAAAAAATAAGGATTCTTTTAGGAGAAGGAGACAAAGCCTGAGATAGACGGAAAGAAACAATAACATTAAAATGCAGCTGCGAAATATAAGATCTTCGACTTAACCCAGATAAGTCCAAAAATTGTTTGTGATAAAAATACAGTAGCACATTAGTTACTCTCAAAAATCGGTTAAATGATGTTGAAATAAACTGAAACAAGGAACGTATATTTTCTAAAGCTAACAAATACTACCAACATTATCGCACAACTTATAAAATGTCCCTAACACCAACAATGACATAATATCCGAAGGCACTGCAACTGTCCTTAAAAAAGGACGGTGGGAAAATCTGGGTTACACTCATTAAGCAGGTGTGGGTAGTAACTATACAGGTTTAATAAATCATCGAGGAACTTGGCTTTTTTTGTTTTATTTCACATACATTACAACATTTATAATACCGGTACGATAATATTATTCTTCTTCAGGGTCAACACCAGAGAAATGAGAAACTGGTATATAATATTGGTGAATTTGCTGAAGTGATTTTGCTCTTGTGTATTGCATCTTTCCCTATGAGTTTGTTATAATAACAATAATTTAATGAAAGTGAATATTAAAAAATTGCTGATGTCACATTTGTCTGTAATTTTAATAGGGTGGAGCTCCTAATGCTGATAGACTGCAGAGAATATCGCAAGAATGTATGGCTCAAACAAGAGTAAACACGCAAGGTAGAAGTTTATTTTATAATATATATTATTTAGGCCAGCGTTCCTCAAACTATGGTCCGCAGACCACCTGTGGTCCTCGAGGTCTGCTCTTGTGGTCCTTCAAAAAAGACAGAAGAAAAATTAAAATTCAAACGAATTGTGTGTCACACCATAGCTGAAAATCTCAGAGTTTGAAAATGACACAAACATGGCAGTCACCTTTCATTTTTTCTCCCAGTAGTTACACCAATAATAGAACTTGCCAAATTGCATTTTTACTTGTTGAAAATCGGACATTTTCTGTATTAATTTTTTTTTATTTCTGTTTTTCCAGATGATGATATAAGAAATTTTAGACTCCACCTATTTTAAAATCCGGGTGAATCAGATCCAAAAATTCAAATTATAATACCTTTCTAATTATATTTTTTGCAGCCAATCACAAGTAACTTACAACACATTCTGTGTATTGTTGATTCATTTGCTGTTACTTGTTTGAAATCCTTCTTATGTGGTACACGCTAGTAGTTGTCTATGTCTCTGTTAAATAGTGTCCATTATGCATCTTTGAAAAGAAAGGAACGTGATGATACGCTTCATTTAGGCAGTGCTAATACTTCAGAAGCTGTGTGTGAAGATATGAATATCAATGATTCTAGTGCCATTAAAGAAATACAGTATCTAGTCCTAGTGGTAGCTGTTCAAAGAAATAGTAATATATGTTACAAGAGCGGTATGTTGACGTTTTCATGGTCGAGGAAAAGATTGAAAAAGCGAAACGTAGTTTAGCTTTTTTAATTTCCGAGAACATGAAAACAAACATACTGCTCGTGTATCGTACATTATTTTGTGCGAAGATCGTTTATTACATACCTGAAAGACGAATTTCTAATTAGTTGCAATGAAATCTCCATGTTGGTTTCTGTTTAATGACGGCAACTTCGGAAAACCAAAATATCTTTCTTCAACATTGTTGCTATAAAATGTTTTCTGTGTTTACTATACTCCAGCAGGCCGTGATATACGTCTGTCTTTTTTTCCCCCCAGTCTATAAATGTGAACTTAAAACAAATGGTAAGGTTATGTAATGATTTATTTTCCATTTTAATATTTTAACAATATTATTTATATAACATATTGCAGTAATAACATCGGCATCTGGAATCTCGTTGATTTTTTTCACGGCTTCCTTAATGTTACTTGTATCAGGAATGCAATAAGTTTCGTGGAGTAGTAGACTTTACTTAATTTTTGCAAATATTTAAAAACAATAATTAACAGTGCAATTTAGGTGAAATTGCAGTGGTAAGTTTCCAATTTATAATTATTACTATGTTAAACGTCTCTAAAAATAATATGTTAAAAGCCTAAAGCAGTAAAATGAATGTCGCGCTTAAGCGGTAAAAAGAGGGAAATTGTTATGTGTATTACGTTGGGAATGCTGAATGTGGTATTTCACACTTACCGCGTATTGGTTCTGTGCGGAAAACAAGCAAATACGCACGATCTCGCACAAAAATACTTTCGTAAATATAACGAGAGTTATTTGAACCTTGGATTTACTTGGTGTGGCAATGAGAGTGAACCAAAACCTCGGTGCATTGTTTGTTACGAAGTGCTTTCAAACGAGTTTATGAAACTCACTAAATTGAAACGGCACTTAGAGACGAAACACACAAGTGTAAAAAGTAAACCTGTCGAATTACTGTATTAATGTATATTTTTTTAATTAACAGTTAAAAATTATCCAAACTCTAATCGACTTTAATTATTAAAAAAAAACTAAAATGAATTTTCTTCTATTAACATTAATTTAATTAGTTAATACTAATATAAAATTAATTTAAATAAATTAATTCTAATTAATTAATTCCATTTTAAAATGTATACTGGCATTAAAATATGCTACAAAAATGATAAATTTGCTTTCGAAGGGAACAAGAGTAAGGTGGTCCGCAGAACTGTTGTGACTTAAAAAAGTGGTCCGCACTTCAAAAAAGTTTGAGAAACGCTGATTTAGGCTATACTAGATGCAGAAGAATATCTCATGTCACAACCTAGGCCTACTGTTTATAGCTGAAACTTCTTATCGATCCATTTGAATATTATTGTATTGTATTTTTGTCTGTAGTTTTAGCAGAAGCTGATGACAGTGTTAAAATATCAATGGCGTAGCGTCAATGTAAGCTAAAAAGCTCAGCTTCCCCAGTTAATAATAATTTCATAATAAACCTGCAGTCTGTGGACAAAATTATTTATTACTTTTAATAGAATTCATATTTACGCGTTAAATATTGTGATGCGGCAGCTCAGGACGATTTGTGATGCAGCAGTAAACAAGAAGCCTGCTCACACCAGCTTCCAAGCAGACTGGTTTCTTACACTCATTCTTCTGTGTAACCCACCCCGCAGATTTTCCATTCCTTTGTAACTAAACTACCCTGGTCGCAAGGCTCGCAGGAAGCTAGCTTTGACATTGAAAATAAGTAGTTTCCGAGTTATCCCTTTTCGCCAGTTGTGTTCAGTTGAAGTGTTAGTGTGCATTGTGTCTGATATAATAAATAATGAGTGAAATAACAGTTCCTGATACCAATTTACTTGAATTTTTTTAGGACAATTCTATTATCAAGACTGACTTACGAACAAAAGTGTGATCTAAAAAGCAAATGACCGACTCCCTTGCTGTCAATGAAGGACACAACCAAAAGACAGACGCATACTTACGTACTGTATCTATTGACCGTTACTATTGTGATTTCTCTAAGTATGACAGGGAGTGAGCTAATGTTATACTATACGTGTCTATTTGATGTGTAAACCATGAAATCATATTTTACTACGTACCATTTGAGGTCATGCCTTATTGGTGTTACTTACGAGGTTCCAACCAATCTTCGACTGCTGACTTGATATTGACTACTATTTATTTTAAGACTATATTTTTGTAATACGTTTTCTCGTATTGCATGAAAGAAAACTTGAATTAGCTTCCCCTGCTCAAAATTTCATGCTACGCCACTGTAAAATATAGGTCTAAAATTAAGGTACTGTTATTATTTATTGCCAAACTGTCTTCCACTGAAGGTACTGCAGCCCTTATCCTAAGTGTATTCACAATTATACATTTTGGTATAGAAATACAATAACAATATTATCTGTAGTCTACAGTAAATGACTAAAGCAAGATTTCCAGCTGTTAGGTAAGTGGGACTCGAAATATGTGGAAAAACTTGTTAAGGAAATGAGAATAAAAAATCCCTTTACAAATGGGGAAAAAAAAAAAAAAAAAAAATGAGTCACTGTTTTTGAAACGACATCCCCATTTTTCAAAACAGACGGTTTAAAAATTAATCTCTGTAAAGGAATCAAACATTAGGGAATGGTTTAGTGCAATTGAGTCATTTCTGAAAAAAGAAAACTACTTTGATATCATGAAAGATTCAAATAAAATGTTTGGCTAAACGAGCGTTGAGCGGATTCCGCCGATTTTGGAATAGACACCGACGCACTTAGGTTAGGTTAGGTTAGTTTAGGCTTTTATTATGCCGTCAAGATGAAGGTGAAAGCGATTGAGTGTGATTTTTTGTTTTCTATGTTGGCAGTTCAAGTACGTCGGTGTCTATTCCAAAATCGGCGGAATCCGCTCAACGCTCGTTTCACCAAAATATCTACGAAATAACTGGAAACAATAAAAAGAAATCACTTACAGGGCTAATAAACACAAATGCTAGTGGGAAAGTTGCACCTACTATGATCGTATTTCTATACACAAGCAGTGGCGATTTCTCTTAAGGAGCACAGGAGCAGTGCACCACCTCTTCCAATAACACATGTTTTTAAATTTATATCAATGTGCTGCAATAGACTATGTGAGCGACATAATTCTTTATTATAATACTATGTAAAAATAACGCTGCATGACTGTGTACTGTTATGTATTAGTATAATAATAATAATAATAATAATAATAATAATAATAATAATAATAATAATAATAATAATAATAATAATAATAATAAATATTTGTGCACTACCAGGATTATTTATCACCACACGCCACTGTACACAAGGCTTCCAGTTAATATTGCCAAAACCGTTCCTAATGAATGGGCTATTGGTAGATCACAGAAGGAAGTGTTCTGGATGATTGCTGAAACTTTTGATGAATAACTTATTCTTTCCTTGGTTGTTGAATTTGGATAATATTTTATTGAATTTTGTACCCAGTACTCTACTTGTCAGAAAAACTAAATAATTGATTGAATGGCGATCTTACTCGTGTTAATTATGTAAGCATGTGCGGCTTACAGCTGTTTCGGTGCTACTTCACACCATCCTCAGATCCATCTGTGTCTCGGCATCATCTCAATTTCGCTGCCTGTTGTGTGGGTGCGTTCGTGTGATGAAGAGTTGTGTCAAATAGCGTGTGTGTTCTGAAATTGATCTGTGTGTTGAGAATTTGATTAAGGTATGTTTTAGTGTGTCTGTATATTTCATATTGTTCTAGCTGTAAGCCGCACATGCTTACATAATTAACACGAGTAAGATCGCAATTTAATTATTTATATTCAAGTGTTAAAAGTAGTGTACGAAAGATTCAACACAGAAAAACTAGCGTAAATTTGTAAAAATTACACAGACAAAGGAATTATATTTAGTGACTGGTTTAAAATATTCGGAGTTCTGTTTATTTTAAAAATAATATTACAGAATAATATAGTATTCAGTGAGAGGGCTTTGAAAACTAAACTAAGATACTGGTCGGAAGAAAGTGGGCTCCATTATAGTGGATATCTTCATAAAAAAATAACGTTTGGGACTTATTCATTTAAAGCTGATTTTGAGGAGAAACAAGGGTTTCTTAAGAGCAGGGATATCATTAAGGGCTAATATGAAAGCTGCCTATTCCTTCTAGCTTTATTATAGTAAGAATTATCGAAAATAGATGTTAAATTTAATTTCTTAATTTATTAGATTATTATAATTGCCATTATATATATGTCAGCTATCTGATTTATCAAAATAAATAATGCAAAAAAATTGAATGTCTGTTTATTGATCGTAGGATTCCCATAGTTTTTAAAAGCTGAATGAGGTAAAAAAAAAATCAAACATGCAAACAAAGAAGAGAGCTGATTAATGAAAGAGGCTAAAGGCCCATTCACAATGAAAATTAAACATAAACATAACGTAAGCATAAAACCTTGTGTCCATGTTATTTAATGAAAGCATTCACAATGAATTACATAAGCATAAACTTAATCTTAATCATAAGACGTTGACATGGGAGTTTGCAAACTTCAAACTTTCATGCTTATGTTTATGCGATTTGGAAACAGTACACAAGCGGAAAGCGTGTTTTCACTTTTTGTTTAACATCTCATGGGCTTTGCCTACAGACAATATTTTGATCTATTGGCCGTGATGATAGCTAGGCGCGCAACATGGAATCATATGACGAAAAGTTGATTATTTTACATCTCCGTTTCTTTGATTTCAAGTATTGAAAGCCATATACTGATGCCATTGTAGTTATTAGAAACATAAATTGAATAGTTACATCGTCAGTCATTGTGCAATTCTCCATTTTTATGTAACAGATTCTGTAGTTTTGTTGATTCGGTATGTTTGTTTCCACACACATGTTATGTTTAATTTTCATTGTGAATGGGCCTTGGCTACTTAAGTTTGTGGCATATGTTTATGTGCTTATGTTAATGTTTACGTTATGTTTAATTTTCATTGTGAATGGGCCTTGGCTACTTAAGTTTGTGGCATATGTTTATGTGCTTATGTTAATGTTTACGTTATGTTTAATTTTCATTGTGAATGAGCCTTTATGGTATGAATATTGATGTACGTACTGGTACCATTAAGTGTTGAGAAACATGTATTTTGTGTTTGTTCACAGAGGGCCTCAATATTATGAGAATGAAATGTCTCCCGACTACTACAGAAGGAAAAGTAAGCATGTGTAATGATATACGAAACTATTATGTATCGTATTATGAAACTAGTTTAATTATATAGTAATGTTATTCTTTATTGCATGAGTCTTCCTAATTTTGACGAATGCAACAACTGCATACCATTATAAACAAGTTAGTGTGATACGCTATTTTTTTGCACAACAGCATCATAAAGCAACAATTAATAAAGAAATAACATCAGATTTGTAATGTTGGGTAGTTTGATATCATGGTCTATAATGCTTTGAACACTATATACAAAATGTTTATACAGCCAGTGCTGACATACTGCGGAGAAACTTTAATTATTTCACCTTTCATAAACGAAATAGAATATGTTCAAAACCAAGCTCTCAGACTCATTACTGGTGGAATCAAAACAACTCCAATGGATTCTATGAGATTCTTCACTAATATTAACAGCATCTAAATGACAGAAGAAAAAGCACTGATTCAATATGAAAAACTTATCAGATTACCAGGAAACAATTGGCATTCATACAGTCCTCTCTGTAGATTGAAAACTCAAACAAGTTTCATATCCATTGTTCAAGAATTAAAACAGAAAATCAATATCCCGAATTTAAAAGAAAAGTTACAAATTAAACCAAACCCTTTAACTCTATTAAATATAGAATATAGGCCTAATCTAAATTTAACAGAAGAAATACTGAAATCAGAAGTAAACACTGAAATACTGAAACAATTGTCTTTAGAGACAATTAATATTAGGTACCTTCCACAAAACTGACTTCATTTATACACCGACGGATCCTTGATCTCCAGAGAACAAAGTGCCGGTGCAGGTGTTACGTGCTGTCTCTTCTCACTTTATAGATCTCTTGGTTATGGAGCAACAAGTTTTAATGGTGAAATCATTGCAATAATTGAAAGTCTCAGGAATCTTCTATGCCACATCAATAAATTTAGGAATGCAGTTATATTGTCAGACTCCAAAGCAGCTATTCTATCAATAGTCTCTAAACACACACCTTCATCTCAAACAATAGAAATAACTAAAATGCTCTCCCAATTAATATCACTCAATAAAAGAATTGTATTCCAATGGATACCATCCCATTGTGGAATCCTGGGAAACGAGAATGCGGATGCTTTAGCAAAGAAGGGCAGCACTGCTACTTACAGACCTGTTACTAAATCTACGTATTACTCTGTGAAAAGATTTATTAAATCTACATACTTAGACTTCAACAAACAAAATTTTATAACACAATCCCAAGGGAAAAAATGGAACTCTCTGCATCAAAATCCACAGTTAATTCCCGATTTACCACAAAAATCGTCTGTAGCTGCATTTAGATTGGCAACAGACCATGATTGTTTGGCCAAACACCTGCATAGAATTGGAATATATCAGTCCCCTAACTGCCCATTGTGCAACTCAAACCAAGAAATGGATTCGGAACACCTCAAAATCTGTGCTTCAGTGGCTGGTCATGATAATATCTTTGAAAAATATTGGAGTGCAAGAGGTTAAATGACTTTATTGTCAAACGCCTGGCATTAGAAAACAACAACAACATATCATGGTCTATGAAGAAAGAGGTTGCTATGACAACATGATGTATTAAATATTATAGCGTGACAAATCGTTTCATAATGTTAACTTTATAGCACAAGTTATGCCGTCATAATAGAAGTCATGATGTTTTAGTTGGCATGGTAATAATTTACGGCTCTGGCACAATAATGTGGCATATTATTCACGATTTTCCTTACTTTATGAATACTTATACTGTGTTATTACTTTTTAAAATGTGTAATAAGATGTCATTTCTTTGCAGTGTTTCACAGGCTGTTTACTTGATGAATTTGGCCTTGTAAGTAAACATCATATGCATTTATCTAAGTAAATAATAAAACAGGACAGTTTATTGTCATTAGACAGCACAGCTCTATTAGATGGTTCACATACAAGTATGGCATGAAACAGAGTAATGCATTAACTTACGTGTTTACACTATTTCGTAAATGAGTGTCAAGGAAGATGTATAAAATAAATCTATATATATAATTTGAACTGGTAATGGAAATTACGGGAAAACGGCTGAACGGATTTTAATGGGTGACCCCTCATTTTCATGCCTGGCATCCAAAGTTTTTCGGAAAAGTAGTAGTTTTCAGTGAAATGTCAATTTTCCTACATAATTTTCCTATTTTCCAAAATCCATCTGTTTCAGTTTTGAGAAATAATTTTATTGAATCACGGCAGACTTCATTGAATTTCAGAACAAAACACGCACTACAATCAACAATAGGCTATTACACGAAGGCTATGACCTGCAGGATTGCCGACATATTTAGAACTCAATTCAATTTATTAAAAACTGATTCTGCAGTGTATAATTTTCTGAGTACAGCTGTATATTGAATATTCAAATCTACGAAACTTGAGGTGGTTTGATGACATTATTACCATTAGAAATGAAATATTATTATAGTTAATATCATGATGCGTCTATTTTTCATTAATTGTATATAATATTGATGACATGAAAGTGAAACGTTTTGAGGTTATGTAAGTAAATGTAGAGAATATTTTAATTTAGATCTTCATTTCTATAATTTACTGAGTGGCTGCTATATATAACTACAAAACTTAAGTAAGATAATAATATTGTTATTAAAAATCAAATATTTTTATACTTATTAACCCAGTGGGGTTGGGTCTTTTTCCATATACTTAATGGCGGTGTAGTGTAGATACTTATATGTGTCATTGTCTCCAGTATTGGCTTGAGAGAGCGCAAAAATTACAGTTTCTAAGGAAAGATCAAAAGGTATTACTTACTGATAAAATAAGAGGCCTAGAAAATTTTGTAGTCTCCAGATCATTTCAGCAAGATCTCTTAGTGGGATAAAATGATTTTACGCTCTACATTTCAAGTTCTACATGCAGCAGCTATATGAAAATGCCATTGTTCGAAAGCTTAGCAAACCTGACATTTTTTTAACTTTTGTCTACAATCCACAATGACCTGAAATAGCTACTGCTATCGTCCTGACATTGATACTTGCGTTTTCGCATTGAAACTCAAAAACTGAAGTTGGATAGGTTCAAGAAAAAGTATTTGGCCTAAAAATATCCATTCAGAGGGAGTATGTTTCATTATTATGGAAGCAAATAACTATCAAAAAGACAAGTAATCTTCATTGAAAATAAATCTGAAAAATTTTTATTTGAACGTCTAACGAACTTATTTTGGAGCAGCATTTGCTGCACAAGCCACTAGTATTCTAGAATCTAGAGCTTCAATATGTTTTTCGGGAACTGAATAATTAGCAGAAATTTGTGATCCCTTCAGGACCTCTGATCATACACCATAAGATTTTTATCTCAGGAGAAATAGGTTATAAAGGAGAACAAATCCCTAAACTCTAGATGAATTAAGGGAAACATTCGTAAGAAAATTCGTTCAGTTACACGAGGCATGCGATGGGCAATTCCTTAAAGAGGCGTGGACATCAGAGGGCAACATTTTCAACATTTCTTTAGTAATTCTGACAACTAATATATGGTTTAAGTAGAGTATCAGTATGTGGATTTTCATTGTACTTCAAAAGTAATAGCTATATTAATTTCTTTGTGTTCTTGATGACGGACAGCATTGCATGTGAGCTGTTGGACTTGAGGTGTTAGGTACAGCTTACAGCAGTAAAATTTTGGAAATATTCAACATTTTTTTCCTCCATTACTGTATCTTGTACAATAATGAAAATTGGTACCAGTATGTGTAAAACACAGACCTTCTGCTATATGAAAATATATATATATATATATATATATATTACGATTAAAAAAAATATTTACATTTTTTTTTAATTCAGTTCAGTTTTCAGTGATGAAGCATTTCCCATATAACTCAAAAACTAGTCCAACATTCTGTGATAAAATATTTTGTGTGTATTTATGCATGTCATATCTACAGTATGATGCAAGTTCACTTCTCCACCTTTGATAGATTGTCTGATAAAAACTAAAATCATTTTAAAAAATGTTCGAATATCAGTATTTTCTTTTAACACAAAGTAAAAAAAAAATATTATTTATTAAGGAATGTACTTCAAAGAGCATGATATTGTAAACATGATTTTCAGGAATAAAATAAAAGGGAGATAACATGAAAAAGTTAACAAGTTTATGAGTTATGAGGGAAATGCTTCATCACTACACAGTAAACTGCGACCATTTTGAATTAAAAAAAAAATATATATATATATATATAGTTTTTTTAATCGTAAAAATATATATATATATATATATATATATATATATATATATTTTTTCATATAACAGAAGGACAGTGTTTTACACATACCAATTTTCATTATGTTACAAGATACAGTAATGGAGGAAAAAATATTGAATATTTCCAAAAATTTTACTGCTGCAAGCTGTACCTAACCCCTTAAGTTTTCCACGTTTGCGGATGCATTGAATATGAAACGCATGATAATTTGACATTCTAGAATAGTCTACATACCCTCTGTTTCCCGTGTGTATAATTTTTCTCTTGTTAATATTTTATAATGTTTTTTGTAGAAGCTTGTCTATTGGTAAGTCTTCATTCAGATTATCAACTTCTTCTTCTAGTTTTGATCATATGTTATTATATATTCCGAAAAATTTTATAATTAAAATATATTTGAGTGTATAAAGTAACACAGCAGTAATGTATGAAAACTTCCAGGAAATTGTTATACAGGGTGATTCACGAGGATTTACCGTCCCTTACGGAACTTATTTCCGAAGACATTCTGAGCAAAAAAATGTCATATAAACATTTGCCCTAAAGTCAATATTTTCAAAAGTTACATTAATTTGAAGTTGCTAGTAAAATATCTTTTTTCTTCAGTTTTAAGGGTAAAAAAATATTACAAATAGAGAATGAACTATTCAGAAATGTCATTTCTTTAATTGGTTAGTGTTCTGAAGCTAAATTGTTTTGCACAGATTTTATTTTTCAATTTGTAACTAAAAATTATATCATTCTTCCGCACTTATCACAAAAATTGTTACAAATCATACGACTTTAGGAACTTGATTCTTTATAGTTTAATTATGCATCCTAATGTACAGTCTTACAGAATTTGCAAGAGTGGCGTGATTTGTAACAATTGTGATAAATGCGTAAGAAAATATAATTTTGTAGTTAAAAATCGAAAAAAAAAATTCTGTACGAAGCAACTATGGAATTCACAACGCATTTTTAGCTTCAGAATATTAGCTAATTAAAGAAATGATACTCCTCAATAGTTCATTCTTTATCTGTAATATTCTTTTACCCTTAAAACTCAAGAATAATAGTATTATACAGACAACTTCAAATTAGTGTAATTCTGAAAATATTGAGATTAGGACAAATGTTTATATGACATTTTTTGTTCAGAATGTCTTCGGAAATAAGCTGCGTAAGGGACGGTAAATCCTCGTGAATCACTCTGTATATACTGGTGATTAAGGTACCGGTAATAAAATGTATAATGTAATAATATTATATATGTAAAACACAAAATTTTAGTAGTGAATGTTAAACGTCAAATTTCATGGCTAAAAATAGTAAAAAAATAAATGTTTATTTTAATAATTGATGTTTCATTTTCAGTTAGACGATTGTGAATTCACGGAAGAAAACTGTAAAGAATGGGCTAGAAAAGCGGGAGAAGATATGAAAAAGGCTGAATATTTATATGCAACATGCCATCAGGCTGGTGAGTATGAGATTCTGGGACATATTTAGAAATTAAATGCAGTAAATTGATTTTAAAAGCAGGGATATATTTTGGTAATATATAAGAAATCTATTTAAATTAAGTTAATTTACGATATGTATTTTTACAGTGGGGAATGGAGACAACTGCTGTGACACTGGTCCTAAACTCTGGAACTGCATGATGAAGTCTGATACGGAAAATTAAGTTGTGAAATGTAAATTTTTTAATGAGTTATTGGAGACTTATGTAAGAGTATCTCATTAAAATATTTCTTCTTGAGGAGACATTGGACTTCGATGTTTTCCATAACAGTAGTTAAGAGGTAATCTTGTGTTTTGTTTATTGTTTATCAGAAAAACTATATGGTAAAATTATTGAAAGTGAAATATATAGTAATATATATATATATATATATATATATATATATATATATATATACACACACACTCAGGGACAAAAAAAATCCGGACACTTCTATATTTGCTTGTATTTTGTTGCCAATTATTTCAAAATGAAACAAAACCCATTTAAACAAAATAATGTTTCATTTAGCACCTTATACGACAACATTTGAAAAAAAAAATCTCTGATGAGAAAATTTACAAAAAATTACAAAGGGCTTATAACTATGGCATCGTTTGGTCTAACTGTTTTTTTCATTTTATGGTGCCTTAAACATTAAAAACTCTTTTTAGTAACGGGTATTACCCCCTCTGGCTTGAATAACTGCATCCATACGTCTTGGCATGCTCTCAATTTGGTTAGCAATGTCTTCTTGAGGAATAAGTTCCCATTCTTCGCCAAGTGCTCGCCTCAACTCTTGTAACGATTCTGGTCTCATTCGTCTATTCTTAACACGCCGTCCCAGCATGACCCACACGTGTTCAATTGGGTTCATGTCTGGACTCCTTGCTGGCTATGGAAGAACATGGATTCTCACTTCTTGGAGATAATCTCCGATCGCATGGGCAATATGCGGCCGTGCATTATCATGCATTAAAACAAAATTATCGCCTACAAATTGGCCAAATGGCACAACATGATCAGCCAAACATTCATTTATATACCTATCAGCTGTTAGTCTTCCATTTTCAACAAAAACCAACTCTGTACGAACATCCGTACACACTCCTGCCCAAACCATCACTCCACCACCTCCATACGGCACATTTTCGGAAATGCAACACTGTGAAAATCGTTCTCCCCTCCTTCACCAAACTCTTTCACGTCCATCAGGTGAGCACAGATTGAAACGGGACTCATCGGTGAACAGAACACAGCTCCACTGTCCATTTCTCCAATCCCTGTGATCATTTGCAAAACGCAGTCGTTCAACTCGATGCATCCTGAGAAGTCTGGGACCAGTTGCAGGTCTACTTGATATCAGTCCACTTGCTTTCAACCTCCTTCTAACTGTTTTGGCCGAAATTGGGCGTCCATGCATGTTAACAAATTACTGGGCTACATTAATAGCTGGCAGGTTGCGCTCCCTAAGAACTCTCAACACCATATACCTGTCTTCATTTGGATTTGTAGCTCTTGGACGACCCGAACCTGGTCTTCTGGTATATTCTAGGGTCTCTCTATACCGTTTTATGGCATCATGGGTTATCATGGGTTGTGCTTCTAGCCGTATTCATAACATTTGCAATGTAACGTACACTGCGTCCATCATCGTAAAGGACTACAGCTCGAGCCACATCTTCAGGTCGCATCTTGTTTTAAGACAAATGTTACAACCCCACTTAAACTCAGAAAATGTAAAAATAAAGAAATAACGAATGATAACGATAATGAAGCACAAAATGGTTGAGACAAAATTGTTATAGCTGAGACTCCGAAAGAAAAATTGGAATATTTGGTTGTAATGGCTTGTTTATAAAACAAAAAACAATCAACAATGTATACACGTCTCCATAACAACAGATGGCTACCATAATATTGTATGAGAAGATAATGTTTTGCAAAATACCAGCAAATATAAGTGTGTCCGGTTTTTTTTTTGTCCCTGAGTGTATATAGAACCTTCGGCTCCCCCCTCCTACCAATAATGCATAACACAATGTCAATACGGCTGTTGCTGTCGTCTGCGATACGACGAACTTTTTTTTGTTTCTTTTTCTGATTATTATATGCTTATATAAGTTGTGTTAACTCTCGCTAAGTGGTTTTATATTTTATTTTATCAGTCTTAGTTATTATTTTATTATTGTTAATATTTTTATTATTGTTATTAATTAATTACTTAATTTGTATTACTATCTTTGTATTATCTCCATCACTATCATTTCTATCATCAACATTATTATTGATCCCTGTAAAATTTACGTAGTCTCTACTGGACTGTACCCGAGCTCGAGCATGTGCTCATTTCGGGTGTCTATTCATATGTACCATTTCAATTGTAAATTGTGAATAAATTTGAATTTGAATTTATTTACTCATTTATCCATTCATCCATCCGTCCATCCATCCACCCACCCATCAACCCATCCAGTGATGCATTTCTAAACAAAAACGTATCCTGGCCCTGTGATTTCGGATACCGGTATTTGCCACCACCACCACCACCACCACCACCACCACCACCACCACCACCACCACCACCACCACCACCACCACCACCACCACCACACCACCACCATTTCCGCAGGAATACTAATGGAATGTCAGGCGAAAATATATAGTCTTAAAGAACATTGTGTTGGTATTCCGATAAGTCAAATATAATATTTGATTAATTCTGTATATATTTTCGTCAACACGACTTATCAAGTTTTTAACAAAAATAAACATTATGACATAAATAAATTTGTTAATGTAGCTAATAACCAGAGATCGAGGTTTAGGAATTATGAATAATTAAAGTAGGCAGGCAAAATGGCTCATAAATAGCTAAAATAGGCAGGCAAAAAAGGCATTATAAATAGCTAAAATACGCAATAAAAGACAATTACAAAAACCTTGCATTTTCCACAAAGGGATTTCGGCAGCAAGAAAAGCTTTACATAAGTCGAATGCAAATTGAGATTTTCGACTCGATGTTGCAATTACTGTTGGAAGCAAAGAAATCTTCTTCCCAGTAGCTTTGGAAAGTGCATTTTTATGTTTGGTTGTACTGATGTGTTGCGATATGAAATATTTCTTTTCGTAGTTCACTGACTGCTCACATATTCTGCATGTAAGTACTTTACCATCAGTACAAAATATGTCGGATCCAAAAGTATTAACGTAACTTTGCAATTTACTCCGTAAAGGAACACTGAATTTCGGCATCTTGCTGCTATAGTCGCGACGCTGTTATTCCCGGCGTGACTCCTCCTCTTTGCTTACGTCTTAGGAAGTGAAGGCTCTATAAAGTCTAGGTACGTAGTATCGTTCGCCATTTTTGTTCTTTCGTTGCCGAGCTACCATACGAGGAATCTATTTGCCACACCGTTAAACATTATTATGTCGTAGATCCTATGATAATAAATCAAACGCACTGTAATTTAACAAATAATTGAACGGCAAATAACGCCTTCGTGTGCTTTCTGCGAATGCCAACGAAAGAGCCAAAATGGCGGGCGATTATGTTAAGTATTTATCGAGCTTTAAGAAATGAATAACGTCTTCATCAGCGAATTACAAGACGCACACGTTTAAATGTAGCCGACCTGCAACGCGATTGGCTGCCGGAAATTAGAGCGACGGGACTAAAGCTACAACAACGTCGCAATGAAAACTGAAAGAAAAATAACCGTTAAAAATAACATTAGATCCGCACTCATTGTTGCCTTGTCAAATAAACACAAGCGATAATTAAAACGCTTACTGTTACACATTTTTGCACGGCAGCACTCATTGTTGCAAGGAGAATATGAACTGACTGAAAGACAATAATATACATTCGGTGAAGTCACTTTCATTGTAGCGGTTATAGAAATAAATTAAAATATACCTGTAGGCAATTTTTAATAATAAATTAATAAATGATAGATAAATAATCAAATAAAGGCAAAAAAAGCATTTATTTTGTAAATTAGGCACTTATATTTAAAAAGGGAGAAAAGGGCAACATAAAACTGTGACGTTTCAATCACAAAGGTATAATTCGTACAGATTTACTTTCAAAATGAAGATAGATTTAACACATTAAAAAAGGCATTCTGCCAAATTTCCGGTCTCTGCTAATAACTATATTGCAAAAGTTTTCATACATGGCATCTTCAGGCATGGATTTTTTTTTAATTATGGTTTATTTAACGACGTTCGCAACTGCCGAGGCTATATCAGCGTCGCCGGTGTGCCGGAATTTTGTTCCGCAGGAGTAAATCTACTGACATGAGTCTGTTGCATTTAAACGCACTTAAATGCCATCGACCTGGGCTGCTTTCTCCATACTTCCACCTCTCTCTCTCTCTCTCTCTCTCTCTCTCTCTCTCTCTCTCTCTCTCTCTCAGTTCTGCATCTCTGTTTTAATAGAGGAACATTATGGTGGGGGTAAGTGAGTTAGCTAGCTACAAGTGGAAGCATAGCGAGATATGGAAGTTTAAATGCCATCGACCTGGGCTGCGATCGAACCCGCAACCTCGAGCACAGAAGGCCAGCGCTATTCTGACTGCACCACCCAGGCCGACTTCAGGAATGGATTCAATATCTAATATAGTACATGAAAACAAGTGTAAATATTAGCATATACAAGTGAATGATTAACAATTAAACAAGATTTAAAATCAAACATATTAAAAACAATAGTTGTATTAATAATTTTATCCTCGACCATGCCGAAATGTAGTAATTATACACCTGGTAGCAGTCTTTTAATGCATGTCATTAAAGTACACCTATTCATTAAAGTTCAGGTTTTCGATTATTCTCGGATATGCAATCGAAAGACGAGGGAAACGTCACGGAGGCTGGAAATCCAATACTGTCGCAGAAGGTTATGTTCTGTTACTATAATAATTAGCGTTAATTGTAAATAATATTCAAATAAATTCAATTTGTCATCTCGTTTTTCAATTCTAAATCAATATCCAGGTTATACAGTCTCTGCATTAGATCAAGGTCAATGACATTATTGTTCCTCGGAAAAAATCAATACTTTCGCGTCTGCGCACATCTCACAATTCACGAGCTATGAACAAGGTCACTTCCGATCTTCTGTCAGATACAAATAAAATAAATACTTCTGAATAATTTCAAGTTAGAAATATGGTCGAGCATAAAAAGTCGTATGAAACTTGCCTATAATGGTAATTAAGACGCTCGTATGAAAATTATGAAACTCGCTTGCGCTCGTTTCATAGACAAACATACTTGCGTCTTAATTACTATCATTATAGGCTCTTGCATAATGTACTAATGTCACCCTTAATTATTTAATTATTACAATGGTAAAACCTGGTTATAAATTAAAAATCTTTCATTATTGCACATAATAGACTAATAATACATATACATTCTCAGTCTCCATAAATTGTCGGTAACATTCCTAACTAACATCTGTCCATTCTTATTATTATTATTATCATTAATTTTTCTAAATAGATTTACAAAACCTCTAATGGCAATTACATTAATATTCTCATTATAGAAATAGAAATATGTATATTCTCCCTGTAACATAGTCCTAGTAAGGTTATATTAAATTAATTTTCATCATTTTACTAGCTATCTCAAATATTAAATTAATTATAATTCATTGAATTAAATTAGCTCATAAATTAAGTTACTACTTTACCTTATAGGTTTATCTAAATTTAAATAAATGTGTAGTGAAGAATATTGCTGGAGAACCTTTTAAGTGTAGTGTAAATATTTGTAATTTAAATTTATGTATTGTATTGATTAAGGCTGGTTGAGTGGAAGAGAAGGCCTTATGGCCTTAACTCTGCCAGCGAAAATCAAACATTATTATTATTATTATTATTATTATTATTATTATTATTATTATTATTATTCCTGGATTATTGGTCGTGATGGCTGTTTTCTTCAATATTGGGTCCGGACGTGACGTTGCACCTGTGTATGTGATCGTGTATCGATAAATCATTATACACATTGTGCCATCTCCTGAGATGTCCATATCTCCTTCACTGTCAGATTTCAAATTTACCAAAATTCACCCTGCAACCAAAAGAAAAAAAAACGCATTTCAACAATCCAACAAAATTCCCACTTTCTTCTTGCCCTCACGCGGAGGTAGTTTTCATGAGGTAATGAATGGCCTATGACTCAACTTTTGAAGAACTGCAGTTGGTGTGACAGTAGGCTATACAACTAATGTACTTTCGAGGTTTCCATTGTGGAGTGCCTCTGTTTGCCAATAAAAACTAATTTCCCAGTATATGCTGAGAAAGCTCTCTTAACATCGTAGGAAGTGATTGGCAAATTTTTGTACGAACTGACGTTTGTATGTCACTAATAATATTACAATCTCCATTTAAAAATGTCCCCAATTGTTCGCAACTTCCCAAATAAAGGATTTCAATACCCGACGAAATATTGAAGCAATTGCCTCGCCTTGCCTTCCGAGAAGGAAAAAAAAATTGATCGAATGACTAAAACGCTCAATATACATGCTCCTAATTATGCAAAATAAATTAAAATATGCATTTATGCCAAACAACGTTAATACATGCAAAATATACAACTTCTTCATAACTTTATTTGATGCTCGACCATGCCGAAATGTAGTAATTATATACCTGGTAGCAGCCCTTTAATGGACCTCATTAAAGTACACTTGTTCATTAAAGTTCAGGTGTTCCACCAATCAAAAAATACCATTGTAGCAATATGAAAGCGCAAATATCGATTATTCTCGGATATGCAATCGAAAGACAACTAGCTCGAGATTAGACAATATTAAACTCAGTCGAAACAAACAACACACAAATTAACATCAATTCACCGTCATCTTCCAGCCATTCACAAAGCACATTCCCGCAAATTCATTTCACCAATTGCCGGAAAAAATCAATATGGTCGAGCATAAAAAGTCGTATGAAACTTGACTATAATGGTAATTAAGACGCTTGTATGAAAATTATGAAACTCGCTTGCGCTCGTTTCATAAACATACTCGCGTCTTAATTACTACCATTATAGGCTCGTTGCATTATGTACTATTAATCTATAACACATGATCGGCTTTTAAATTGAAGCAATTGCAAGGACTTCCGCGGTCTAATCATCAAGCATTATTTACGCCATACAGTGAAGTGATTTTTAACGTAAGAGTTGTAATATGATTCTAATAGCTGCCTCGTAAATATATAATGGTCAAGTTAATTGCAATTTAAATGGAAATATGAAATCACATCCTCTAAGTTACCCTTGTGATAATGTGACTACTAGTATGTTGAAAGCTCATGGTTACGAAATCATAATTATTATAAATATAGCCTAGGCTTCAAAAACGGAAGAACCAATTTTTTTATATTTCACAGTGGAAAAATATAGTTCTTATGAAATTATGTAACTGAATTTAAAACTGCATTAAACAGGTGTTTGGGATGAGTCAGGCATTTTTTATCATAACAACATTATATATAAATACATAACCAATGAATGTCAAATTACAATATGAAGCACATCCTGATATTGCTTGTAGCCATCTCTGCTTCAGCAGCGGTAAGTTTTATGCAATTCCTACAGATTTATTATGAGGCAGAGTATACAAAATTGGCATAGGATAGGCTACATTAAGAAAATTATGTTACAAAGAAAAATGAATCTTAATTAATTAGTTATGCTGCATTCAGGACAATGGTACACAGATTACTCAACATATCCATGAACCAACAACACTACAATGAAGAAGTGAACACAATCAAATACATAGCACAAGAAAACGGATACAATCCAAATATAATAGACAATATCATAAGGAAGACAAAACAAAAACTTAACAAACACAAAAATACACAAAACACAACACAAACACAAGAGCACAAGAAATACATCACACTAACATATGAAAACAAAAGCACACATAAGATCGCATCTTCATTCAGAAAACAGAAATATAACATAACATACAGAACAGAAAACACACTACAAAGACATCTCAACACACAAAAAACACAAACAAATAAATACGACCACAGCTATAACCAGAGGACACAATACATCTACATACGCCGATCACATAACCAATGCTAACCATACATACAATAACATAAATACGGACATGGAAATCCTACACACAATAACCCAAGAACCAAAAACTCAACACACTGGAACAATATGAAATATACAAACACACTAAAGTACACCCCGATCAAGTCCTCAACACACAGATCAATTTCAGTACACACACACTATTCGACTCCACAATTCAACACCTTCCAGCAATAAAACACACCCTCCTAACAGGCAGAGAAGTTCGAGATGTCGCCGCGATCTAGTAGGCTCTGATGATGGTGCGTGAAGCACTGAAACAACTGTAAGCCGGACAAATATTTCATATTTAACATGAGTAAGTCCACTAGTTCATCAATTAGTTATTAATAGCCTACATTGAGTCTCTAAGATCTCGTAGCAATTAAGAAATACGCACTGCCTCGATCGAAGAGGACGCTTTTTCCGGTTAAATTGGTGCCGTAACCATTGTAGGATTGTAGCATTTATAGAAGGCAGTGGTTTTCATTACAACTCTAGAGCAGTTGTAATATTTCAACTTATCTGGGTTGGCAACTCTGAATTCAATAAAATCAACTTTCAATCGTGACGGCCATTTTCTGTAACGACGAGAAAACACATTATTGTTAAAAAACAATATTGTAATATTTCACTAAATATTTTTTCTTCTGTTTATTTATATAGCATTTAAAAAATTATATTCTAAATAAAGTAACTAATCTTTCATCGGACTTCACGGCATTGAAAGTGAAACTACATAAGACTTACATGTCAATATCTATTCTGTGTATAAATAGGTAATTATAAAGAATGGTATCTCTTATGATTTTTGTTTCCTATATAGGGCCTACGCTAAACTGGAGAATTCCCACTGTATCTTTGAACCGTGCCGTTACGTTTAGCACCAAATTTAAGTAAATACACAATCTTGCCAACATAAGAACACGACGTTGGTGTGTGGCGTCGTTGGAGGGAGAAATTGGTTTCTTTTCTCTCTCTACCTCCTTCGTTCTGAACATTACTGAGAGATAGCACCACTGTTAGCTACAAGATATATTTGCGCAAATATATTGAAGTAGATTACGTCACTTATAACGTGACTTAGATGAGAGTTTCGAGACAAAACAGTTTTGCTATATTTCTTTTTTTTATTAAATGTTAAGCACAGGAACGCCATTTCGTAATTTTATTTAATAAACAAACCAAACAAATTATCTTTGCATCAAAAACGGATGCTCCCTGGACCAAATTATCGTATTTTATAATTGTTTGAATGCATCAGAAGCCAGAAGTCTTGCACTTGACTAATGCAGTGAATTATTTAAGAATATAGTCGAGAATTTTACTACCACCATTTCGATTGTGTTTTGTTTGGCACGGCTCGGTACGGCCTGGTGACTAGTGGCCAGCGAGTAACGTGGACTATCGACATTGCTCTGCCGTGGGTATTATCCAGTTGTTCCTAGGCCTATAATATAGACATGTGCGACTGCTATATTTCAGTAGTCAATAAGTTATCGTTTAACAAATGAAATGATACGCTCATATCTGTCTGTCTTACATTTCTCTCCAAATGCTGTATTTTAGACTTCATTTTCTTCAAATATAATCAATCTACATTTTACATTCAGAATAAAGTACAGGGACATCATTTTATTTTTACTTCAATTTTTGTTGTACCTGAGTTTTTGAATGTACTTCACTCCCACCCCTTCTACTAATGAAGTTCCAACTGTCCTCCACACAGAACCAAGGCCGCATATAGTAAACAGCACTAAGTTAGTGAGCATAGTACGTTCCAGAAATATATTCGCGTTTTCCAGTGACGACAGAGCTTTCAATATTGAATCATATTTTCGCACAGGTACTGTCCGTTTGCCTACGTCGCATCCCGATTTCCCCCACCTGCTTCTGCTCGCCCCTCTGTAATAGCTGGGCTGTCTTAGCTCTTTTCTGAAAACATTAATTTGTAAGGAATTGGACGTTTACGTAATATTATACAACTGTTTAAAATAACTTAAATAAAAGGGCCTCGTTAAGTAATTAATTGTCACGTGATTTCCCCCCTTTCTACGATCCTGCGACATAACCACTTGGACGGACAGTAGATAGCATGTCTGAGTAATTTTATCTGTGCGGGTTGGGCAGAAGTGAAGATTGAATCGTAAGGTACCCTTTTACAGAGTAGGTACAGAATTATTTCAACATGAGTTACTAGTACGAAGGACGAAACTGGTAATTGGAATTAGATGCAATAGTCTATAGTGCGATAATATGCACAAAAGAACTGAAGCCTGTATCGAAATGAACGGCCACTATTTCCAAAAATGTGTTTAAATATCCAAATTATGATTATTTTTCAATTTAACTTCATTCTCTATATTGTACGCTAATGTGCTGTAGACAGTATAATACATTTACACTGAATAATGAACACGTTCGCATGGATAATTCAGTTCGTGAGTAAAAACACTTATTCTTAATACAGTACTGCATTTTGATTAAACAAAAACCTAATGAAAATTATCGAACTCAAAATTGAGATATTTCCTAGTCTACGTAAATGGATGAACTTCTTTTCTTCCCTCCTATACCTAGTAAAGTGATTTGTTTGTGTTTTACGCCAGTATCATCGAACTTCAGTTCGTGGAAGGGGGTAGCAGACGATGTTTCCGGTTCTCTAAAGGTATAGCCTGGTTAATATTAAAAACGTTAGTAAAAATGAAATGATGTTCCTGTATATTTCATGTCTCACGTGCAAGAACTAAAAATTAAGTTTGACTTAAAATCGCTTGGGGTGCGTGGATTTATTCGCATTATATTAGAAAATCATTTTAAGGAAATTAATTAGGCCTATATGTATTTTTCTGATATTTTCACTTGTAATGTTAACAGGGTGGACGTCTTACTGAAGAAGAATTTGATGATATTGTCAAATATTGTGCTATCGATGCTGGAATACAAACAAAAGGTAAATAAATATACCTATTATACTCATGTGTGTATATTTTTGTAATTTATTATAAAAATGGCTGACAGAGAAGACATGCTACGTGTTAAAATAAATAAATTAATTAATATGAACATAAGATACTTTTATCGACAAGTATATTGATGTAGAACAGATGTATTTTGTCTTACTTATACATTATACTGTAATAGTTTTACTTCTTGGATAATATATAATAAGGCAGTACATTACGCCCTCGGGTTCATTAGGGATTTATAATTTGACCACGGGCCTATACAGTTTGCTATGGTTACAAGCCATTGCAAGAGAGTATTGTTTTAAATTTATACAATTTCTGAATCTGAACAAAATACAAAATACAGAGATGAATAAAATGAAATACGAATCAGTCAGGTAATAATTTGTTTTCAGCTTCAATAGCCAATTCACAACCTTCTTGAGGAATATTACATTCATCCATTTTGTACGAGTTTGTTAATAACCCTTGATACATAAATAATAGGAGCCATTCATCACCACAGATCAGCAGAAGTTGGTGTTTTTAGTAGGCTATTCGATAAGCTGTAATCGTTTATCGATAAGATGTAATAAATAAATAAATAAATAAATAGATAGATAGATAGATAGATAGATAGATAGATAGATAGATAGATAGATAGATAGATAGATAGATAGATAGATAGATAGATAGATAGATAGATAGATAGATAGATAGATAGATAGATAGATAGATAGATAGATAGATAGATAGATAGATAGATAGATAGATAGATAGATAGATAGATAGATAGATAGATAGATAGATAGATAGATAGATAGATAGATAGATAGATAGATAGATAGATAGATAGATAGATAGATAGATAGATAGATAGATAGATAGATAGATAGATAGATAGATAGATAGATAGATAGATAGATAGATAGATAGATAGATAGATAGATAGATAGATAGATAGATAGATAGATAGATAGATAGATAGATAGATAGATAGATAGATAGATAGATAGATAGATAGATAGATAGATAGATAGATAGATAGATAGATAGATAGATAGATAGATAGATAGATAGATAGATAGATAGATAGATAGATAGATAGATAGATAGATAGATAGATAGATAGATAGATAGATAGATAGATAGATAGATAGATAGATAGATAGATAGATAGATAGATAGATAGATAGATAGATAGATAGATAGATAGATAGATAGATAGATAGATAGATAGATAGATAGATAGATAGATAGATAGATAGATAGATAGATAGATAGATAAATAAATTTAATTTTTATATTCTTCGTATAGCACTTTTAGTTCAGAGAAAATACTCGTCGTTTACAAAACACTCGTATTTTACTCGTAAAAGAAGACTAGTCCCTTGACCAGTAATATAATATGACATTTCTACGCAAACTATCGGTGAATTTAGAGGCTATATCGATTGTAACGTCAGTAGATACTCATGCCATTCAACCAATCAGGATGGTGGCCCCTATGATACATCTGTTCCTAATTTGATATAATATACATGTTCACAGATGAAGTCCAATTTTTCCTATCAAGAAGTGATCCAACTACTCCAGCAGGAAAAGTAAGTTTCCTCAAATTAACTATCTCAAAACTGGTGAAACTTCGATATTCTTCCACATAAAACACAGGAGAAAGAAACTGATTAATTCATTGGACGTAACCTCACAATTGTTACGCACCACTCTAAAGACACGATGTGATTACTGAGAAAGTTATATAATGCGTTTCAAAATTCACGAATATTTTATGCTACAAATAAATGGAAATGTTTTTCGAAAAAACGCTCGGATACATCAAATAGTATAGCCTATTTTAAAAGATACTTTTTCACAAAAACAAATCATTATTGATATCATTGTTGTGCGATTAATTAAGTTATACACAATATCCGTCTATTCTTATCTGTTTGGAACAATTAATTAGAAGTTATTTGTACATATTTTGTTTAATGAATATTTAACGTTTTCGACTTAACTGAGTCATCTTCACAAATTGTACCAGTGAATACATAAATATCAATACTAATAATAAATCTGTAGCCGAAATTTTTCTGGTAATTTTCGATTTTCCAAAAATAATTGGTCCTAACATATATAATTAACCAGCCTGAAACCGAAAATCGCTTTTTCGAAATTTTTGTTTGTATGTCTGTCTGTCTGTCTGTCTGTATGTTTGTTACCTTTTCACGCGATAATGGCTGAACGTATTTCGATGAAAATTAGAATATAAATTAAGTTCGTTGTAACTTAGATTTTAGGCTATATCGCATTCAAAATACATTATTTAAAAGGGGGGTTATAAGGGGGCCTGAATTAAATAAATCGAAATATCTCGTTTATTATTGATTTCTGTGAAAAATATTACATAACAAACGTTTCTTTAAAAATAATTTGCGATAAGTTTTATTCCTTGAAAAATTTTCATAGGACTAATATTTAATGAGATAAATGAGTTCTAAAATTAAAATAACTGCCATCTGAGGCCGTGTAATGAATTAAAAAACAAATGACTTCGTCTATAAGGGGCCTTGGACAGCAACAATCGAAAGCTATGAAAGATTGCCTACAGAGAATGTTTCTGTGTTTGTATGAAGTAATATCGGAAGCTAAATTAACCGATTTGTATAATTAATTATTATTTCACCGTTGGAAAGTGTAGTTTCTCTAGATGGACATAATGCTATAATGTTATTACAGTAACTTCTGATATAATATAATATAATATAATATAATATAATATAATATAATATAATATAATATAATATAATATAATATAATATAATATAATATAATATAATATAATATAATATAATATAATATAATATAATATAATATAATATAATATAATATAATATACTATAATATAATATAATATAATATAATATAATATAATATAATATAATATAATATAATATAATATAATATAATATAATATGTAATATTATATAATATAATTTAAGTTATTTGAAGGGTTCAGAACCATAGTGGGCCAAGCGCCATTTACTGAATACGTAGAAAACAAGGGTTAAAATTAAGTTATTACCGTAATTCAATGGAAACCTATAACAAGTAAAATAAAATATACACATTAAATCTAAATGATGTCAATCTTCATTAAACTATGGTTGCATGTAATAAAAATTAAGAAACATGTTAAAGGGATTGTCATTGCACCAAATGAGTGTCTCTGGACCAAAATGATCGCATTTTAATTATTTGAATGCAATTTAAATTAAGTAACATATTAAACGATTTATCCTTCTATCAAACACGAATGTTCCCTGGATCAAATGTCCTATTTTAATTATGTAATTACTTTATATTTATTTCTAACGGGTGCAGCGGAGCGCACGGGTACGGCTAGTATTTAAATATATATGTACATGTGTGTGATCCAATGAAATGTGAAATGAGTATTAAAATTATACCAAATGCAAGCATCTGTGTGTCAATACAAATGTAATTTTTTATTTAAAAATTTAAAACATCGATAAAATATTATGCATGTATAAACTGTTATGTAAGTAAAACATTAAAAATGAAGTACAGTCTATGTGTTGAACAGTCTATGATAGAGCGTGGAAATTCATAGGATTCCAGTATAGTTGCTTGTACGAAAATTGAACACAAGTGCAATAGCCTACTTATCTACTCAATCAGACTCAAAAGAAGCCCTCTTGGGCCTATTATTATAAATGTAAACTTATTGACAATAGTTATCTCGGTCATAAAATACCGGGTGAAAATTTAATTTGTATTCAAATAATTATAATACGATAATTTTGATCCAGGGAACATATATTTTGGTGCAAGGACAATTTTATTCCTTTAATATATGTTTTTAATTGCTATTCTATCCAAATAATTAAAATACGATTGGTCCAAGGATCATACATTTTGGTGCTAGAATATTTCCTTCAATGTGTTTCTTAAATGTATCCAAATGATTAATATACGTATGTTCATTTTGGTCCAGGTAGCATACATTTTGCTGCAAGAATAATTCATTTAACATGTTTATTAATTGCCATTGTATCAAAATAATTAAAATAGGATCATTCGGTCCAGAGAGCATATGGTGTAAGAATAATTCCTTTAATATATTTCTAAATTAGTCTTGAATATATTGTTTAATAAATCACTCCAAACCATAGATTGAATTGTGTACGAAGATAATTTTTTGTGTTGGTCTCATTGTGCATCATTGTTTACGAAAATGAATAAAAATAAATTAAAATAATTAAAACTTAATGTGTGCTGCGTGTACATTTGTAAAGTAATTCCATGTCTTACTTTCATTTGTTTATGAAATAAGGTAGCGCAAATCGGACATCAGTCCCGTGTGTGGTGTGAAAGAATATTGAAGTTTCAATAAATACTTACAATAATATCCTGTACAATCTTCCCCATTCCAGTTACAATGTGGCAATGACTTGCAACATTCTCTACACAGTGAACTACAATAAGAAACAAAACACTCATTAAGGCTTGTAGTAAATGCAGTGGCGGTTCCTTGGGGGAGGGAAGGGAGGAACGTCCTCCTCACATTTTCTTCTTTTGAAAGTAAATACCAAATAAAATATGTGCCTTGAAATTGGAGGAAGATTCGATAATTTTTAAGTTCACAGCTATAAGAAAAACTCGGTTGATAGAGTTTTAAACGACGCGCGCTCATGTGCTGCTAGAAAACTGTGAGAAAGATGCGAGATTGTCTGTGTAGAGGAAAGGCACTCCATTCCTCCTCTACTGCAGTTAACACACACAGACAACAGTGCACTAGCGGCCAGAGAAAGAAGCAGAGTTTTAAAGCAAGTAAATGAACGGAGAGGGAGGAGATCCTCCTCTGAATCAGTCATGGGCGGGAAATAGAAATCGACTGGTCGTGCAGCAAGCTCGCTACCGCTGCCACCTAACGATGTTGCATCCAACCGGACTATAACACATCTAGGAGGAGACACAACAAAAACAGTTTTAACGCAATGCTATGAAAGACACCATGTAACTTTTTTTTTTAATTATAAATCAAAAATATTATTCATTGCATTTTATATAGGCTACTATTCATGCTTTGAAACTTTCGTGGATATTTGAAAGTTAAAGTCGGGTTTATGTAAAACAAAGAGGAAGTAGTTTTACGTAGTTGGCCCCTGAAATTCACTTCTATTCATTGTTTACTAGACAGGGCAACAGCCAAGTTGTCAGTTTTGTACAAATATATTTGAAACTGAAAGTAGGTACTCCAAACTACATAATTTTTAACATAAAAAAATTAATCGGCCACCGGCAACTTTGAACAATAATGGTAGTATGACTTTACAAGAACTGACGTTCTTCAAAAGTATGTGATACTGAACTTGTAATATGTACATGTGGCAATACAGACCACGTGGGTGGGTGCGGTGTTCTCTCTTTCCTCAGACTATTTCCCATTTCCATTTTTCCGTAAAACGGTTCCGGTTACGAGTTAGTAGCTAGTCTCTTCCAACACGTGTGATGCTGTAGTGTGCTCGAAAAATGCTACGAGGTTGTGAATTTCCTTGTAATTGTTAATTTGTGCAATTATTCAACAATGAATGGAAGTGAAATCATAATATATTTTGGACAATTTTGGAAACTCAGTTTACAAGAACAGATTATTGCTATACAGAAGGGAAGGCCAACCCCAACACTACCTGGTCTTACATGTATGTATGTAGGCTAATTTGTAGCATGTTTCATTCAAGAAAGTGTCATTTAGTGCTGTTAATTTCTTTCCTCCTCTTAAGAAATACGCAGGAGCCGCCACTGAGTAAATGTAAATTATGGGCCGTATCCCTACATGCCTACCTATGCTTTTAACATAAGGACTTATTAGGCCTAACAACGTGAGGTGCTTCAATATGGTAATGATGGAGAAGTTTGGTAGCAAGATAAGCCGCTGAATGAATTTTAACTTCTGCATTAACGGTCTTACCAATAAAAAGTCAGCAAATAGCTCGTTTGTAAGTCATGTATAAATTTCTGACTAATAATCACTACATACGTCGTGTATAACAATACAATTGTTACATAGCTACGTCATAGTTTCGTCATTTCATTACAAAAGGTAACAGAATAACTTAGATTTTCTATTGTACTCGATAGTGTGAGCTAGTGTGCCGCACTAAGTATCGATAGTACATCTGGGACTGATCGATTACCACGCTATATTTTGATCAAAGAGTACAGCTACAGCAATATTATTCTAATTATTCTGTGCTCTTTGTTTTGTTCTTCAGTGGCTACAAGGCAAACATCAAAACAAAATGACAATCGATACGAACAGCTGTTAAAAGGCGGCCATTTTTTTCTCTATATATAATATTTAAACAGGGACTTTCGATCGCTCAACTACTGCGAATCAATTTCAGTGATAGTACACGCTGCTTATACATCCATCGCTTAAAGTTTTGTGTCCCAACTCTACATAAGTTTTATACAGGGTGGGGCATGGGAACCAAGTGTTTTTGGAATGGCTTGTACTCGGTCATTATGAAAGGGAGAGACGTGCGGCATGTGACATTCCATTCCGTGGCTCATAGCATTTCACCTGCAGTCGGCATCATGGAGCAGTGGACGCATATTTGCGTATGATTGTTTTGTTAGAAATGGCGAGTCGGTGAGCTCGATACGGCGCGAGTTTTGCTACAGATTCAATATTAATTGCAATGATTCTGTTCCCGTGCGGGACACAATCTTATGTTGGGTTAAAAATCTTAAAAAAAAATAGGCGCAATACTGAAGAATAAATCGCCCGCCCCCCAACACAGAGTGCGTACTCAGAAAATTTTCAGTCAGACAAGCGATACTGCGCAGCCCAGGCCGCTTTGCTCGAAGACATTCAGCTGTACTTGGAATCAGCAATCGTACGGTAAGAGGATTTTGCAAAGCGATTTACATTTACACCCATACAAGATGGGTGGTTTTAGCAAGATGGGGCCACGGCGCATATCTCCAGAGCGTCAATGGCAGTTCTTTGCGACCTGTTTTCCAATCGTCTCATTTCGAGATTTGGTGATGTTCCATGGCTCCCTCGGTCCCCTGACCTGTCCACGTGATTTTTTTCTATCTGAGTACCTAAAGGCACGTGTTTACGAAGATAAGCCCGGAATATTAGATGAATTAAAGGACACAGTACGTCAACACATCACCCAAATCAACAGAGATCCCCTGGAAAGAATAGAGGTGAATTTTCGTCAGCGCCTTAAACAATGCGCCAACACAGACGGACATCACATGCCAGATGCAATTTTCCGCTCATAATTGAAATGGTATGTTCTCACAAACGTTGTTCTACGAATAAAATGTGTTGAAAACAAAAACTAACTGTTTTATGATTATTTTAAAAACACTTGGTTCCTATTCCCCAATCTGTAGGCCTATACAATTTATACATGGTTTATTAGTAAGACCGTTATGTGTAAGTCGATCATTTGTAACATTTTGAGCAGAATTTTTTTAGTGACTTCACGAAAAAATACTTGATAAATGTGGCCTAGTGTATCGTTCATTCATGGACGTAGCTAATTAATTTTCGAATGGTTGAACTATGGGTTCTTAAACAGTATGTTTGAAAAGAAACGTAATATTATAATATAGGCCTACTAACTTAATTCTTGTTTCTTTTTATTTTTACAGTGTTTCATAGGATGCATATTCGAGAGAGTTGACTTTGTAAGTAAATACAGCATGCTAACTTCATTTAATTTCGTACATATCGCAATAGCAATCCTTGCCTACCTATCCGTGCGTTCGATTCCCGCTTGGGTTGTTTACAGGGTTGGTTTTTTTCGAGGTTTTGCCGTAATGCTAATGCCAGGTAATCTGTGGCGAATCTTCGGCCTCAAATCGCCTAATACCACCTCGTTATCACCAGAGAGAGCATTTGGTGTATGTAAACCGTTAAGTTAGGAATGGATCAGGACAGCACGTTTGCACATCTCCTTTTTATGTTAGGTTAGGTTCTTTTCAAACTGAAATGACGAGTGAAGCGTAGGACAGTTAAAATTACTCTAACCTAACCTAACCTAACCTAACCTAACCTAACCTAACCTAACCTAACCTAACCTTTTTATGTTAAGTTAGGTTAGGATAGGTTAGATTAGGTTAGGTTAGGTTAGGTTAGAGTAATTTTAACTGTACGTTTCACTCGTCATTTCAGTTTGAAAAGAACCTAACCTAACATAAAAAGGAGATGTGCAAACGTGCTGTCCTGATCCACTCCTGTCAAGTTAACTTCTACATGCACTATATCGCGATGTATTAGAGAGCAAGGAAGGGAGGGGGTGAATGTCATCGTGTCACTACAATAACAACGACTGGAGTACAGTTCCTGCAGCAATTTATCTTTACTATTCAGTAATTTCACTTTGTAATATTAAATAACCTATTGTTTATATTGTGCATTTAATTACAACATACATAGTTCTGTGTTACATCATATTAATGTAGCTACATAAGAACAGTATATTGTATAAAAATACAACATATAAAACATAGTATTTTGTTTTGTACTACTTGGCTCTTCTTCTTGACTACATTAATTGTTACAGTGCACAACAATATACTTCATTAAGCTTTTCTGCTTTCATTTCGTCAGACCACAATAATCGCATTGATTTTTCAAACAGAGCTGCAATGGTAGCACGATCTACTTTCTCTACCTCTTCGAATGTCAATAGAAACTTTTTGCCCATACCTTCAGTTTGAAGTGCCCCAACAATAACATTAGCAACAGATCTGTTTGCAATATTTGTCGTTTCGTCTATAGATATCCACAATTTTTCATCTTTTAAGGTTTCTCTAATTTCACGTAAGACATCTTCATAACATTTTGCTAAATAACCCGTACGCAGAGTAAATTGTTGGGGTAGTGTTCTACCTGTATATTTTAGCAAAAATGATCTGACATATGGGTGTTCCAGTTTTTTAAATGGAATATTTACCCTAACGAACATGTGGCACAAGTATTGGTAAAAATCACATTCCACATTTGAACTCGTGGGAATAGCTTCGATTTTTTTCGAATTCAACAACTTAAAGCATTCCTTGTGCCTTTTAGAGTTGTAGTGTTTTTGTACATGGTGTCTCTTGTTCCTCAGTAGATCGACTCTACATACCTTGCATGTAAGTTTTTCACCATCTGTAGGAAAGTGCTGCGATCCGAACTCCTCAACAAATCGCTGCAATTGTACAGGGACATCACTTTATTTTTACCAACATTTTTAACATTAACCTGGCTATACTCGGAAACACTGTTACCCCCTTCCATTACAGGAGTTTGATGTTACTAGTGCAATATGTAAACAAATCATTCTACTAGGTATAGGAGGAGAGAAAAGTAGTGTATCCATTTATGTTGTAGGGAAATACGATATTAGGATTTTCAGTTTGATCATCACTTTTACGGAATTTATCAAAATACAGTCTCAAAAACTCAACTTTTCAGGCGGCTATGTTCGTTATGTAATGTCTACTTCATTTAGCATATTAATTATTGGTGTTAACATACAATATAGAGAGTCCACACCTGTGGAGTAACGGTCAGCGCGTCTGGCCGCGAAACCAGGTGGCCCGGGTTCGATTCCCGGTTGGGGCAAGTTACCTGGTTGAGGTTTTTTTCCGGGGTTTTCCCTCAACCCAATACGAGCAAATGCTGGGTAACTTTCGGTGCTGGACCCTGGACTCATCGGCATTATCACCTTCATTTCATTCAGACGCTAAATAACCTAGATGTTGATACAGCGTCGTAAAATAACCCAATAAAATAAAAAAAATACAATATAGAGAGTGCATTTAAATTGAGGGGCTCATAAGTAAAGGGCTGTAAGTGCACTTAAGTTACTTTTGAGAAAATGGGGTTTAAATATTTAAGATTTCGTAAAATCGGTGAAATTTTTATTTAAATTTTAATGTGTGATGCCACTAAAATTTTAGATACTTTTTCTTACACTGGATGCACTTAACTCATGTTATTACAAATGTCACTAGCATTCCTTTGGTTCTAGCCACCTCAATTAAAAAAAAAAGCTAATCTGAATTTTTAAACAAGTTGCTGAAAATGGTTGCCGTTCATTACAATGCAGGCTTCAATTCAGTACCCATATTATTAAAAAAATTTTGAAGCATATTCTATGAAATTGAATTTATCGTTTCTTGAATATAATTTTTTAGTACGATATTATTAATATAGGTTCTTTCTTCTATAGAAAACGCAATCATATTTATGAAACACACTATACACTGCAGTGTTTACTTCATTGCTTGAAGACTTCGAATGCAACAGCGACCGTAAGTTTGTGTGTCTGACGGGAGCAAGGACATTAGTGAAGGGGTGAGAGTGAAGTACATTCAGAAATGCAGGTACAATAAAAATGCAAGTAAAAATAAAATGATGTCCCTGTACATGCCGAGGCTTCTTTTCTTTCGGCATATCGTAAACTATGTTGTAATGTAAAGGCAAACAAATGCTTTGCACTTACGGTAAACACAAATAGAACTAATTAGGACTGCGATAGGAAAAAAGTGAATACAGGAAATAGTGTAGAAGGACCAATAAAGTAGAATATGCAGAAAACAGGAAATTCAAATACCTCAGGAAATGCACAGGTATTGAAAACTATCTAAGACAGCACGTGTAATATCAGAGGGCTCTGCGCGTACAAGGACTGTACCTTGTAGGTAAGACCCCTTCCCCCACCTCGTGACGTAATCAAAGCTCGGTATAGTAAACTTGTGTCCACTGATAACGCATCCCATCTGCTCTCTTTGGTTATCACTAATTTCATCGACGCTAAATAACCTAGTAGTTGATAAAGCATCGTTAAATAACCAACTAAGAAAAACAGTAGTAATCAATTATGTGGAGGAGAAGAAGGCGCTGTAAATGACTAAATTAAGCAATATAATCTATAATAGTACATAGCAGAGGTAGTGTTAGAGATTCAATATATCATAACTCAACAAAATTGTTAGTAAGTCCGTGAAACATTAAAAAAAATTACCAGAAATAAACTACGCAACTTACACCAAATTTTATTTTAATGACTTAGAGACAAACTCAACAAGTTTCTTTTTAACATATTTTACAAATGGTCAATACGTCCAGCTCTGAAAATGCAGCAGACATCTGTGTGATAATCCATTTCGTCTCATGTGCATGTCAGTATATCACGATCGACCAGAGCCACAACAGCGGCGAAGGTCGTGCAGATTAGCAGGAAGTGGAGGCACAAAGACAATGTCCTTCACAAACCTCCACAAAAAAAAAACACAAGGGATTAAATCCGGGGAGCGGGGTGACCATTGCATTAACGCGTCATCTTCTTGTCCTGTACGTTCTAGTCACCTTTCTGACAAATTTTGATTGAGATACCTTCGCACGTCTTTGTGATAATGAGCCGGACAGCCGTTTTGCTGAAAATATGTAATCTGTCCTCATTCAGCTGTGGCATCGGCCAGTTTTGCAAATCCGAAATTTCTCATATCATTTCTTGACTCTGTTGAAAACAGATGCTGTCTTTTGGAATTCTGTTCGAAATCGTCGCTGCACACTCATAACGGACGAGGTTCTTGGGTACTCCAACACACAAAATTACTGCTCAGGTTTATTGAACGCCATATTTCTTACTGCTGACTTCTGACGGCATAGTGTGGCAACTAGCGCGCAGGCTTTTCCTTTAAAAAGCTTGGAGAGAGTTCTGGCCAAGGGTAGGTCTTTTACTGCAAACCCACCATTCTCCAGTCTTTCCTATTTTCTTAGCTTCAGCATATGATCCATATATCTTAATGTCGCCTATCATCTGATATCTCTTCTGCCCCAAACTGATCTCCCGTTCATCATTACTGCCACAGTATCCTTCAGTAAGCAGTTTCTTCTCAGCCAGTGACCCAGCCAATTCCTTTTTCTCTTTCTGATCAGTTTTATCATCATTCTTTCTTCACCCACTCTACCCAACACAGCTTCATTTCTCAATCTGTCTGTAAAGTTCACACGCTCCATTCTTTTCCATATCCACATTTCAAATACTTCTAGTCACTTCTCTATACTTCGTTGTAATGTCCATATTTCTGGTCCATACAATGTTACAATCCACACAAAGCACTTCACTAGTCTTCCTTAGTTCTTTTTCCAAATGTCCGCAGAAGATGCTCCCTTTTCTACACCCCAAATCTTTGATGGGCGATCATAAGAGTACAAGTCAATTTTTGGCGAAATTGAGATTATGTACACTTTCGTCATCATCAGCTCGATATCTATGTCTGGTAAAAAGAGTACAAGTCAAAACCTGCTGTACAACGCCGCATTCTCTGATGCACATAACCGTATCTTCAAAATCATGTACGATGTTAAACAGATTTTTTGCTCTCCTGTAAAATAAGTTTTTTTGACTTGTACTCTCATGATCGCCCATCAAAGATTGTTGTACGATAATATTATTATAAAATAAAGACAACGGATTAATTCGTTTTTAAATCTAGGTGTTTAAATTCAACAATCTTTATATACGGCTTTAAATTAAAGTAAAACAATTTAGATGTACGAGAGTTATTTCATAAGTCTTGGAAACTATATTAGGCCTATATCAGTCAATAAAGCTGCAGGAATAGAAATTCACTATATGCGTTTGAAGGTCACTGGAATGTGCTTCGTAATGCTGGTACCAAATTGAGTCCAGGTACAGGAGGCAATAGATAAGGAAAATTAAAAGATACGTCAATAGAAATAATTGTTTTCTTATGCAGAAAAGGAAGCAAAGTACAGGGACATCATTTTATTTTTACTAACATTTTAAATATTAACCTGTCTATACCTTTAGAGAACCGGAAACACCGCTTGCTGCCCCCTCCAAGACTGGAGTTCGATGATACTGGCGTAAAAAAACAAATCACTCTACTAGGTATAGGAAGGAAGAAAAGTAGTTCATCCATTTACGTAAACTAGGAAATATCGCGATTTTGAGTTTGATAATTTTCATTAGCTTTTTCTTTAATAAAAGTACAGTACTGTATTAAGAATAAGTGTTTTTACTCACGAAGTGAGTTATCCATGCTAACGTATTCATTATGCGGTGTATATTATACTGTCTACAGCACATTAGCGTACAATATAGAGAAAGAAGTTAAATTGAAAAATAATCATAATATGAATATTTAAACACAATTTTGAAAATGGTGGCCGTTCATTTCGATACAGGCTCTAACTCATGTTGAAATAATTCTGTACCTACTCTACGTACTGTAAATTCAATCTTTACTTCTGCCCGACCCGAAAATATAAAATTACTCAGACATGCTATTTACTGTCCGTCCAAGTGGTTATGCCGCAGGATTGTAGAAAGGGAGGAAATCACGTGACAGTTAATTACTTAACGAGGCCCTTTTATTTAAGTTAAATTAAACAGCTGTATAATATTACGTAAACGTCCAATTCCTAAGAGAAATTAATGTTTTCAGAAAAGAGCTAAGACAGCCCAGCTTTTACAGAGGGGCGAGCAGAAGCAGGTGGGGAAATCGGGATGCGACGTAGGCAAACAGACAGTACCCGTGCGAAAATATGATTCAATATTGAAAACTCTTTCGTCACTGGAAAACGCGAACATATTTCTGGAACGTACTATACTCAGTAACTCAGTACTGCTTACTATCCGCGGTCTTGGTTCTGTGTGGAGTTGGAACTTCATTAATAGAAGGGGTGGGAGTGAAGTACGTTCAAAAACTCAGGTACAATAAAATTGAAGTAAAAATAAAATGATGTCCCTGTACATTACTCACAGCTAACACCCTTCAAAATAATCCCCCAAGGCTTCCACACATCTTTGCCAACGATGTTGCAGGCGTTGAATACCATCGGCTGTGTGCAATTCGTCTATGTGTACGACCTCTCTTCGGAACGCTGTTAAGATGTCCTCCCTGTTTGCAAACCGCTTCCCATGCAGCGGCTTCTCCAATTGCGGAATGAGATCCAAGTCGCATTGACTGAGATCAGGCGAGTAGAGAGTGTGTTCCAACGCACTATCACCCCAATGCTTCTCGTAGCTCAGAATGACACTGACGAGAATTTCTGCTACGAAGAACTGCAATTTTCACGTAAGGCCACTGTTACTTACATCCGTCTTGGACCACAGTCGATAGAATACTAACTTTTTCGTGCGTTATCAACTAGCCACCAATACACATATATACAATCTGACGGTGGCATCCCGTACAGTGTACAACAGGTTTTCAAACGTATATACTGAACTAACCACATTTTCTGTCATTCGGAAGATATAACATAGTTGCCATGACTTATGAAATGACTTTCGTACATGAAATCTTCCAGAGGAAAATTATGAGCTAGGAGGGGATTTACCGCCCGTCCACTATCTGTGTATATACAGCAGCCGTGGCGAAAATGTGACTCGCGAGACATTGTGGCTCGCAATGAAAGCTATGTACAGGGACATCATTTTATTTTTACTTCAATTTTTATTGTACCTGACTTTTTGAATGTACTTCACTCCCACCCCTTCTATTAATGAAGTTCCAACTCCACACAGAACCAAGACCGCAGATAGAAAGCAGTACTGAGTGAGTATAGTACGTTCCAAAAATATGTTCGCGTTTTCCAGTGACGAAAGAGCTTTCAATATTGAATCATATTTTCGCACAGGTACTGTACGTTTGCCTACGTCGCATCCCGATTTCTCCCACCTGTTTCTGCTGGCCCCTCTGTAATAGCTGGGCTGTCTTAGATCTTTTCTGGAAACATTAATTTCTGTTTGGAATTGGACGTTTACGTAATATTATACAGCTGTTTAATTTAACTTAAATAAAAGGGCCTCGTTAAGTAATTAACTGTCATGTGATTTCCCCCCTTTCTACAATCCTGCGGCATAATCACTTGGACGGACAGTAGACAGCATGTCTGAGTAATTTTATATTTTCGGGTCCGGCAGAAGTGAAGATTGAATTTACAGTACGTAGAGTAGGAACAGAATTATTTCAACATGAGTTACTAGTACGAAGGACGAAACTGCCAATTGGAATTAGATGCAGTAGTCTATAGTGCGATGATATGCACAAAAGAACTGAAGCGTGTATTGAAATGAACGGCTACCATTTTCAAACTTGTGTTTAAATATTCATATTATGATTATTTTTCAATTTAACTTCATTCTCTATATTGTACGCTAATGTGCTGTAGACAGTATAATATACACTGCATAATGAATACGTTCGCATGGATAACTCAGTTCGTGAGTAAAAACACTTATTCTTAATACAGTACTGTACTTTGATTAAACAAAAACCTAATGAAAATTATGAAACTCAAAACTGCGATATTTCCTAGTTTACGTAAATGGATGAACTACTTTTCTTCCTTCCTCTACCTAGTAGAGTGATTTGTTTGTGTTTTACGCCAGTATCATCGAACTACAGTCGTGGAAGGGGATAGCAAAATGTGTTTCCGGTTTTCTAAAGGTATAGACAGGTTAATATTAAAAATGTTAGTAAAAATAAAATGATGTCCCTGTATTTCTCTTGCTTCTAACCTCCCCCAACCTTCAATCCCCATGTCTCTCTCGAAACCATGTACGAAAGTTTCAAGTAGGATGAGAGGACGTATTTTTTTGCTGCCAATATGATGAGAATATTAAATGTATGATTTGTTCACGAGTATTACGAGGAAAACGGTTGTATAACACAAAACGGCATTATACTACATGTCACTCATGAAACATTAAACGGTTAAGTGTACGTCGACCCTTTTTCAGCAGATGTACGAATGATAGGGTTAGCTCTTCAATTTGAACTCACTGATTTACTATGTGATGTCAAATGAAAGCTAGATGTAAGGACTTGACTAATGTTGAACTTTCAAATCTTAGCCAAAAAATAAATATCCGAAGCTTCGTTCTTTCGCTTGCTCTGTTGAAGCCATGTTCGCTACAACTTACGTTTGTGAAAAAATATTTTCAACAATGAAAATAGTAAAAACCAAATTTAGATCACGACTGACAGACGAATACCTTCGTGATCAACTACGACTGGCAGTAAGTGACACAATTCCTGATTTTGAAACTCTGTCGCAGAGACATTCTGAAGACAGTTAATTTTAAGTTCTGACATTGTTCATTTATTATTCATTTCTTTCTTCGTTACACGTACTAAACATTAGTTTGAAGCCTTGTACTGTATAAAATTATATTTAAGTGCTTGACGTAAGGAAAATGAAAATTCGTAAATTAGTCAGACAGTTGCTTCACTTCCCCTTCCGGTGTCCGCCTCCCTCCATAGGTGCTATGCACGTTGCAGGTTGCACAGTGGCTCGGCGCACGATTACATTTTCGCCACGGCTGATATACAGTATTCATTACTGCGAAAAATTAGCTTCATTGGTTTAATGTTGTTCTCCGATACTGGGGAGTAGTTCATCTGCAACGTCCCCCACACTTCCCCCGACTTTCTAATGTAATGCAAGTAGATTGTCACTGGTCAGCCACTTACTTACTTACAAATGGCTTTTAAGACACCCGAAGGTTCATTGCCGCCCTCACATAAGCCCGCCATCGGTCCCTATCTTGTGCAAGATTAATCCAGTCTCATCATCATATCCCATCTCCCTCAAATCCATTTTAATATTATCCTCCCATCTACGTCTCGGCCTCCCTAAAGGTCTTTTTCCCTCCGGTCTCCCAACTAACACTCTATATGCATTTCTGGATTCGCCCATACGTGCTACATGCCCTGTCCATCTCAAACGTCTGGATTTAACGTTCCTAATTATGTTAGGCGAAGAGTACAATGCGTGCAGTTCTGCGTTGTGTAACTTTCTCCATTCTCCTGTAACCTCATCCCGCTTAGCCCCAAATATTTTCCTAAGCACCTTATTCTCAAACACCCTTAACCTATGTTCCTGTCTCAGAGTGAGATTCCAAGTTTCACAACCATACAGAACAACCGGTAATATAACTGTTTTATAAATTCTAACTTTCAGATTTTTTGACAGCAGACTGGATGATAAAAGCTTCTCAACCGAATAATAACACGCATTTCCCATGTTTATTCTGCGTTTAATTTCCTCCCGAGTGTCATTTATATTTGTTACTGTTGCTCCAAGATATTTGAATTTTTCCACCTCTTCGAAGGATAAATCTCCAATTTTTATATTTCCATTTCGTACAATATTCTGGTCACGAGACATAATCATATACTTTATCTTTTCGGGATTTACTTCCAAACCGATCGCTTTACTTGCTTCAAGTAAAATTTCCGTGTTTTCCCTAATCGTTTGTGTATTTTCTCCTAACATATTCACGTCATCCGCATAGACAAGAAGCTGATGTAACCCGTTCAATTCCAAACCCTGCCTGTTATCCTGAACTTTCCTAATGGCATATTCTAAAGCGAAGTTAAAAAGTAAAGTGGTCAGCCACATGAAAGTAAAATAATGTTCAGTATAGTAATTATGACAACTTACTTTTTTCAATTTCAGTTGAAAAATGGCAAGCTTACGAAGGAAAGTAGTGAAAGAGGAGGCGAGAGTTTCGGTTGGAATAAACAAGAATCTGGATGTTTTTATAATGTGTGTCGTCGATATGGTAAGTTTATGAACGATTGAATGCAAATGGTTCTGATATAGGCTCATATTTTATCGATATGTGAAAATATTCCTTACGAAAATATAAAACAATTATTTCTTTACAGTGAGAGACGGGGATAACCTCTGTGAAACCGGCGCGAAGCTCTGGAAGTGCTTCATAACTCATTCCAAACGAGTATAGTTGAAATGTGGCATATAAGTTCCATAATTTATTTGTTATACGCACACGGACAATTGTGTCATTAAAAGGTTCCTTATTTAGGGGGAACTTTGACGTTTCTTGTATGATTTGCACTGCAATGTTCACAATAAACTCTGTAAGTCTTATCAATAGTTGGAAACACTTTTATTGCGACTATTACACTCCTACTACGTCATACTACTTTTGACCAATAAAACCGTACGAAAGGACGTATTTCAACCAATAATGGCTGCTTATCGCACAATTTTATCGCGTCCCTAGCATTTGTTTAATTTTATCGCGTCCCTAGCATTTGTTTAATTTTATCGCGTACCTAGCATTTGTTTCTTTGTTTGCCAACATTTGAAACTGCGCTGGTCTGGAAGTAAAAAAAAAAAAAAAAAAAAAAAAAAAAAATATATATATATATATATATATATATATATATATATATATATATATATAAAATTACACACCACTCCAGTCGATGCACAGGAGTTTCAAATATGACTCGCATTGGCATTCAAGAACAAGAATTAATAAAAATCACTGATCATACCTATGCATCTTCTGAAATCCGATTTACAAATAAATGAAGAGCACCATTCGGAAATCCTGAATAAGTTGAATACACCATGTAGGCCTGAATCAACGAGTTCCACTTCTATTACGCACACGTCCAATATAACATCATTTGAACCACCAACTACATTCAAATTTGAAAATTGTACATTCAATAATTATTCCTTTTAAAATTATTCATTCGGAAATTCTGAATAAGTTGAATACACCATGTAGGCCTAAATCAACGAGTTCCACTTCTATTACGCACACGTCCAATATAACATCAATTGAACCACCAACCACATTCAAATTTGAAAATTGTACATTCAATAATTATTGCTTTTAAAATTATTCATGTTTATTTTTTATGTCATCGTCGTTAATTAAAACTTTTCTAACACTTGTGTACAGTGTATTAGGTTATGTTATAGCTTCTGCTATATGATATTATGGATAGTCACGTATCAGAGATTGTTTAATATTAAGATTTATTGAAAATCATCTGTCAAGTGACGTTGATTACTGGGATTCGGATAATTGAAGTGGAATGTTGCATTTTAATAAAAATGAAACTGAATCAGCAAAGCCGTCTTGACTAGTAACATTGCCATCGTGTATATAGATCGACAACTTCTCGACGAGAAGGCACTGCTCACTACTGCCATCTAGCATGCATCTAGCGTAATATTTGTAATGTTGAGATGGTACAATAATACATTTGAAGACAGTTGTATTTTCGTAAGTCAATTAATATTTTATTGTATTGGAGTACTTCGTTACTTCTAATCTTTATATACTTTCTTCTAATCGTGTAATTGTCAATTAAATCCCACTCGAGTTTTGATTTTCTCTAGATAAATCAAAACGTCTGGTGAGATTACTGTTGATTATAAAATTCGAACTACGGACATTTTCAACTATCGACCACAATCGATGTACTTGGAATCTCAGCAGTATCGGGTTTAGAATTATGCCACACATAGGCACCTAATAATTTTCATTCCCTTTTCTTAATTTTTACGCCTTCACTTTCACCCTTGATAACCTTTCGAATAAAACAAGTCGAAGGGGATTCATAGGGTCTCTGTAATTGAGTGAAATGTATATGTTATTATATTTAGATTTTTAAGGAATTGGTTATCATTTAAATTATTGTGTATAACTGAGAATGAAATAAATTTAATGACATGTATGTTTTATATTATTAATGACTAGACCGCGGGAGTGTGGGCCCTGATACGGCGATTGCAAACATTCAGAGTGTGTTTAGCTGTCATACTGAAGAGTTGCGTGGGTGTGAAATGACGCATATTACAATGCCTAAAACAACTCGTTCACGAAGTGCAATACTAAATAATTTAGTGGAACAATTCGGACGCGATATATTTAGGCTATTATAGAAGGAGAATGTGTTGTATGTGTCGTGTGTAATTTCAGATTATTACGAACTAAGAACTACTATTTTGAAAGACACTGTAATAGTAAAACACACAAGGAAAATGTTGAACGCAATTCAAACAAAAACCAATCGAGTTAAAATAGTGGGTCACAATTCAATATAGTTTTATGTAACCTGGTACACACAAACATTCCATTCAGAACTTTGGACAATCCCCACTTTAGATCATTTCTGGTAAAATACACAAATCAATATATTCTAGAAGCAACAATACGTAAAGAATATTTACCAATTTCGTACCAGAATACGATTGCTAAAATTCGAGAAAGCGTGAACGATCAGAAAATATATGGGTTTCAGTTGATGAGTCTACAGACGTAAGTGGTAGATATGTGGCAACTGTGGTGGTCGGTATACTTTCCGATAAATGTGTAGGAAAGAAATTTGTGCTAAGAGAAACTGGAAAAGGTAAACCATGCATCTATTGTCCAAGTTTTTTATAAGGCTGTGCGCCTTTTATGGCCGGAAAGGATTAAATATAATAATGTACTTCTTTTTGTCACTGATGCAGCTCCATATATTGTTAAGGCAGCGAAACAACTTAAAGAGCGGTATTCCAACATGGTGCATTTAACTTGTCTGGCGCACGGACTGCAAAATTCCGTCGACATCGCATCAATTACATAAGTACGAAATGTATGATTATTGTATGTATGCAATTCATATACTCAAGACTGTACTTCTGAAGCACGAACAGTGAGTTGCTTACCTGAGAGTTCAGTACACTCGCCACGGAACGCTCCAGTCATACTTAACTTGACGGTAAAAGGCCCGCACTCCCGCGGTTTATTAATGACCAGACATCGAGATTTTGGACCCGATAGAATAAGTTTACTACGTCCGTACTATAGGCAGCTTTTTCATTGTGTTGGAGTCGGCAGAAGAAGAGACATGTGTACATGAAACCAAGTTCAGTCCAGTCTGCTGGTACTGTAAAGTGACGTTCCAAAAAAAGGCAACTAATTTATCAAACATTAAAATAAAATGATTGTTAGAGGAGAAAAATTCTACAGGACCAAAAAATTAATTTTTACATAGATTAAAATAGAAAAATCTATCATGCGAAATTTTCAAAATTAATTAATATGCATTTCCTTTTGGCTTCTGTCATAAGCACAAGTGCAATACTTACTCAACGTACAGAATAATTCTGCACAAATTATGAAGTACAATGCATGGTACTGTTACAATGTAGCCTACTACAACACACATTCTGAAGGTCTCAAAACTAAACTTTCTTCGGTAGTCGGCAAGACAAAGTTTATATTGGGAGAAGCTCCGCTCTACATCACATGATGTAATGGATTTATTTTAGTAGGTTATTTTACGACGCTTTATCAACATCTTACGTGATTTAGCGTGTGAATGAGATGAAGATGATAATGCCAGTGAAATGAGTCCGGGGTCCAGCACCGAAAGTTACCCAGTGTTCATATTGGGTTGAGGGGGGAAAAGCCCGGAAAGAACCTCAACCAGGTAACTTGCCCCGACTGGGAATCGAACCCGGGCCACCTGGTTTCGCGGCCAGACGCGGTAACCGTTACTCCACGGTGTGGATGATGTAATGAATGCAAAACGAAAAAAACACTAAGTCATTGAAATCTATCTTCGCTCCACAGCAGTGTCCGTAGACTTCTTCCCTGCTAGCATGTCTTTTATGTCACAGAATATCGCATATATTCTTAGACTAATCACATACATAACCACACGTACAGATCAAAACTAGACTACTAGCTATCTTCTGTCCTCTCTTCTGATAAAGTGAACTAGGTGTACGGGACTGTTTTTATTATCAGAATAGTACTTCCTCTCCCTGCCTTATGACTATGACTGAGTAAATAAAGCACATGGGACGACAGGTAGGTCGCTACCATCACTGCCCCCACCCACTACCGTCCAGGTATCCAACTTGAAATCGCACTGTTTTCATCTATCGGGTCTAAAGTCTCTAAGCCTGTTAATGACTATGGCTAAGAATTGTATGCCGTTACATTGCACTTCATGCACCTCTCACTTCAGGTACCAGTACGTAATTGAGTTGGGTGGCGGATTTCAGTGTGTTTCGTTCAGCAGTGAACTTCAGTTGATCGGTTACATTACGACCGAATACTGCTACTCGTAACAGGCGACATTCAACGTCTGTAAAGAAGAATAATAGCAAGATGCCGAGGACGGAATTTGAGACTTAATTTCAATTTCAAATGAGAAAATTTGTAATAATGATACAGATTTTGAGATAAATAATGCTTGTGTAAAATATCTCAAATATGTCCTTATTGTTTCTGCAGAAGTGGAACGAAGTTTCTCTAGATATAAGCACAGTCTACTATATACAGTCGCGAAGCTCAATATGTAGTAAAAATGCAAACATGGGTAGTTGCCCACCACTAGGATCGCTACTATCGCCTCATCATCGCAGATCTCTCTCCTAGCAGACGACAAAATATGTTACACTTTCGTTGTGTTCTTTTGGAAAAATTAATACCTTCCTTCCATTATTGAAATATTAAATGCATAAAGTTAATTTATTATTTTAATGAAGTATATTAAATTCCACCATAAACTCGAAGACACCTGCAAGAAATAAGTTAATATTATTTTTGCTTGTGCAAAACGAACTGAAATTTACTATAATCGCTTCACTCATTCAAGATTATAGCGATAATTAACTATGAAACCAATAAATATATTGATTTACATTTCCCTTTACAACAATAATAATGGAAATATGAATTAATGGAGTAATTTACGCGTACCGGTACTTGTAGTGTAGGCTTACGTAGTTAAAGTGGGATGAGGTTAAGCAATAATAATCACACCAGAATTGGAAATAAAACGTGATCAATAAATTTTATTGTAACAGACTTTTTCTACGTCTCTAGTAAAGACAACAAATAAAAATAACAACAAAATTAACAGCTATAATTAAAAACATATCCTTTGAAAAAAATAGGCCTAAGCAATAATAATCCCACCAGAATTGAAAATAAAACGTGATCAATAAATTTCATTAAAACGAACTTAATTTTTCTACGTCTTTAGTAAAATAACATAAAAATAATAACAAAATTAATAGCTACAATTAAAAATATATCCTCTGAAAAAAAAAAAGTAGACCTAATCTTTATTTCTCTGGAAATTTAGCAGCCTAAGTGACGGAATTTTAACCGGTATCTAATGTCCTTTCGGTTAGACTGAAACATTTCATTGTGAAATTTAAGGATATAATGTATTCTAAAAGTCACAAAGAACTTCAAAATTAAGAGTTTTGTTTCTGTACAGCATTCTTGTGGAATCTTTCGGAAATCGGACAAGGGATAACTCTGGCCTCTTTCTCTTACTGTTGCTACAATTTATAGCACTACAAACGTCTCCTCCTTGTCTCATATTATTATTACAATTATTATATTATATTTTAGCCATTAACATTTTCATTACAACCAATAACGAACATTTCACAAGCATCAATGTGAAATACGCAACGAGCTAACACTCGATAGAAATACGACACAGTCCAAAGTCGACCATGGACAGTCTATTGTTTCTAGTTGCTAACCGCTTGGAGCGCTTTATCACGAGATTTGCAAAAAAACACCTCAAGCTTCGCGACTGTATATAGTAGACTGTGATTATAGCGATAATTAACGATGAAACCAATAAATATTAATTTTCATTTTCCTTTACAACAATAATAATGGAAATATGAATTAATGGAGTAACTTACGTGTACCGGTACTTGTAGTGTAGGCTTACGTAGTTAACAAAGTGGGATGAGGTTAAGCAATAATAATATCACCAGAATAGAAATAAAACGTGATCAATAAATTTTATTGTAACAGACTTTTTCTACGTCTCTAATAAAGTAACAAATAAAAATAACAACAAAATTAACAGCTATAATTAAAAACATATCCCTTGAAAAAAAAAAAAAGTATGCCTAAGCAATAATAATCCCACCAGAATTGAAAATAAAACGTGATCAATAAATTTCATTAAATCAAACTTAATTTTTCTACGTCTCTAGTAAAATATTATTATTCCAATTATTGTATTTTAGCCATTAACATTTTCATTACAACCAATAACGAACATTTCACAAGCATCAATGTGAAATACGCAATGAGCTAGCACTCGATGGAAATACGACACAGTCCAAAGTCGACCGTGGACAGACTATTGTTTCTAGTTGCTAACCGCTTGGAGCGTTTTATCACGAGATTTGCAAAAAAATCACCTCAAGCTTCGCGACTGTATATAGTAGACTGTGATATAAGGCTGTGTTTTCTAGCAACAGGCAATCATTCTCCTTTGAAAATTTGAAAATGTGGTTTGTTATTCACTGCAACAACATATGAAATGAAAAATTATGTAAAACAAAAACGTAATACACTATCATATTAACATAGTGAAATAATGAGGCTGATACTTGTCAATGTGATATTAGGTGTATTTTCTACAGACATAAAATAGCATACAGTCAATGATATTGTGACGAAACTGAATACGAGTAGTTTGGAACACGAAACAGGAAAAAAATGTAGCAAACAAGATAAAAAAAACATTGGATAAACATTACGGATATTTAGCTCTATGTAAAATTTGTGACAATTTCAAATGAGGATATTTATAATAATGATTAGGCTTCGTATTCCAGCTACCTAAAGGCTGAAGTTAAGGACACATTGGGTATACGCTGAACACAGGTAATGCAACGGATAAAGATATAAACAAACAGGTCGTCGCTGCGTGTTCGTGGAGTACAGTCAACTCCCGACATTCTGAAGCTATGCTAGTAAATTCATGTTTGAGCCGTGATGTTCATTTTCGTCGTGATCTTTGCAGTGAATAATAACGTGCATTCGTAAGTTACGGAACTTCAGCATATGCGGGTGTTACTTGAAATGATTTTATATTGCAAGAAATTCTTTCAATAACTTGCGATCAAAGATATCTGACCAACGATTTTGTGATTGTTTAAGCGAATTTTCCAACCACGGGATGTCAGAACCAAAGATAGAAAAAAACTGACAAACTTTGAAAGAGTTCCGCTAGTTCTCAATAGGTGGCACCATTATTGGGCTCGTTAAAAAGGTGCTAGGGGAAATTATTATGTAGATTAAGCATACATTATTCTCTTAATTGACAATATCAGCAGTTTACAACTGTTTTACAATGAGTAAAGTGGTATGAAAAATTGAATTCTATAATGCGCGTTTATTTATGTACGACTATTATCATCGTCATCTATTCATAGAAGTAATGACTAAAGAAGCTATACTTACATCAACAAATTATCGATCACTATCGATTAGTGGGATCAGATTTTTTTAATGTCGCATATATTGGTACATGATATAGTATAAGATATTCCTATTGTCTGATATTTTTTCGTATTTCATTACTATATTGCATATATCGCTTATCACTAAAAACTCACTAATTTTCTATGTACTTTTCTAGAAATTTCCTAAAATGTAGATTATTAAATTTATTATACATCTTGATTACACAATTTATTAATTGGGATGTTGGTACTGAACATCATGGTAGGCTACACAAATCCATGCTAAACGTCGAGTTAATATCTTCATAATTTTCAGATTTTGATGATACTGGTTCTTTTAGATTACGTTCAAACACACTTTCTGTGTCTCTTGGTATTGCATTGTCTTGCAGTGCACTGTTTTTGTCACTTTTACGTTTACTTTATACTTTTATATGTAATGTTGTCTATATTGATAGTGAAAATATTAGTTGAAATATTCTCAACTATGCCCTGCAATATTACATGCTTGAGCGTCTTATCTAAGGCATTTTACCTCTGCTGTGAACCTTCAATCAGCCACAAAGATGTAGTTATTTAAATAATACGACTAGTATGAGCAGTCATCGATAAGACTACTCACTATGACTGCGTTCCGATTTTGACTTTCTAGAGGAAGAGGACAGAGGATGTGTATACCAGTGACGTCATACCACGGAGCCGCCACGCTCTTTGCTCGGCAATCTCTGCATACTGAGCACAGCGAGGAGAGAAGGTTCAACTGAACAGTGGTGGTACGGCGCCTATGCAATGACAGAGCGCGATCCATTCGTCTGAGATAGTATGGGAACAGCACAATTACAATACATTTGTACGAAAACAAAACTGTACATCCGTGATAAATCAATGTAACAAAATATTTTGGTTTGTAATCAAATTTAATGTACTTATAATAATATGAAATTCATAATACAGCCAGCTGCAGAAGCGTTCGCATTATGTAAATGAGGCTCCGAAACTGCTATAAATATACAAATATAGAAATAAATAATTTAAGCAGTACTACAACACTTTGTCTACTCGGAAACTTGAAAACAGTTCAAGTGTTTTTAACAGGAATAAATAATTTAAGCAGTACTACAACATTTTGTCTACTCGGAAACTTGAAAACAGTTCAAGTGTTTTTAACAGACATTTTCCTACACAATATACAGATTGAACTATATAGGCCCTAACTTGGTGAGTAGTATGCGAAGTATATTTCAACTTTTGAAACACACCATCACTTTGTATTACTACCGTGCCCAAGTTAAATGCTTTGTCGAGATCAAACTGTGTTATGGAGTATGGAGGAATGGCGAAGTGTTTGATTTGTGGCAAGCTGTTTCAGCATGTAAAGAAATTCAATATACAATGCCATTATTCTCTATGCCACACAAATGATTATGACAAATATGGGGGAGAATATCGACAAGTACTAGTGCAGCAATTGAAAGATAAATTGTTAAGTGAAGCTAGGGAACACACTGTCAGTGAATCAATGGTAAGCTTAAGGCTTAAGATATAGGATTTCACTAGCCATTGCAAAGAACATGCGTTCTTTTAATGAAGGGGAATTTTCCAAGAATGTTGCCATCATGACCGCAGAGTAGTTATTCCCTAGCAAAATACAGGAATGTGATTCCATCAATTTATCTCCAAGAACTGTCGTATCATTGCTGCACTGACGCCACTGCGCTGGTGCGTGATAACAGTAATACAACTCAACTGCTCGCTCTTCCAAGCTCTTGAGGTCTGACTGGCTCTTACGTCATAACTGCAGCATCTGCCGGCCACTGGTGTGTACGAACGTACCTGTACCTGCGCTGTGACGTCACATATACTTCGTATCAGGCAACCTCATTCCAGTTTATAGGTAGCTGAATTACGAAGCCTAGTCATAATATTTTATGTTTTTTTTTATGTGCTTCAGTTTCAACCATTGAAAGCAGTTAAATTATTTCATAGTTTTCACTATTTGTTTAGATATTCTATGCATAATATCGCACATTATTCAACATTCATATTAATTGTAGACTAGTTGAAATGCGAAATGCCGGACATTTCAATTTTTTTAAATGCCTGCCGGACAGGATAACATGATTTTAAAAAGGACATGTCCTCCTTTTGCCGGACGGATGGTAAACCTAACTGAAATACTTTAGTATTACGCAACCAAAAATGGAGATACGTTAAACAGGTTACTGTAATTCCAGGCATTTAATGCAGAAAAGGGACGAGTCGAAACTGTCATGGGAGAAACTCGCTGCCGTCAACGGTACGTAGCTTTGCCGGATATGAGTTTATAAGCAAATGTTGATTCATTTGACACCATACACCACATCTCAAAATCTGTCCACACTCACCCGAATACTCTGTATATGACGAAATTAAATTCTTTTTGTTTACATTCAGACTCACAAAGCAAAGCGGGCGCAAGCAGTTGTAAGGGAGGGGAACTTCCCCTCGCCCGGACTACCCTACTCTCTATGATTTCTTATACCTCCTTGTTTTTTACCTTCGTTTTCTAGTCAGTGCCATCATAGAAGTGAAGCATCGCGTGTCTGAAACTGGACAGGTCTTGTTAATTCATTTATTGCTACAGTTATTGTATGAAAAAGAAATTAATAAGTAGTGAAACGTCTTGGAAATGCAGTACAGTTAAAACTTGTAATGCTAGTAAAGTGTATACGGTTCAGGTGAACAGTGTAATTTCGTGCAGTGATAAGCGACATTGTCTTCGGAATAGTGGCGCGGGAATAGAGACATGAGTGACTTCGTGTGTGAAAGAAGAATGGAAGAATCTGCACTGGCATGAAGCCGTAAGTAAATTGCAAAGTATGGAAATAAAATTGTAACAGGATAAAGCTTTTCAGAACCAGGAAATGCAGCGCTTCCTTGCAGTTAAACGTGAAATGTTTGAATCAGTAGATTCATGAACATTTAACTTAGATATCGTACAACATTTTTGCTATAGCTTTTCATTGTTAAAGTATTCATGCTATTTTCAATAAGCATTATATTCCACTAGTATTTTGTTTAATGCCCGAAAAGAGACATGCCACGTATTGAGGTATTATAAACTTTTTCGATTTTCTTAAAACAAAATGTCCGTATGTCAATATTACTTTTGAGTCTGAAGTTTTGGTAGTAGACTTTGAAGTGGTAATCCACACTATCGTCGCTGTTCTTGTCCCGAAGCTGTATTACTTCGCTGAAGATTCCAGCTGGCTCACGCGTGGTTTATACCTGATTTACACGGGGGTAGTTTATAGGAGTCAAGTGCTTGAAGCCTCTAAACTTGACACCATATTGTGATCACACGGAGACACTAAACTTGAAACCATATTCCACACGTAAAAAATGCGCTCTGAATACTGTATGCTTCGAGGTACAATGGCAGTAACAGACGAATTGACATAATCGCCATTAGAGAATTCCTGTCTCAGGGTATGATAATCGACCCCACCATCAGGTTTGAAACGTACAAAGGACAGCCCGAAGACGTACATGAGGAGAAACGAGCAATCTACGTTCCAACCATCCCGTATTATAAAGATAAATACCAACTTCACGATATCAGTGTTACGGGATTGATGTTTGGAGCAAGAGGAACGATACCCAACTTCTCTTCTCAATTCTGTAAGACCCTAGGACTGCACAAATCTTTTCTGAATGAACTGGCCCTCCTCATAATTAGAGAGTCAGTCAAACTTTTACGGAACCACGTATATGGACTCTAATTCAGTGTATGGAAAAAACTGACGCACCATTATCGTTTTTCTTTTTCTTTCTTAGCTTTCATTGATTATTTACTTGAAATTTTTTTTTCTTCTGTAAACTGCCATTGTTTGTTTGTGTATTTGTTTGCCTTTTTCCTTAGTCTTTTAGCTCTCATCATCTATTTGTTCTTGTATTGTTTTGTATGCTTTGTCTAATGGCAGCCTCTAATTTGAGGAAGCTCTTATAAATAAAATAAAATAAGTTTCTTTTAGTTTTTTTTTTCATCTTTTTGCGAACCACTTCTACGTTAATGTTATGGACACCTTGTTATTTAAGTTTCGTAACAAGTTTCTGAAATAATTCCCTCTTGTTTTTTTTTTTAATTTTCATTGTTATTGAAGTAAATAAATGAATGAATGAATGAATAAATAAATAAATAAGTAAATAAATAAATAAATGCTAGTAGGAAGATAAGATCAAAATGGGCACAAAAGATACTAATACAATGTATTGTCTACCTAATATATTAACGATTAAGAAAAATGATTAAATATCTAGAAGTAGCTGATTGTGCAAATATAAATGGAATAAAACGGTAACAATTTCTAAATATTTGCAATAAGTTAGAATATTCAGTTTACTGCATTGCATTCTACGCAGTAAGAAAATGCTTAATGAGTTTGTTTTTGAACACTGTTAATTTCCGACAGTCTCTAATGTCACTGGGTAGAGTATTTCACAAGCGTGATAGCGACATTGTGTATGATGATGAATACGATGATGTATTATGTGTTATGATACGATGATAGGTAACTGAAGCGGAGGCAAGGTAGGTAGGTGTAGAAGTGTGAAGGACTTGGAAAAGGAGAACTAGGGAATGAAAATTTCTACGGTTAATGAACTCAAATGCCGTTTTCTTGAATGTAAAATATTGACTAGGACTGAACTATTATCGCTTGCATGACAAGCGTAGTCACCATATCGATTTTCGAAATATTTATCTACCCTTAAAATCATGTTTCTTTCATGTTAGTCAAGGACATACTGAATTAATAGAGAGAAATGGTCTAAAAATGAGGAATTAACCGTTAATTTTATTTTAATTATAAACAAATATAAGTTCCGAAATACATTTTCCCTTGAGTACAAAATTGCGTATGACATAGAGTGCGGTCACAGTCTACTATATAAAGTCGCGAAGCTTGAGGTGATTTTTTGCAAATCTCGTGATAAAGCGCTCCAAGCGGTTAGCAACTAGAAACAATAGACTGTCCAGGGTCGACATTGGACTGAATCGTATTTCCATCCAGTGCTAGCTCGTTGCGTGTTTCACATTGATGCTTGTGAAATGTTCGTTATTGGTTGTAATGAAAATGTTAATGGCTAAAATACAATAATTGGAATAATAATATTTTACTAGAGACGTAGAAAAATTAAGTTTGTTTTAATGAAATTTATTGATCACGTTTTATTTTCAATTCTGGTGGGATTATTATTGCTTACGCCTACTTTTTTTTTTTCAAAGGATATGTTTTTAATTATAGCTGTTAATTTTGTTGTTATTTTTATTTGTTACTTCATTAGAGACGTAGAAAAAGTCTGTTACAATAAAATTTATTGATCACGTTTTATTTCCAATTCTGGTGTGATTATTATTGCTTAACCTCATCCCACTTTGTTAACTACGTAAGCCTACACTACAAGTACCGGTACACGTAAGTTACTCCATTAATTCATATTTCCATTATTATTGTTGTAAAGGGAAATTCAAATTAATATTTATTGGTTTCATAGTTAATTATCGCTATAATCTTGAATGAGTGAAGCGATTATAGTAAATTTCAGTTCGTTTTGCACAAACAAAAATAATATTAACCTATTTCTTGCAGGTATCTTCGAGTTTATGGTGAAATTTAATATACTTAATTAAAATAATAAATTAACTTTATGCATTTAATATTTCAATAATGGAAGGAAGGTGTTAATTTTTCCAAAAGAGCACAACGAAAGTGTAACATATTTTGTCGTCTGCTAGGAGAGAGATCTGCGATGATGAGGCGATAGTAGCGATCCTAGTGGTGGGCAACTATCCATGTTTGAATTTTTAGTACATATTGAGCTTCGCGACTGTATATAGTAGACTGTGGTGCGGTCATATCTCGTACAATTAAGTTAGTCAAAATAGTCGTACGTGTGGCAACCCTGGAGACGCTCGTTGCTAGTCTGATCCAGATCTCAGTAATGAAGTTGAGAGCGTTGCGGATCCATTTTACGAAGTCCCGCACAGCAGACAGGAACTAGACCACAAGTGTCACTCACAGCTACAATTTGTGGTGAATTTGGTTACAGAGGTTGAAGTCATACGGACCAGTCAACGGCTGAATGCATTGTGGGAGTTGTGCTGTAGTTCTACGTGCTGTAGGAAAACCAGTCTCGGAACACAACTCAAGATTCTCACGATTGAAACGACCATTAAAGTATTGCGATGATGCAAAAAATGGAATTAGAGATTTTCCTGGAAATATAAGTGATATTGGTCATAATCAAAGCTGGGAACTTGGGGACTTGTGTCTTTGAACGTGGCTAAGCGACCGGACTTCAATGTCAACAAACTCCCGCTTCCAGCACGGAGGTACTGTCAGGTCTGCTATAAAAGTGGTTACTGGCTGGAGCAACATATTGATAATATTATGGTAGGTTGAAACACGTAATTTTATAGCATATATATAAATAAACATGCAAAATATATCAAATTTACAGTTCTGCTCTGTACATTTCATTACAGTGTATGACCACATACATTCGAAGATTTTTCGAACCCATACCTTCTTCGTCTGTTAGTTAAACATGATTTGAAACGAAAGAAACTTATTTCAACGTCACATGAAGTGTCGGAGCAAAATTAATTTTTGTATTTTATTTATTTTAACTAGCTACCTACTGAATACAAATTACATTTATAAAACAAAAATGTTTCTACCCACTACCGTAAGAGCCAGGCTCGTGTACGGTGTGGTCTTAGTCAATGATATAACATAAAATTTACAAGGACAGTTTACTAAATACAGTAAGCAACTTAACTCAAACCAATAAATACAACACAAGAGCAAGAATAAAGAAGAAAGAGAAAAAGAGAGAAAAATACACATTTAATATAAATTGACAATTCGACAGAAGCCAGTGATATTCAATAAAAACAAGAATATAGTAGACAGAAATAAAAGGTAAAAAATACATTTGTTAATATTATATTATATCGTGGATAATTTTACAAATTTATTTTTTTAAAGCTTCAATTTCAAAAAATTTCAAATTTGGAAAATGGTTTGTAATTGTATTATAAAGTCTTAGACCGAAATAAAGTATTGAATGTTTTCACTGTCACTGTTTCCTGTTCGATTTTCAGTAGTTGCTAGCTGATCTCGTATCTGAGAAAGATAAGTATCCTAAATTTGTCTCGAAAATAGTTTTCAATTTCTATGTCATTACTAGGGAAGGTTCCACTACGACTTGATCCATGGCTATGGACAAACTTTCCACCGATTTAAGGGACTGCAATATATTTCAATGAATGCCCGTTTCCAATCTCTAGTTTGTGTTTGACACAAGTTACAAAATATAAACTCTCCATTCGAAGAAAATAATGTATCTCCTCAGAATTCCTCCACGAAATTCTGTACCTAAATTTTAAGAAATATATTTTCAAACGTATACAATACTCATTCGAATAATACGTATTTTCTTATTTTCAAACATACCGTTTACCTCTAATTAATTATCTGAATGTCATTGTTTTCGACACGACACAGTTTCCTCGTCCGTCTTCCTGTCATTCGATGTGACCACTTCTTAGTACACACGACTGTCCCTGAGCGCTTGCAGCGTGAGCTGTGTGTACGTTGTACCTGTAACCTTACCCATGCACACGACACACAAGTCCCCAAGTTCCGAGCTTTGGTCATAATATCATCTGTTTGTCTAGGTCAGCGGTGACCAAAACTCGAGCTGCAGTGATTACATGCGACAGACAGCCTATGAAGTAAGGAGACGGAGGAAAGGTACTTGGCATGAAAACTACAACCAGTGGTGGTTCCTGTACTGACATCTTGATCAATCCTGCGGATAAAAATCTCAAGCTTTGCTGTATCAGTAATGTCACTGCTGTCATCAAGAGCCAGTGAATAATATACGATTTTTCTTGCTTCTTTTTTAACCTTCCTTTTGAATATAATCAGGAATTTTCTGAATTCTTCTCTCGGTACTTGGTCGAGAAATTCGTAGTTTTCCAAAATTAAAAGCTTCTTAGGGAAAAGTTATTTAAGCTATTTTAATTATTACTCTTTTGAGGAATTCTGTTGTATTAAAAGGCTTTAGAGCACGAGATATTTCAAACCCCATTAGGTAGCTGACTTCCTTACATTTATTTATGTCATCTTTCTCTTTCTAGCTAGGATTTAAGACATGTCAATTCCTGGCGTTTAATATTCCGTTGGCACATAATATTGAATCAGTTTTTCTACAATATTATTATTAAATGAATAACTAATAAATAGTTACCCTCATCTAGAGATTAAGAAGATTAAAATTGAGATGAAACCTAATTATTTTATACTTCTAGGGAGAAGATCTAAAAATATTAATATTCATGCACGTACAAAAGAATTATAGAAATACATAGGCCTACTTAGTGGTCAGTAATAATAATAATAATAATAATAATAATAATAATAATAATGATAATGATAATGATAATGATAATAGTAACAATAATAATAATCATAATAATAGTAATAATAATAATAAATTATTCAGCATGGGAATTAATGTTTCTATATACTCCTAATTGAACCGTTGAGCAAAGTAAACATATTACGTTTTGTCCGACAGAACAACAAAAAAGTTCTCCTCATTCTTTACGAAACCACATCTTACTGCTTGTAGAAACAGAGTTTATAGAGCGACATGATACCGCCACTGCTTCCTTCAGTACGTGAATGAAACACACAGCAATGTACAGGAAACTCCTCGTACCCGTTTGAATGTCTGTGATTACACGATGTAATCACGACACCCGCTTTGGTCACCGCTGGTCTAGGTGTATAGTGGTTCCTTGAAAAGATTGATCTGATTTTGTCAGTATTCAGTACCTACAAATTAATTTTTTCGAGAGTGAATAATTACATAAAACATAATAATTTCATTAAAAAAATAATGATTATTTATTTGAAACAAAAACATAAAATGACACTCCATTTCGTGAATCGATAGACGATTTTGTTAGTGACTTGGTATTACGTGGAACATACTAGGAAATGAAATGCGAAGTTCAGCAAGCTAAAGGTCGTGTTCTGGGAAAACCATTGATTTAATTCCCAATATGCTCAGTCAATTTAAGAGAGTAGGATTTGGTGAAGAACTATTTTCTTCGTAGCTTCGCAGGCTGCAGCTTGGCAAATCCACCTCCTCTCACTCAGAGCTTTCAGTTTATAACAGATTTTCTCATTTCATGCTGAACTTTAATAAAAAGGGAATGCGTGGCTGATCCTTACATAAAAACTTACAACTTCTGTAGTAATGAGAGAAAGCTGTTAGTACTTTCAACATTTTTACAAACATCAACAATAGCGAGATTGTCTATGATTTACGCAATGGGTATACATCGCCTGAGGTACAGTGGAACTCCACAAATAGACGCTCACTCTCGTATACTTCACGATACAAGGCAAGTCAACGCATCCTGTCCCGTGCTGCACAGGGCTGACCAGTTGAACCAGTGCAGTAGTGTGCAGATACTGGTACACGTTGGCAGCGAGGCAGGGAACAAAAAATGAGTACTTATGTTGAAGCAGAAGTTACAAATACTGGAACGGTTTAGAAAAGGTGAATCAATCAGAGCCATCCCTCAAGAATTTGACATTTCGATCAGAACAGTGCATGGGATAAAACAAAATTCATCTAATTACGAGGCATTCTGTAGTGATTATAAGAAGCTTTGTTATTATCAGTTGATTGTGGGATGAAAACACAGCTTATTTTGTGTATTTCTTAAATTTAATCAATAGGGATGATTTATGTTCTCTCTTGAAGGGTATACACCATTTTAAAATAATTTAATACACAAACACAACTATTACATGAAATGCTCAATAAGTTTTTGTAGCTTTATTCTCTTCGGCTCTAATCAACAATAACAAAAAATGCAGGTTGCCAAGCGACGATAGAAAAGAAAAGATGCGAAAACAAATTAATGTGGTGTATAAACAATTGAATGCTCTTTCACATTTAAGTATAAAATATAGGGGTGCCATTTGAAATTTCAAAGTGGGAGTGGCTGGGGGTGGGAGGTGAAATCTAAAATACAATTAAGCCTTGTTTAAGACTTCCCCCTTGATATCTAAATTGACGTGTTTTTTTGGTTTAAATTGAATTCAATTTAATTAACTAGTTATTTAGAGCGGGAAATTTTTTAAATGATATGTAGATATATTTAGAGAGTTTTTCCTCCAGAACTTTGTTTTATGTTTCAAATGAATCACGTATATACAGGGTGTATCAAAAATACGTGTACAAACTTCAGGCATGGGTTCCTTACACCAAAAGAAGGAAAAAAGTTCATATGAACATATGTCCCATAATCCTTTGTTTCCCCGTTAGGAACTGTTCAACACATTGGTACACTCATAATGTGCCAACACACAAAACTCATAACCAATGCTCGAAATGTCCTCCTCTTGCTTCTAGACATGCATGCACTCGTCGAATAATGGACTGTCGCACCCTTTCAAATACTCCGGGATGATGTCGAATGGTTTCGCAGGCTTCCATGACACGTCGATGAAGAGTTTCTTGATCCGGGATGTCTGCTCCATAAACCAATTGTTTAAGGTGCCCCCAAAGATAAAAATCCAAAGGATTGAGGTCGAGAGAACGTGCTGGCCATTGAACTGGTCCTCCTCTGCCTATCCATCTGTCATGGTAGACACCAGTCAGTGTATCTCGAACAAGGCGACTAAAATGTGCTGGAGCCCCATCATGCATGAACCACATGTTTTGTCTTATGTTCAGAGGCACATCTTCGTGCAGTAAATCTGGAAGAGTGTTTTGGATAAAGTCCCTGTAGATAGCACCTGTAAGACGTGCTGGTAGAACGTATGGACCTAGGACCTACCAGAGAGTCACCTACAATTCCAGCCCACACATTAATCCTAAATTGTTGCTGATGTCTAGCCTGAAATACAGCACGAGGATTACGATCTGCCAATACGTGTTCATTGTGGAAATTGGTAATTCCATCTCTCCCAAACGTTGCCTCATCTGCAAACAAAACTGATGAGACAAACAATGGATTGGCTATTTGTGCTAGAAACCATCGGCAAAAGTTCTCCCGTGGTGGATAATCGGCAGGCGAAAGGCCCTGCACACGTTGCATATGATACGGATACAAGAGCTGCTCGTGAAGTACCCTCCATGCTGTACTGTGTGATGTACCAGTTGCCACAGCCAATTGTCTTGTACTGATACCTGGATCGTCGTCGGCACAGTGTAAAATGTCTTCTTCGAGGTTCGGCGTACGAACAATTCTTGGTCTTCCTCGATCACCAGTCTGTGGTGCAACGGTTCCTGTCTCAGCAACGCGACAATACACAGCAACAAAGGTTTGATGATTCGGTTGTCTTCGGTCTGGAAACGCCATCTGATACAGCCGTACAGCCTCGCGTCCATTACCATTCGCGCGACCATACATAAAAATGATGTCAGCCTGCTCACGAAATGAATATCGTCCTGCCATGGTTGAACGAAACACGTTAACTCACTCCACGTTCACAATTGCAACGTTGAAGACAGACTAATGACAAATGACACATGTAAACAAGACTCCATGGCAACACTTCGCCATCTGCAGTCCATTTCTGATACAACGAGTCACAGCCTTCTATGAATGAGTGCATAAAGAAATGAAGTTTTGAGGTTGGACCTCGAAGGCCGTTGAACGCAAACTTTTAGTAATAAATGAATAACGGGGAAACAAAGGATTATGGGACATAAGTTCATATGAACTTTTTTCCTTCTTTTGGTGTAAGGAACCCATGCCTGAAGTTTGTACACGTATTTTTGATACACCCTGTATATTATACTTAATCACAGATTTGTTTTGTTATATATTTTGCATATACTACAATGTATTATTTAAAATTATATACGTTAATTATATTTATGTTTCGGTCCGCACGCCATAAAGAACATTGTACAGCTCTTAAGTTTACCAATGTCCGCAGTACTCCGTAGAAAGACAGCGTTCGTACCTCGTCTCGCACATGGACCATTGCTGTGTCTAATTGTGGAGTTCCACTGTACATCTTTTCTAAATAGAGTTTGTCTATTGGGAAATATAGTTATTGGGGAAAATGTTTTGGGAAAAGTATGGGATAATCATAATTTCAGTTAGGCATCATTTAAAAAAACGTGTATAACCAGCGCCGCGCTGTAATATTTTTGCATACCATGGCTTTAGTTCGTGCTTGTGCCACACCTGGGCGTAATTGGCTGGGAGTTTTATGTTGAGACAAATGGCTGCCAACACCGTGTGACAAAAGGAACCAAAGGTTGCTTAGCAACCAGGCTAATGAGTTGGGGGTCTCTCTGGTAAACAACAATGTAACAAACAAGTGAGCATCGAGAAGTGTTGTCCGTTGCAGCAGACGCTTTAATGAGGTGAGGTTAGGGACGCTTCGGTCCCCAGCCGAACAGAGAAAACAAGAGATAAACGGCTCTGCAACATGACGTAACTTGTACATGATTATCAGCTGTATTCAAATGCGAACAATTGAGGTTCAATTACTAACTTTGATTAATGATTCTGGAAGTTTCAAAACAATGATGTTAGTTACCTGGTCTGTAGTAATATTTCGATTTCCTCATTATTACGAGTATTTTGTGTATTTTCCAAAATGTGTAAGACACAATTTAAAGCACAAAATTATTAAATTTTACTTATTTTCAGAAGGAAATTTTGAGCAATATGCGTTTTTCTGTAAGTATGCTAGTGTCTATGTTACTTACTTACTTACTAGCTTTTAAGGAACCCGGAGGTTCATTGCCGCCCTCACATAAGCCTGACATTGGTCCCTATCCTGAGCAAGATTAATCCAGTCCCTATCAACATATCCCACCTCCCTCAAATTCATTTTAATATTATCTTTCCATCTACGTCTCGGCCTCCCCAAAGGTCTTTTCCCCTCTGGCCTCCAAACTAACACTCTATATGCACTTCTGGATTCGCCCATACGTGCTACATGCCCTGCCCATCTCAAACGTATGGATTTTATGATCCTAATTATGTCAGGTGAAGGATACAATGCGTGCAGCTCTGTGTTGTGTAACTTTCTCCATTCTCCTGTAACTTCATCCCTCTCAGGCCAAATATTTTCCTAAGCACCTTATTCTCAAACATCCTTAACCTATGTTCCTCTCTGAAAGTGAGAGTCCAAGTTTCACAACCATATAGAACAACCGGTAATATAACTGTTTTCTAAATTCTAACTTTCAGATTTTTTGACAACAGACTGGATGATAAAAGCTTCTCAACCGAATAATAACCAGGCATTTCCCATATTTATTCTATGTTTAATTTCCTCCCGAGTATCATTTATATTTGTTACTGTTGCTCCAAATATTTGAATTTTTCCACCTCTTAGAAGGATAAATCTTCCAACTTTTATAGTCCCATTTCATACAATATTCTGATCACGAGACATAATCATATACTTAGTATTTTCAGGATTTACTTTCAACCCTATCCCTTTACTTCCTTCAACTAGAATTTCCTCGTTTTCTCTAATCGTTTGTGGATTTTCTCCTAACATATTCACGTCATCCTCATAGACAAGAAGCTGATGTAACCCGTTCAATTCCAAACCCTCTGTGTTATCCTGAACTTTCCTAATGGCAGTGTCTATGTTAGGTTAGTTTAATTTTTTTTTGGTTGGAAGTCAGTTACTAATCACTTTCCAGCTATTGCAAGGAGTAGCCCTATGTCATGCTTTCAATATAGCCTACAATAGCTACAATAATGTAAGGAGTCGTAGCCTATTTTATTATATTTCTTCATTGTATCAACATGACAATGTTTAATGGTTGAGTTGTTTGGACTTTTTCCATTGTTAATTTAAAAAAATTGTAGCACAACGCTTCGAAGAATGGATCTTCGTCGTCAGGTGAAAACCTACAGCAGCCGTAGCGAAAATGTGACTCACGAGCACATTGTAGCTCGCAATGATAATTGTGCATTTCTCTTGCTTTCTACCTCCCACAACCCCCACCCTCTCACTCACTAGAGTCAAATTCCGTTCCATTTGTATTTGAAGAGTCCACTGCAAGAATGATGGATGTCATTTGGAATACAATTTGCAGTAGAAGCGATTGAAAGTTTGAAATGCTTAGCGCTCAAAGCTTAACTGTGATTTTTCGATCATTACTGGACAATGACTATCAGTGTTAATGCCATATAACTCTGTATGTACATTCTATATGTCTTAAGCTATGCATTGACAGTCTTGGTTCATTTTCGTCAAGAAAGTGACATCCATCATTCTTGCAGTGGACTCTTCATTTGTCTGACTTGCGAGTGGCGAATCGTCGCAATTTCTCTCTCGAAGCCATGTACCTCTATAAAAACGAAAGTTTCAAGTAGGATGGGAGGACCTATTTTTTTGCTGCCAATATGATTAGAATATTAAATGTATTATTTGTTCACAAGTATTACGAGGAAAACAGTTGTATAACATAAAACGGCATTATACTACATGTCACTCATTACACATTAAACGGTTAAGTGTTTATTATTATTATTATTATTGTTATTATTATTATTATTATTATTATTATTATTATTATTATCATCATCTCTGTACGTCGATCCTTTTTCAGCAGATATACGAGTAATGTGGTTAGATCTTCAATTTAAACTCACAGATTTACAGTGTGATATTAAATGAAAGCTAGATATAAGGACTTGACAAATGTTGTACTTTTCAAATCTTTGCCAAAAAATAAATATCCGAAGCTTCGTTTTTTCGCTTGCTCTGTTGAAGCCATGTTCGCTAAAACTTACGTTTGTGAAAAGTTATTTTCAACAATGAAAAGAGTAAAAACCAAATTTAGATCACGACTGACACACAAATACCTTCGTGATCAACTACGACTGGCAGTAAGTGACATAATTCCTGATTTGGAAACTCTGTCGCAGAAACATTCTGAAGAGAGTTCATTTTAGGTTGTGATAATATGTCCTTTGTTTTCTTGTTCATTTCTTTCTTCGTTAAACGTACTAAACATTAGTTTGTAACCTTATACTCTATAAAATTATATTTAAGTGCTTGACGTAAGGAAAATGAAAATCCGTTAATAAGTCAGACACTTGCTTCACTTCCCCTTCGAGTGTCCGCCTCCCTCCATAGGTGCTATGCACGTTGCAGGTTACACAGTGGCTCGGCGCACGATTACATTTTCGCCACGGCTGAGCTAGCCTATGTAAATGACCGACGACCGTCAGGTCGGTGCGAAATATAAAGACGTGACATACGATGTCATAAGCTGTTGTAAAATGAAATATAGAGAATGAAAAGAAGAATAAAAAGAAGAATTACAACGACAAACTGAGAGTTTAGAGAAATACCTTAAGAACGTAAGGTGCCCAGATGACCCAGATATGAGTGCAGCCATCTCAGATCACCACTCAAATATAAAGCACTATTGTACTCCACGCGACCATAGGAGGGTACCGTTACAGAAGAATTATTAAAATTAAATGCATAAAATAAATAAATATCTCTAGTAGCAGTGATTCATTTAAGGGGACTTTCAACAACACATGTTTTTCAGGCACATAATTCAATATGGCTGGGAAATCCAAGCTTCACTTCCCTTGTGCATAGCTTTAAAATGATAAAAATTGTAACAAATCATTATAAGTTGTAATCGTTTCAAGGACAGAGAAAAGTTCGTAATAACTAGAGATTGTGTTATTAGTTTATTAAGTCAGAAAAATTAACTACAGTACATAATAAACCATAGTAATGCCGCACTTCGATTATTGTGACGTTTTCTTAAGTGACCTAAGTTCTGAACTCTCAGTCAAGTTACAGCGAGCTCAGAATATGTGCGTCAGATACGTGTGCAACATCCGACGATATGATCACATATCACCGTCCTTCGCAAGTCTTTCGTGGCTCCGACTTAAAGAACGCAGAACTTTACACTCTTTGTCTTTACTCTTTCGAATTCTGTACTCTGCAACACCAAATTACCTTTCGTCTCGTTTCTCTTATCTATACTCTAACCACGACGTAAATACCAGATCACTTATCTGTGGCACGCTAAATATACCTCTTCATAGAACATCTTGTTATTCCTCATCTTTTACAATATCCACCTCGCGTCAATGGAATTCCTTGTCACAAAGTATTAGGGGCTGTAAGACAGCAAACACCTTTAAGAACAGCTTAAAAGATAACCTTATTAGCATTTCACTCCAATCATACTGATTTAAACTATCACTGACTACACTGTTACTTTTTTCTTTAGACATCATCCTGATAGTGCTGTATTTTCAAAATTGTCTCATAATAATCTCTTTCTATTATCTAATATCATTTGAAATATATTACCATTCTATGTATTTTAGTTTAATTCTGCTACACAGTTTATTTCAGTGTTTAATTAATAGTTCATAGTATTTTGTTGTTTAATTCGTAAATAACTCTTGTATACAAGTAACTCTCATCTAAATCAAATTGTTGAATTCTTTGTAAGTTCATGCATATGTATATACACTTTTTGCTGGTTGAGTGGAAGAGAAGGCCTTACGGCCTTAAATCTGCCAGCTAAAATAAATCATTATTATTATTATTATATTATTAATTCTGACGACATGTGACCAGATGTTATCGTCAACTTGTCAACCGCAGCAAAATGTGGGATATGATTATGATGGGAAATGACTTTTTAATAGTGTTGTTCCCTTTAGTCATAATAATGTGATTTGCATGAAAACGTTTAGCCTTATTGAATTGAATAGGCCATTTTAAGGTTATAATAGACATATATTACTAAGCAATAAAACGTATTTGAGAGCAAACGGAAGGAAGCAATTTATATCTCACAACGGAAGAACGACATGCTTATGAGCTGGTGCAATGCAATTGACACTTGACTGTGCAGATACATTTCACATGACGAGCTGGGGTTTTATTACCTCGTTTGAATAGGACATAAACGTGTCACTGAATTTCAACCGTCGAATTACAACATGGAGCTTGTTTTTATTTTGATAATACGGTAAATAATGATCGTTGCCAACTCATCATCAATAGTGGTAGGTTTTATTCTATTTTTCAGATTTGTTTTAGTGTTATTTATTTAAAATTTACGAACAATGACTAAATCTATATATATATATATATATATATATATATATATATATATAATTTGAACTGGTAATGGAAATTACGGGAAAACGGCTGAACTGATTTTAATGAATGACCCGTCATTTTGAAGCTTGGCATCCAAGGATTTTCAGAAAAATAGTAACTTTCAGTGAAGCGTTAGTTTTCCTACATAATTTTCCTATTTTCCAAAATCCATCTTTCGTCAGTTTTGAGAACTAATGTCATTTCAGAATAAAACAAAACACACACAACAATAAACAATATTACACATAGGCCATGACCTGCAGGATTACTGATATATTTAGAGTTTAGATTCTCTGATATCATAATGCCAATATGTCGATCTTCATTTGTGTGATTTTTTGATACTTACTTACTTACTGGTTTTAAGGAACCCGGAGTTTCATTGCCGCCCTCACATAAGCCCGCCATTGGTCCCTATCCTGAGCAAGATTAATCCAGTCTCTACCATCATATCCCATCTCCCTCAAATCCATTTTAATATTATCTTCCCATCTACATCTCGGCCTCCCCAAAGGCCTTTTTTCCGCCGGCTGCCAACTAACACTCTATATGCATTTCTGGATTCGCCCAAACGTGCCACCTGCCCTGCCCATCTCAAACGTCTGGATTTAATGTTCCTAATTATGTCAGGTGAAGAATACAATGCGTGCAGCTCTGCGTTGTGTAACTTTCTCCATTCTCCTGTAACTTTATCCCTCTTAGCCCTAAATATTTTCCTAAGAACCTTATTCTCAAACACCCTTAATCTCTGTTCCTCTCTCAAAGTGAGAGTCCAAGTTTCACAACCACACAGAACAACCGGTAATATAACTGATTTATAAATTCTAACTTTCAGATTTTTTGACAGCAGACTAGATGACAAAAGCTTCTCAACCGAATAATAACAGGCATTTCCCATATTTATTCTGCATTTAATTTCCTCCCGAGTGTCATTTATATTTGTTACTGTTGCTCCGAGATATTTGAATTTTTCCACCTCTTCGAAGGATAAATCTCCAATTTTTATAGTTCCATTTCGTACAATATTCTGGGCACGAGACATAATCATATACTTAGTCTTTTCGGGATTTACTTCCAACCCTATCGCTTTACTTGCTTCAAGTAGAATTTCCGTGTTTTCCCTAATCGTTTGTGGATTTTCTGCTAACATATTCACGTCATCCGCATAGGCAAGAAGCTGATGTAACCCGTTCAATTCTAAACCCTCTCTGTTATCCTGAACTTTCCTAATGGCATATTCTAGAGCGAAGTTAAAAAGTAGAGGTGACAATGCATCTCCCTGCTTTAGCCCGCAGTGAATTGGAAAAGCATGAGATAGAAACTGGCCTATACGGACTCTGCTGTAAGTTTCACTAAGACACATTTTAATTAATCGAACTAGTTTCTTGGGAATACCAAATTCAATAAGAATATTATATAAAACTTCTCTCTTAACCGAGTCGTACGCCTTTTTGAAATCTATGAATAACTGATGTACTGTACCCTTATACTCCCATTTTTTTTATCCAATATCTGTCGAATACAAAAAAATCTGATCAGTAGTCGATCTATTACGCCTAAAACCACACTGATGATCCCCAATAATTTCATCTACATATGGAGTTAATCTTCTCAAAAGGATATTGGACAAAATTTTTTTGATAACGTATAAAAATGATTTACAGGTCTGATTCTCTGGTCTGTAGTTTTCCGAGTACAGCTGTGTATTGGATATTAAGAACTACAAAACTTAAGAATATTTGATGAGATTATTAGCATTAAAAATGGAGATACACCAGCACAGATGGGATAATGTGCAGCGAGAGGTCAGACGGCGTGCTGAAGCGTGTGTTCGTGTGAGAGGGGGACATCTGCTCCAGACAACTGACAATTAGCCTACCTTCTCTCAAGCAGAAGGTCCAGTAGGTGCGTAATCAAATGGAGATAGATACGATACGTCAGGCATGTCAAAAATCAGACGCTGTTGCCCGTGTGCACCATTCTCGATTAAAATTTGACGATGGTTAAGTCGGCACTTGATCATCTTCAACGCCAATTTGCGGAGTATCAATCTCGATCAAAGTTAAACAAGCGAGTTGATGATGATCAAACTTGATCACGGGTGTGGGACCGATTATCTTGAATTGAACATGGTCAAGTCGAGAAAACCAAAATGGCGGCACGATTTGACGTGCTTGATGGAATTGAAGATTAAATGATGTATCTTGAACACGCAAATCACTGCGGAAGTAACAGAATTGGTGTTATTGTAGAAAGAGTAAGTTTGTAGATGAATAATAAAAATGTTTTTTTTCCTCAAAATAGACTAATGTTTTATATATGTTTCTGCTTTGGAAGATCGGGACTTTACTTGAGGACAAAATAGTATTTAGGCCTAACTATCCAATTTTGTTAACATAGTAATAAAGTAGTTATTCTATGCCGGTAATAATCCTAAAACTAAATGACCATTTTGTAGAATGCGAGATTATCACTTATTAGCTATAGATTTGCCGTTTGAAACTATTAGGACCTACATGACGTTCTGGACAATTAGGCTATTTATGCTCGAATTACGAGAAATTACATGGATACCTTCCTTTCCCTCTTACTCCAAAATTCCAACCTTGTGAACATAAAATAAATGGATAAATTTCAGAACAAGGATACTTTCCTTTCCCTCTTACTCCAAAATTCCAACCTTGTGCACACAAAATAAATTGGCACTAAAAACTTCCTTTTCGTATGCATGACGATGCGTATTCGACATACGCAGACGAATTGCTTTTTTTTATTTTAAAATAATTGTTAGCGAGGTATCCGTATACTGAAATTTTCCCAAATAAATTATTGGCACTGAAATGTATATTTTCGTAAGGATGATTATGGGCATTCGACAAACACATACAAATCTGCTCCTTTTGGTAGCCTATTTCAAGATAATTGTCAGTGAGGTATCCGTATACTGAAATTTCCCCAATTATCAATAATATGAAATAACCACTGTATAAATTACGTTACAAATTATGTGGAATTATGTAAACACGTATAACTCATGTTGAATTTTGAGGTTAAATCCAACCAGGTAGCCTGCTTTTCTCTTAGAGAACTTCCGTCAGTAGGCGTACTTTTATTCTCTAATATGGATGCAGAATTGCTGACGAGTTCTAAAAGAATTCCCACTTCGAACTGTGAGAAGTTGGGTGCTCTTTTCTTTTTTTTTTTTCTTCCATGATTATTGAAACTTGTTATTTGAAAACTGCGAGGATGTTTGAAACAGTCCGACAAACAAAAACGAAGCGATAAAATTGACAGAGTGCGTTCTTTCGCTGTTTTATACGCGGTAACCTAGCGCTAAGATGATTCTTCTCAAGTGAGCGTACCGTCAGCTGACGGTACTGGGTTGATCGAGGGAAAATGTCGGTGCACCGCATCTGTAACTTGATCGTTGTCAAGAATTAACCATGTTTCCATGATTGCTCATAAACGGGCTAGTTGATCCAGAATGGTGCACACGGCCATGAAAGTGCAGTGTATGTGCGCGGAACGCCGTTCTGCGCAGATTGCGTCATTCACGTGTTGCTCTTACCAGTTCTTAGCGGGAGGGATGTACAAGAATCTATTCTGCGCTTCTAGTGTTCAATTAAATTGACATTTGGACATTTTAAACATACTTAGCAGAAGGAAAAACACAATTATTGTCAGTGTCTATATTTGACAATAATTGTAACACAAGAAACAATAGACTTATTCAGTTAAAATTCACAATGCAGTCGTTTGTAAAGAATAATTTATTTACATGATTTGTATACAGTATTTGAAGAAAATATAAATATTGCAGTAATTTCGAAACAACAAAAAACGAACACAATATTTCATTTTACGTAGTAGATAATGATTTGACTTCGTTGAATTGCCACACGCAGCATGCAATCAGGTTGCCGATGTACGGTAGTATAGAGGAGGTGAGCGACCGCCCGGTCTCGTAGTATAAGCTGTTCATGTTAAGAGTTGTGACCGGTCCAAATAGATACAGCAGCTACAACTAATGTATACCTATGTAAACACTTATTTTTGCATTACTGTGGTTGGAATAGTCAAAGCTTAACATCTGTTCAGTGCAGACAAGAATTCAATCAAACATACTACAATGAGAGTGTTGCTGTTCCAAATAATTGCCCCTGGAATATCCTTACTCCCGCAGCCAGTCTTGACCCGTTGGGGAACGTGGTTGGATGCTGTTAATTATTATGCAGAATATTACGGCAAAATAATGGAGGTAATTGATGCATTGGATAGGATAGACAGTTCCGCTGTTGCAGCTGTAAAATCATTGCCTTCTGAACAGCTATTGGAAGATATTCTGTTCATTGATTCTAATTTTAAAATCTTGTCCAAAAGCATCATCCTGTTAGAATCGTCTAAACTACAACTCTCAGAAGCCCTTAATGTAGTAGATAAAGTATCACAAACCGTTATCCAAAATAACAATTCACTAATTTCAGAAAAAATAAAATGTAAGTTGAGAAACAATAATGCTAAAAATTTTGCCTTTTCACAACTTCGTATTACAAATGATGTACCATCAGATTACGACAAGACATCTTAAGTTGGTGTACTAAAAAGTAGTGACTTTCCGTTCTTCAAATATGTACGTATTACATCGTGTGATGTTGAACGTACATTTTCCCAAAATAAAAACTGTTTAAGTGACCATCGGAGGAGGTTACTTTGCAGTCGCTCAAAATGTACGTAACTCTTCACTGCAATGCACATATTCAAGGATGATGTGAGTATCTTACATTAAATTTTAAGAGTTAATATATATCAGTATAAAATAATTGTATATTTACATGTTTAGACATTTCCTACTTCAGTGATCATTCATTATATTTCTTGAATGCAGGATACAGATTTTATTGTAACCGCAGTATATTGCTCAGTGTTTACATCAGAGGCATAGTTCATTCTTTGCACGCCCCTTTCTCATACAGTCTATACCGCGTGCGCAGTAAACCTTACGATTCTCGTGGCAATTCCACGAAGTCTAGTAATGATTATTTCAAAGTAATACTCTTTCATTGTTCCTCAAGCATTATTGGGACCACTGGTGCACAAATGCTAAGAAAGAAAATGTTTTACTCTCAATTACATGCAATAGGACATTGTGAGGCTTTTACACTGGAATCATTTCCTTTCTGTATATTAATATAAATTCACGTCATTATTAATAAATTGGATAAATTAAGCTTGAATTTAAATTTATATATAGTTTATTTGGAAAACATTGAGAGCAAATATTAGCAAGTTGGGAGCGTTACTGAATTGAGTTAAAAGAGTACTTCACAAGCTGTGAAGCGAGGACATTTTCTTTATGTCAGGTTTAAAGATTTATTAACGTAAGTATATTAAGATAATATAGTAACGTGAGGTGGGAAATTGGCCATTATGTATTATTTTTCCAGAAAATTGTTCCGCCTTACAAATAGTTGCTTTCTTCCTTCCCTTACAACCTCAAGACCTTCACATGTATTCCTGACTATATTCTCATCACTTATCAGCTTATCAAATAAAAGTTGTAAGTCGTCTACCATTGATGGCTGTGTTAGTACAGACGCCAAAACAACATCATTGTCATGTTTGTCTTGCGGTGAGAATACTAATTAAGAAATAAGAGCAGGCGAATATCATATTTTGAGAACTTTACTAATATGATTTAAATTCTCACATCACTATTAGGTCCACATGATATGATGAAAGTCTTTCATTTTAAAATGATTACTGTTGGCTGAGGAAAACATCATAACAGTTATGTTATATGATTCGTGATTTCTCTTCCTCGTTATATCTGTGGACTCCTCACTTTATTTTCCATAACGCATTCACAAACACAGCTCAATGAGCACCCATACTGATCTGTGTTATTGAAACAAAAGCTGATCTGCTGCTGTAGGTACTGTACAGCCCTGTCGCGTTCCCCTCCAAGCCGATTCACTCCCTCCAGGTAGGGGAATAGGAACTGCACGTTGCACAGAGACCAGTGCACAATGTGCAGGGTTTTGACATGCCTGCAATACGTGATATTCGTGTAACTTGGAAACGGGGATGAATAGGCCTATTGAAAAAGTGCATTAGGATTTTTTGTTGCAAATAAGATCCTGAATCACCTCCTTAAGGATTGACCTGACCTTATGATACACCCTGTGTATTGAATGCAATTTCAAGATGGAACCGAATAAAGGTGTGGTCTGAATGTGTTAAGGTTTACTGCTTAAAAATAATTTATTCAGGCTTTCGTTACCTTTAACTCTGAAAAACACTTTTATATATTGTTCATGAGGATGTTCTCTTAAGAGGAAAGGACAGTATTTTTTGGTGAAAAATGAGTAAATTAAAAAAAATTCTTTAAAATACCCTGTGATATGTGTGGAATACATTGTATAACATTTTGTGGGTATTTGTGCCCTTACCGGATGTCGAGAAGCCATTTTTAAACTTCCTGCGCTCTGGATTTTTAAATCACACCGCTCTTCGATTGTTATTTCCGGAACTTCTTCTTTTTTTTTTTTTTTCCAAAAAATTCTTTAAAATACGCTGTGATATGTGTGCAATACATTGTGTAACGTTTTGTGGCTATTTGTGCCCTTATCGGATATTGGGACGCCATTTTTAAACTTCCTGCGCACTGGACTTTTAAATTGCACCCGCCCCTCCCCCCTTGATTGCTGTTTCTGGAACTTACTTTTTTGCTACACTGCCAGGCAAAAATCGATATCATTTCTGAACTATTAAAGATACATGCATGAAATTTAGAACACACATTCTCTAGACTGTTAGGTAACTTTTCTCTGTAACAGAATTTTCCTAATTGACTTCATTTTAAAAATAAGTCTGTCTGTTTGCAAGAAAGAAAATAAAAGAAACGTTATTAAATTTTATTGTTTATTTTACAGATGTAGGGACTTATATCAAAATTCTGTCACAGACATTTTATAGAGCATGCTTTTACGAGTGAATTGTAACACAGTGTTTGAACTTATCTTTAAAAATGGCTTAGATATATCGGTTTTAGTAAAATCCTGCATTGGGTACACTTTTTTTTTTCAAATCTGGCTCACAAATAATTTTTTTCAAAATATTCATATTTGGTTGGGTTGCTATAGCCATGAGCTCTCTACATACAAAAAAAAAAAAAAAAAAATTACACCAAATAGGAAAAAAGTAAAAAAAAAAAATACCTTCCTCTTCCCTTAAACATAGCATAACATTAATAAATATACCGATAATGTAAATTGTAAACAGTTTTAATAATATCCCCCTTTGACAAAACTCTGCTACTTTAAACTAACTGTAAGAATTTCCATGTGTCGGATACCCGCTCCAGTGACATTTTATCCCACTGACAACTCCTGCTAGTCCCACCGGTTGGTCGGCAGGTCGGTCGTCCTTGAGAATTCCGTTCTTCGATTGTCTCTTCCCTCCGAATCTCCGTATATCCCCTCTACCACCTTCGGTAGCACCGGAAATCACCGGAGAGGAGATTAAAGGCTGGTTCACAATAAACCGGAAACGAGAATCGGAACGAAAACGAAAACGGTAAAATTGTTAAAATGTGTACATTTAAATGTGAGCATTCACAATTAACGAAAAGCTTGCCGGAGCCCGGGATCGGGAACGGAGAGTTGGCCAAGTTTCAACTTTGGCGTTCATGTTTCCGATCACAGCCCACTAGATTCATTCTATTGCCATCTAAAAGCTATTTTGTCGTCGTATATTTTGTAGCAAGAAGACCGTGACATAACCTATGCATTATTTTGTTCTGTGCTGTGCATCATTGAGCAAGTTTTATTTGATGAGATTCTAATTTTGAGTGTTGAGGAAAATCCTCACGTTTACGATAAGCGGCGCGCCTGGTATAAAGATGAGAAAATGAAGGAGAATACGTGGCTTTCAATAGCTGCGTCTTTGAACACCGATCGTAAGTGAATCATATTTCATTACTGTATTGGTTGTATTACACACTACATATTCATGCTTCAATTCAATAACTACTGTTGTGTTCATTTTTGTCCTATTACAAATAATTTTTCTTCTCTAATTATTTTACGTTATGGTAGACTTAAATATGTTGTGATAATAAAGATGCATGGGCATATTTATAGTACCGTACCTAATGAAATGTTTCAGTTGAAATTTCGAAGTTGGTTAACCTGTGTTTATGTTGTCTGCCTTGTACTCGTGAGAGAACGCCATTGGTCAATTAAACACAAATAACATCAGAATGCGTAATATCAACTTTACATATCGTTATTGACATACATATCTCGGTTTATTGTGAATTTAAAATTTTCATATTCACGTCCTCTGCTTCTCGTTTTCATTCTGGTTCTCGTTCCCGGTTTATTGTGAACCAGCCTTCATTCGTAATCTCCGATTCCTCCGCCAGTTGTATTCGCTCCGCTGAGCAACACTACCTAGGTGTTGAAGCAACTATAAATAAATATGAAAACACAAATAGCAATGGTTGCATCATTTATTACATAGATACGTCATGTTCTGTTACATAATATGTGACACAAATCTCAAGCTTCTCTGAAGGTGTTCTTAAAACTGTTCCTGACGTCACAGTAAAACAGTAGGGATTGAATCGTGGTGCGAGATGCATCTCAGAAGTTTCGGACCAGTTTCACAACGGTCATCTCCATCTCCAACTGCAAAAATAATAGTCACCTGTACGTGTATCCAACGTAAAATAAATTTTCTTACCATAGGGGAACTAGGCCTAAAATGACATACCTTAAAGAAATCTTGAAAAAAAAAAATGTATTCTTACCAAATTTGTTTTGGTCAATTATATATAAATGATACTACAACATAACACATAGGCCTATATAAAGATCAACAAAAAGTGGAAAATACTGACAATCTTTAAGTTTTATTAATATTTATTAATATTATTAATACTATACACTTGAGCTACATTAGGCATTGCAGCCCGAAACAGCAGAAGCTCGTGCTCGGGCGCAGTTCAGATCAGTTATACAAAATATATCACAAAATTACGAGAGTTCATTGAGCACAATCACATTAATAAATGGTAAAATAATACAGCATGTAATAACAGGGTCTATATACAAATAGAAAATACAGAAGTACATAAATATTAGAGTAACAATTTTAACTCAATTAGCTTAAACAATTAAATAATTAATCTGATTCGTCTCTTAAATCTATGTGTGTTAAGTGTACTTAGCTCAGGGTAAGCTCTAATTAATGTATTATATATTTTGGGTCCAAAATTTCTGCTGTGTTTTAATCCAGCAGTTGTGTGGCATTTGGGAGTATTTAGAAAGAAACTGTAGTTTTGTCTCGTCTGGTATTCATGAGGATCATATTTAAATTTATTGTGGTTTTTATGGAAGTAAATCAGCAATTTTTGTTTATAAATTTGTTCTAGATTTGATACGCCAAATTCCTGAAAAATTAATTTTGTTGAGTACCGGTAATCAAAAGGTTTATATAGACAAATTTTGATAATTCTTTTTTGGAGCAGATTTAAAGGACGGAGAGTCGATTTTGCCATTCCTCCCCAACCTAAAATACCATACTGAATTATTGATTGAAACAGAGCTAAGTACACAGTACGCAGAACAGAAACGGGTAAATAAGAGCGTAGAATGGAAAATTTGTGGATTGTTTTACGCAATCTGTTACACAGAAAGGAGATAAATGAAAGGTATGTTTGAAAATAGACAAACTATGTCGTTTTAGCCAAGTTATAGGATAAAATGACACACTTAAGTTAATTTTTACATTGTTCAAAAAAATTTTTGTTCTCTTAGATACACTTGCACATTCGTTGTGTGCCCATGAGAAACATTTCTTGCACTGTAGCCATGTTTCTTCTGGTTTATATTGGCTGTAAAATTCATTGCGGTACAGACAAGGTGCATCGTTCTCAACATCACCATCGAAGTCACTCTCTTCATCTTGGCACCCATTGCTTAGATCAAACTGAAGCTGTGTTTTTCCTCTGTTTGCTGAACGCCTTTCTTCTACAGCTCTTCTTTCAGCTTCCTTTAATTTTAATTGGTTAATAAAAGAGTTGCTCGATTTGGGATCCTTCACGTGTTCTCTTCCTTCTCGCCACAGATCTAGTGCCAGAGGGAATCGGGGAGATCCCTTGCTGTTTCACATGAGATGAAGGCCTGTTTGTGACGCTTCCACAGCTGGTGCAGTTAGTGGTGATGGCTCTATCATATGTTCTTTTGCATTTCTTGTTGTTGAACTGCTCTTCTGTGTTGCACCCTTTGGCCCGTCTGTAGGGACTGCATTCGTTAGACGTCTATCTGTGGGCGCTGCAGGACTAAATAAGTGATCAGGAAATATGTCCGAATTGAGTGGACAAATTCCTGTTGAAGAAAATCCACCCAATGCATTGGTGATGGTTGCAGCTTTTCCATAGACTTCAGAAAATAAGTCCGCAATTTGAAACTGTGTAATCACCCATCCAGGATGGTTCCTCAGCCACTTTGTAACGGCCTGATCATATGTTATCAAAGGCCCGAAGAAAGAGACATCAAGTGGCTGGAGTCGGTGGGTGCAGTGACGAGGGAAGGCTAACATGACGTGTACTCATTGTTGCCAACTTCTGTGCACTATAGAGCTGTAAATCCAAACTCATCTTACAATGTTTTCCACAAAAGCGCTTTTTGGTGAAGTAGGTGCAAGTAAACTTCAGACTCGCCAAGCCTAGCTCATTCATAAGAGGATAAATCAGAGTAACAAAATTCAGTGCATATAAATATTGAAAATATATTTATTTTAGAAACTTAAGGTTTTATATATTTTAAAGAAATCCCCATCTCACATATTTTAAAATCAGTTAGCTTTACGAAAATTCAGTGGATCAATGAGAGAGATGCCACTATATATTACATAATTTCACAGACGTAATCACTAATCAGCCATTGTAAACAAATTTGACACCAATTTTGCAAATCGCTATCGCCCATAATGTATGGCTTCTTATTTTCAGTCAGAAACATGCACTTGGGTAAAATGACATACTATATAGGTGGTATCACAGTCTACTATATACAGTCGCGAAGCTCAATATGTAGTAAAAATGCAAACATGGGTAGTTGCCCACCACTAGGATCGCTACTATCGCCTCATCATCGCAGATCTCTCTCCTAGTAGACGACAAAATATGTTACACTTTCGTTGTGTTCTTTTGGAAAAATTAACACCTTCCTTCCATTATTGAAATATTAAATGCATAAAGTTAATTTATTATTTTAATGAAGTATATTAAATTCCACCATAAACTCGAAGATACCTGCAAGAAATAGGTTAATATTATTTTTGTTTGTACAAAACGAACTGAAATTTACTATAATAGCTTCACTCATTCAAGATTATAGCGATAATTAACTATGAGACCAATAAATATTAATTTGCATTTCCCTTTACATCAATAATAATGGAAATATGAATTAATGGAGTAACTTGCGTGTACCGGTACTTGTAGTGTAGGCTTACGTAGTTAACAAAGTGGGATGAGGTTAAGCAATAATAATCACACCAGAATTGGAAATAAAACGTGATTAATAAATTTTATTGTAACAGACTTTTTCTACGTCTCTAGTAAAGTAACAAATATAAATAACAACAAAATTAACAGCTATAATTAAAAACATATCCTTTGAAAAAAAAAAGTAGGCGTAAGCAATAATAATCCCACCAGAATTGAATATAAAACGTGATCAATAAATTTCATTAAAACAAACTTAATTTTTCTACGTCTCTAGTAAAATATTATTATTTCAATTATTGTATTTTAGCCATTAACATTTTCATTACAACCAATAACGAACATTTCACAAGCATCAATGTGAAATACGCAACGAGCTAGCACTCTATGGAAATACGACACAGTCCAAAGTCGACCGTGGACAGTCTATTGTTTCTAGTTGCTAACCGCTTGGAACGCTTTATCACGAGATTTGCAAAAAATCACCTCAAGCTTCGCGACTGTATATAGTAGACTGCGGTGGTATGTCATTTTACCCGGAATGAAGAAGAATAAGAAGTAGTGTTAGTACGACCTAACTTCTTTATGAATTTGGATATTGTAATGCTTTTTATATAGGGAAATATTCATGTTTTCAGTCATGAACATTATTTCACTAATATCTGAAGCTTAAAAGGACAAAAGATACATAACATACCTCAACAATATTATATCGTCTTGCACTTTTTCCCTTTAGTTGCATCTGCTTCACCAAAAAGCGCCTTCGCTTGCTAAAACTTGGATGTAACCACTGTTTCCAGCTTCTTTGCACTATAGAGCTGTAAATTCAAACTCAGCTTACAGTTGTAATCTTCATCTTACGATGTTTGGTGACGTATACACGTCCGTTGATGTGACATATTAATAAATTTAAATACTATTATAGTCACAATCATACCATGGTATGAAAGAAAAATTTCACAACCTCGAGCGGGAATCGAGGAGTGGATCAGGACAGCACGTTTGCACATCTCCTTTTTATGTTAGGTTAGGTTCTTTTCAAAAAGTGAAATGACGAGTGAAACGTACAGTTAAAATTACTCTAACCTAACCTAACCTAACTTAACATAAAATGGTTACATTAGGTTAGGTTAGAGTAATTTTAACTGTCCTACGCTTCACTCGTCATTTCAGTTTGAAAAGAACCTAACTTAACATAAAAAGGAGATGTGCAAACGTGCTGTGCTGATCCACTCCTCGGGAATCGAACCTGCGACTTCCTGTTCTCCGGTCAGGCGCTCTACCGCTGAGCTATCGAGTTCGTTTAACGCCAAAGGCTTGGAATTATCCTTTCATACTGGCGACTCTGTTATAGAGTACTGTCCATAGCGTCTGATCTAGTCAGCACTGCATATGGGTTGAAAGAAACTTTACAAATGTAATCTTCATCTTACGATGTTTGGTGACGTATACACGTCCGTTGATGTGACATATTAATGAATTTAAATATTATTATAGTCACAATCATGCCATGGTATGAAAGAACAATTTCACAACCTCCAGCGGGAATCGAACCCGCGTCTTCCCGGTCTCCGATCAGGCGCTCTACCACTGATCTATCGAGTTCGTCTCACGCCAAAGGCTTGGAATTATCCTTTCATACTGGCGACTAGATCAGACGCTATGGACAGTACTCTATGAAAGGATAATTCCAAGCCTTTGGCGTGAGACGAACTCGATAGCTCAGTGGTAGAGCACCTGACCGGAGAATAGGAAGTCGCAGGTTCGATTCCCGCTCGAGATTGTGAAATTTTTCTTTCATACCATGGCATGATTGTGACTATAATAGTATTTAAATTCATCAGCTTACAGTATTTTCAAAAAACACATACGGTCTTACTAATAAAAACTCTATATACACACGTTTAACTGTCTTATACTTATACAATGAGTAGCTCGTTTATACGTCGTGTGTAAATTCCTTACTAATAATCACTACATACGTCGTGTATAACAGTACAACTATTACACAGCTACGTCATAGTTTCGTCATTACTTCGTTACGAAAAGTAATAGAATATCTGAGGTTCTCTATTGCATCCGGTAGAGCGCTCTAGTGTTGCATGTTAAGTATCGATAGTACAACTGGCTCTAATCGATTACCACACTACATTTTGGTCAGAGAGTACAAGCTACAGCAATATTATTCTAATAATTCTATGATCTTTGGTTTGTTCTTCTTTGGTTACAAGGCATCCATCATCATAAAATGACAGTCGATACGAACAGCTGTTAGAGGGGTGGCCATTTTTTCTCTATATACAACGCTTAAACAAGGGGTTTCGTGTATATAACTACTGCAAAGCAATTCCCATTGTATAGTTACAGCCTGTTTATACATCCATAGCTTATTCACGGTTTATTAGTAACGTTTTCTGTCTCAACTCTGCGTAAGTCTCGTATAAAAACTATACACGGTTTATTAGTAAGACTGATAGTATGTAATTTTAGGCTTAACTCCCCCACATTGATGAAGTATGCGTTTCCTTCCAAGGAAAGTCTTCCATGTGCTCACCAGCTAAACGACAAGTATGATACAACTGGACACCAATTTCTTCTTTGTCTCCATTTCTGCGAGCCCATCTTTTACAACCTTCTAAAGTCAACTCCCCATCCAGTAACTGGAAATACAAAAATTTGTGGCTGAAACTAATATATTGAGAGTTATTATTTTTTTTTGTAATTTTATACAGCCAAATATACTCGTATTTTAGTTATTAAAAAAGTAATAATCTTAAGTTACACATATTTTATACTTGGTAGGCCTACTAGAAGCATTCTTGCAAGGCAATCCATCTCGATTTTACTGCCTGATCATTTAAGTGAGCACTTCATCTTAAACTTGAGATAATTATGTGAACAAAATTGCTCAGCCAAATAATCTCAGGGTTTTTCAGGAGAAAAAATTATTCTTATATTAAAATATGCTTGAAGATTAAAGTGCTTTCTTACTTGAAACTCTCTTCTTTCATGATTAAATAATGAATGAGTAAATAAATGAATCATGAATAAAGAAATAATTAAATGAATAATAAAGTAAGTGAAAGAAGAATGAAATTAAGTGAATAATGAAATATGTGAATGAATAATTACAGTAATTAATTAAATAAGTGAATGGATAATTAAAAATACCAATGAATAATTAAATAAATGAATTAATAATTAATAGCTGAATTAAGACTAAAACAGGTGAATAAATAAGAAAATAGGTGGACGAATAAATAAATACGTGAATGAATAATTAAATAAGGGGATGGATAATTAAATAAGTAAACAATTAAATATGTGAATAATTAAATTACTGAGTCAGTGAAGAACCTCGACAGATAATGGAGAAAAAATGGGAGTATAAGGGTACAGTACATCAGTTATTCATAGATTTCAAAAAGGCATATGACTCGGTTAAGAGGGAAGTATTATATGATATTCTTATTGAATTTGGTATTCCCAAGAAACTAGTTCGATTAATTAAAATGTGTCTCAGTGAAACATACAGCAGAGTCCGTATAGGTCAGTTTCTATCTGAACCTTTTCCAATTCACTGCGGGCTAAAGCAGGGAGATGCACTATCACCTTTACTTTTTAACTTCACTCTAGAATATGCCATTAGGAAAGTTCAGGATAACACAGAGGGTTTGGAATTGAACGGGTTACATCAGCTTCTTGTCTATGCAGATGACGTGAATATGTTAGGAGAAAATACACAAACGGTTAGGGAAAACACGGAAATTTTACTTGAAGCAAGTAAAGCGATCGGTTTGGAAGTAAATCCCGAAAAGACAAAGTATATGATTATGTCTCGTGACCAGAATATTGTACGAAATGGAAATATAAAAATTGGAGATTTATCCTTCGAAGAGGTGGAAAAATTCAAATATCTTGGAGCAACAGTAACAAATATAAATGTCACTCTGGAGGAAATGAAACGCAGAATAAATATGGGAAAAGCGTGTTATTATTCGGTTGAGAAGCTCTTATCATCCAGTCTGCTGTCCAAAAATCTGAAAGTTAGAATTTATAAAACAGTTATATTACCGGTTGTTCTGTATGGTTGTGAAATTTGGACTCTCACTCTGAGAGAGGAACATAGGTTAAGGGTGTTTGAGAATAAGGTGCTTAGGAAAATATTTAGGGCTAAGCGGGATGAAGTTACAGGAGAATGGAGAAAGTTACACAACACAGAACTGCACGCATTGTATTCTTCACCAGACATAATTAGGAACTTAAAATCCAGACGTTTGAGATGGGCAGGGCATGTAGCACGTATGGACGAATCCAGAAATGCATATAGAGTGTTAGTTGTGAGACCGGAGGGAAAAATACCTTTAGGGAGGCCGCGACTTAGATGGGAGGATAATATTAAAATGGATTTGAGGGAGGTGGGATATGATGATAGAGACTGGATTAATCTTGCGCAGGATAGGGACCGATGGCGGGATTATGTGAGGGCGGCAATGAACCCTCGGGTTCCTTAAAAGCCATTTGTAAGAAAGTAAGTATGAAGAAATAAGTAAGTGACTAAAGACGTAAATTATCGAATGAATATATAAATACTTAATTTATTGAATGAACAAATAAAAATACAAATGTATACAAAAATGAATAAATAGAAATAAATATATAAAGTAGAAAGTAGCTAAATACATAAATAAGTAAATAAATAAATAGATAAATAAATAAATAAATAAATAAATAAATAAATAAATAAATAAATAAATAAATAAATAAATAAATAAATAAATAAATAAATAAATAAATAAATAAATAAATAAATAAATAAATAAATAAATAAATAAATAAGTAAACGTAGAAGAAAATAAATACTTGCTTACTTACTTACTTGCTTATTACTTACTTACTTACTGGCGTTTAAGGAACCCGGAGGTTCATTGTCGCCCTCACATAAGCCCGCCATTGGTCCCTATCCTGAGCAAGAGTAATCCATTCTGTATCATCATATCCCACCTCCCTTAAATCCATTTTAATATTATCTTCTCATCTACGTCACGGCCTCCCCCCGGCCTCCCAACTAACACTCTATATGCATTTCTGAATTCGCCCATACGTGCTACATGCCCTGCCCATCTCAAACGTCTGGATTTAATGTTCCTAATTATGTCAGGTGAAGAATACAATGCGTGCAGTTCTCTGTTGTGTAACTTTCTCCATTCTCCTGTAACTTCATCCCTCTTAGCCCCAAATATTTTCCTGAGAACCTTATTCTCAAACACCCTTAACCTATGTTCCTCTCTCAAAGTGAGAGTCCAAGTTTCACAACCATACAGAACAACCGGTAATATAACTATTTTATAAATTCAAACCTTCAGATTTTTTGACAGGAGACTGGATGATAAAAGCTTCTCAACGGAATAATAACAGGCATTTCCCATATTTATTCTGTGTTTAATTTCCTCCCGAGTATCATTTATATTTGTTACTGTTGAGAAGTAAATAAATAAATGAATAAATAAATAAATAAAGGAGAAAGTAAGTGCATAAATAATAAATAAGTTAATAAGGAAATAGATAAATAAGTAAAGGAATAAATAAATAATCAAATGCGTAAATAAATAAATAGATAAGAAAGTTGGTAAATAAATAATTAGACAAATAAGTAAAGTAAGAAATAAATACATAAGTAATTAGGCAAATAGATAAATAACTACATAAAACATAAATAAGGGAATAATAAATAAATAGGTAAATAAATAAGTAAGTAAATGAATAAATACATAAACGTATATAAATAAATAGTACGCAAATAAATATAAATTAACAGGGAAATAAGCAATTTGAGTTATTAAAGAAGGAATAAATGAGCAAGTTAATAGCGAATAAGCTAATGATGTAATTGAATACATAGATTAAAAAATAAGTGGGGGAAATAAGTTAGATTGTGTTGGTAAGTAATTAAAGGAACTAGAAAATGAACAATATTAATTATTTGAATTAACAAGTAAATGCTTACATATTGTAAACACTGATCAATTTTTTGGGGGGGGGACACAACCTCCTAATTAAATTTCGCTGGTTATTATTAAACACCCATATATTATATCGTTCATTATCTTGTGAAATAAAAAGTGTGGTTGAAATTTTGAGAGAAAAATATAGAAATGAATGAAACCTAAGATTATTTGTCTTAATTTCGATCTATTCTAATGATTAATTTCATTTCACTTAACAAGAATCGTAGATGTAAGGAAATAATCAATAAAGGAACAGTTTAAAATTAATTTAGTTGAGATTTTTTTACTTCATTTTTGCTTTGCTTGTTACAGATACTGTCCAATAAAAACATGTCTTAATAAATTAATTATGTCTAAATCTGTACTTGTGTTGAGACGTGAGGTTTACGTGTCTCAGACTAACGAACGAACAACTATTACTGCATCAATTTTTGTTGTCTACCTGGTTATCATTCTAATCTCACTGATAATTTCCACTGAAATGTTAATTAAGAGAAATTTGGTCCGCATGGGAAACTTACTTACATAATCCATTTTTTCAAGTATACATCCAATGAAACACTGCAAAAAAAACATAAGAAACCTGTCATGCGTCAAAGAACTACGTAAGAATTACTTACAAACGACTGAAAATATCTGGGTACTGAAAGTAACAGTGGAGCGGTTTATCACTTTACTGTGATACAGGAATTAAAGTCGTTACAAATTTAAGAAAACGGGCTTCACTTCTTTGTCATCGTATGAAGTGTATGTGGTTTATGCAGTCCACTTTAATTAATTTTTAGTGTATTAACGAAGTTTAATGTCAGATTTATCTCTATATAACCTAATATTATGGTATTACTATAAGTACCAAAGTACATTATGGGCTATTCCATCTCAAATCGACCGAAATAGAGAGAAAATTGACGTTGACAACTGTGATACAATGCTTTGTGCAAAGTTTGAGGCATCAGAACTTAATAGTGTTTAAATTAAAAATTTTTAAATTTATCGTATTTTCATAAAATTAGCAACTTTAAACTGTTGTGGCTCCGAAACCCTTTTACCCAATGATCAAAATCATGGTTTATTTTGATGCTGAGAAATTAAAGTTTATATTGACATGTAAACAGTTTTTCTTACTTTTTATGGAAATGGAGAAATTTAGATTTTTCTTCATTAAGACGCCTTTGCCCACGAAAAAATATTTTAAAAATATATAGTTAGATTCCGCATTGAAAGTACAAATAAACACATATTTTTTACTGGTGCACCGTTGATAAGAAAGTATTGAAAATATCAAATAAAGAAAATAAATAGTACGCGCGTGAACTAACCAGCTGACTGTAGGTAGTCGAGACAAGGAAGACCAGGGGACAAACACGTGATGTGTCGTCTAGCAGTCATGGCTGGGCTAGCTTTATCACAAGTTTTCATAAACACAGGAGTAAAATGACGCCCAATGCTCGCTTATCTTCAGCTCTCGGCCAGTGCGTGGAGTACTGCGCCGTTCAAGTTTAGGCGTGTGAAAATAATCTATTTAATACCCTCGAAACTTATTGCCGTGCCACTAAGCAAACAATGCCGAATCCCTCTTAATAATGCAAGGTTTTTTCTCAATATTTTTTTTTACATTTTTACAAATGGGAAAAAAACCTAAAAGTAAGTAAAATCAGATTATCTGTCTCTCTGTATACAATAAAAATAAGGATTACTTCTTAACATAACCTACCAAATGTCAGCTTCAAAATGAGCTCTCATTCAATGTTCTGCAGAACATGGTTCCAGAGTTCTGAGCGCTGAAAGAGGCTTGTTTTTATAAAATACGCTAAATTTGTCGCTCAATAGTACGAAAACCGTTTAACTTTCGATAGTATATTTTTGAAATTGCACTCTCCTCAGCACCTTGAATGAATAGGGAAAAAATTAGAGTATAAAAATGCGAGGTTTGTTACTGATCGATTTCATATGGAATAGCCCATATGCAGTTTCAGTGTAGTAATTCTGCGTTTCCATATAGCGAAAGATCGGTAGGACGGGGAAAAATTGTCTCTGGCACCGGGACTCGAATTCGGGTTTCCAGCTTTTCGTGCTGGCACTTTCAAGTTTCGATGCCGGATTGAATCCCTCTCATTTTAAGTTCTTCCTACTGTGTTCCCCCTTGTTGGCCTACCCTCTTGTACCATGTAACAGTATGTGTGACAGTAGGAACTATGTCCAACCACAAGTACAGAGGTGCACTCATTACGAGTGAGTACGTCACACATACTGTGACACGGTACACGAGGGTAGGCCAATAAAGGGGAACACAATAGGTAGAACTTAAAATGAGAGCCATTCAATTTGGCATCGAGATTTGAATCCGGTGTACCTTATAAGTAGACTTCGTTGAATTGCCACACGCAGCATGCAATCAGGTTGCCGACGTACGGTAGTATAGAAGAGGTGAGCGACCGCCCGGCCTCGTAGTATAAGCAGTTCATGTTAAGAGTTGTGACCGTCCAAATAGATAGAGCAGCTACAGCTAATGTATACCTATGTAAGCACTTGTTTTTGCATTACTGTGGTTGGAATAGTCAAAGCTTAACATTTGTTCAGTGCAGACAAGAATTCAATCAAACATACTACAATGAGAGTGTTGCTGTTCCAAACAATTGCCCCTGGAATACCCTTACCTCCGCAGCCAGTCTTGACCCGTTGGAAAACATGGTTGGATGCTGTTAATTATTATGCAGAATATTACGGCAAAATAATGGAGGTAATTTATGTATTGGATAGCACAGACAGTTCCGCTGTTGCAGCTGTAAAATCATTGCTTTCTGATCAGCTATTGGGAGATATTCTGTTCATTGATTCTGATTTTAAAATCGTGTCCAAAAGCATCACCCTGTTAGAATCGTCTCAACTATAACTCTCAGAAGCCCTTAATGTAGTGGATAAAGTATCACAAACCGTTATCCAAAACAACAATTCACTAATTTCAGAAAAAGTGAGATGTAAGTTGAGAAACATTATTGCTAAAAATTCTGCCTATTCACAACTTCGTATTATAAATGATGTACTATCAGGTCACGACAAGACGTCTGAAGTTGGTGTACTAAAACGTAGTGACTTTCCGTTCTTCAAATACGAACGTATTACATCGTGTGTTGTTAAACGTACATTTTCCCAATATAAAAACTGTTTGAGTGACCATCGGAGGAGGTTCACTTTGCAATCGCTCAAAATGTACGTAACTCTTCACTGCAATGCACATATTCAAGGATGATGTGAGTATCTTACATTAAATTTTAAGAGTTAATATATCTCACTACAAAATAATTGTATATTTACATGTTTAGACATTTGCTACTTCAATGATCATTCATTATATTTCTTGAATGCAGGATACAGGTTTTATTGTAACCGCAGTATACTGCTCAGTGTTTACATTAGAGGCTTACTCCATCCATTGCACGTCCCCTTCTCATACAGTCTATACCGCGTGCGTAGTAAACCTTACGATTCTCGTGGCAATTGAACGAAGTCTACTTATAAGCAAACATTCTGATAAGAGTTTTTTTTTCTTTAATCATGTTAATAATGTCAAAAGAAGAGTTTATACAAATTTTGGCCACTCGACCGCAATTACGAGGGCCGTAACAAATAAGTTCGCCAGGGGCCCTTAACAGAAAGAAAACACAATTTCATTGGAAAAATTTATTGGAACAGACGCAGCAAATTGTTCAGCTACTTTTCAACGTATTCCCCACTAGAACTGAGACATTTGTCATATCATAGGATCGACAGAGAGCTGCAGACGGATGTCAAACGCTGGTTCCGATCCCAGGCGGCTGACTTCTACGACACAAGGATACAATAATTGATCCCATGGTATGACAAATGTCTCAATTCCAGTAGGGGATATGTTGGCAAATAGCGTAAAAATTGCTGTATCTGTTTCAATAAATCTTTTCATGCAATTGTGCTTTTTTCTGTAAACGGCCCCACGGAAAATCACTTTCTGGACGGCCTCGTAATTGCGGTCGAGTGGCCAAAATTTGTATAAGCACTTCTTTTGACATTATTAACATGGTGGAAGAAAAATTTTAACTTTTTTATCTGCCCCCATCAGAATGTTTGCTTGTTAGTGGATAAAGCGCCAGCACGTAAAGCTGGAAATTCGGGGCCGAGTCCCGGTGCCGGAGAGATTTTATTTATCCGTTCTACCGATCCTTCACTAATATTATGAATTACTGCTAAATTATGAAGAGATCTTTGTCTTTATCATCATAGATTAGGCTGAATATTCTGATCTGACTTGAATGAAAAGTTAAAACCTGAATAATTTCAAGGGAAAAATTATTCCAGGGCCGGGACCTTTGGCTAAACGCGCCAACGCTCTACAGACTGAGCTACCCAGGAACTATACCAAACCCGAGTCATTTTTCCACTTATACCCATATACCTGAAGTGGGTTGACAGAACGTCAGAGCCCAGCATTGAGTGCTCACTTACTGTGTGACGTAACAATTTTTCCCTTAAAATTATTCAAGTCAGCTTTACAAGGAACTATACCTAAGAACATGAACTGCTGCCAGGAAGTCAAAATGGGGACAGCAATGGCAAAGGAAGCTTTTAATAGTAAAGGACCGTCTTCTTAAGACCTCTGGAGAAACAAAGAAGAGACTAGTGAAATGCTTTGTGTGGAGCATGGCGTTACATGGGGCAGAAACATTGATATTGAGACGAAGTGAAGAAAAGGGACTAATGGCGAAGTGTATCAACATCGGTTAAAAACGCAGTAATCATAGATTACGAAACGACGGTTAAACAGTAACAGTGGTTAAAATGTAATTTCTGTGCACCATTCATAATCACCGATTACTTAAACATGGCTAGCTGACACCTCATTTAACCAGAGTAAAGTCTATGATGGTACACTGTTTCTACAAAATGACTAAAAGAAAGCATCCATACCGCTGCAAAGATAATAGTCAACGTCTAAAAACGATTGTGCTCACTCCGTTCTACATCGAAATGAACGTGTCCTACATTTTCGCTTTGCATTTGTTTGCCTTTGGGTGCTGTTATATTTGCGAGTTACATTTCTTTGCTTTTCATTGCTGTTAGGTTAAAATCGTACAAAATAGGAAATTGAATGCAAAAATGATCATATCCCAATGTGAGGTCGAAGTATCGATAGACTTAATTATTAGATTTAAATATATAATATATAAAAAGATGGAATATTTATAAAGGAGAAGGATGAAGAACATTAGTAGGAATGTATATACGATCCAGGACCCCATTTACACGAGAGAACTGTTCATTATCCTAAGATCCATCCATAACCTCTCTTTGTTCAGCCAGTGACGTAGAGAAAGAGATATTCGAATATTCCCCCTTTTAGTACAGAAAATAAGTTACATAGAATCGTAATATAAGCAGCCGATCCATAGGAGAAATATGACTTTTTGTGTTGATCCATTTGTAGATTTTGATAAATGAAATCCCTCCTGAAGTTTTCTGTCACCCAATTCCTCGTAAGAATTCTCCCTTTCCACTAAAAAAACTTCACGCTCATGCTCTATCCAAGTAATTCAAGTACTGTACAATAATAATCGCCTTCGAAATAAACATCTGTGGCTTTGGCCGCCATTTTGCTTTACTTGCTCTACTAATCACTGGTTATTTCCTTTAACCGCTCGAATATGGCCGGTTAGAGATTACTGTGGTTAACTTCCTATTTAAGTCGTAACCGAGATCGATCCACTGTAAAAATGCTTAACCAGGGGTTAGGTGACAATTTTAACCGGTGATTACACTAACCGACGTTGATGCACGTGGGCATAAAGGTATTTGAAATGTGGATATGGAGAGGAATGTAGCGTGTGAAATGAACAGATAGTATAAGAAATGAAGCTGTGCTATAAAGAGTGAGTGAAGAAAGAATAATGCTGAATTTGATCAGGAAGAGAAAAAGGAATTTGCTGGGTCATTACTAAGATGAAACTGCCTGCTTGAAGGATGCACAGAATAGAACGGTGAACAGGAAAAACGTTCGAGGCAGAAGAAGATATCAGACGATAGACAACATTAATATATAGGGATCGTATACGGCAGGCCTGCAGAACTGTAGCTCCAGAGAGCGACTGCTATACTCCCCTTTCTTACCTCACCCACCTTTTCTACCAGTGCAGTCATGACGTTCTAGTTACGCTCGGCTGCATTAACATTCATTCGCGGCGGCAGGTATACAATACGCTATCAAGAATTACAAATGAACAGATAATAAAGTCCTTAATTCCTGTTTTTACAAAATTGTACGTTGACAAGTGAGTGATAGCTATATGACCGGATGTCAATGCTGTCATTCAACATTGTAACGCACTCCAACCAAATAAGTAGATAGATAGATAGATAGATAGATAGATAGATAGATAGATAGATAGATAGATAGATAGATAGATAGATAGATAGATAGATAGATAGATAGATAGACAGACAGACAGACAGACAGACAGACAGACAGACAGACAGACAGACAGACAGACAGATAGATAGATAAATACATACATATATACATAAGTAAATAAGTAAGAAAGAAAGTAAGTAAATAAATAAATAAGTAAATAAATAAATAAGTAAATAAGTAAGTAAATAAGTAAACAAACAAACAAATAATACGGGTACTGCAGTTTAAAGAGAACTGGAACATGACAAAATCTAAACCCGTGAAAGAATACTGCTTCCAAAGGAAATGGAAATATGATTATTTTGTTGTTGAAGACGAAAGAATTGCTTGTTTACTGCGTCCCATCCAATTTATTTCCACTCGTCATTTCAATATTAAACCACATTTCAGCAAAGCCCATATTAAGAATTATGGAATGCACAAACTTTCGGGTAAGTTCATTATTACGAACTGTATATTGATTATTTATTTATATACTGTTAAATTAAAGACGTCACTCGTTGTGTTCATTTTGAATTTAAATTAATAGTGACTTTCAAGGTTCATTACTTAAATGCTATAAATTTATGTTTCCGTAGGTGATGATAGGAGGAAAGTTTTCAAAAATCTAAAAGAGGTTGGGTGCAAAGAAATCTCAAAGAAACTACCGACAGGAAATCTAGCATAATTGTAAACCTTGAAACGAGATAACGCATTATAAAAACAATGAATTTATTACAATCCTTTTTGAAAATTACATGCCGCCACTGATGGACCTTTGACGACAAGAGAAGGTAAATAACTCTTAGCGGAAGTCGATCATCTCCAATAGAAGCGGAGTGAGACTGACGTCATATTTCCCCTACTTACGAGTTCTGCAGGCCTGATATACGGAGACCTAGGGAAAAGAGGGGAAATACAAAGGATTAGAGAATGCTGGGTTTGCAGTGAGAGACCTGTCCTTGAGCAGAAGACCATAAATGTATATGTATATTGTGAAGTGTACTTTACCTCGGAATACTTACTTTTGCTGCTTGAGTCTTTGGCTCACCACCCTTATGTATAAAGTCGATTTCTTCTGTAAACGTGCAGAATTAATTTAATTTTTTATAACAGGGTTGACCTTATATGTTAATTGCGAAAACATTTAAATTTTGTTCTTAATTTACATGCATGAGATAATTGATTAATTTAATCACTCAGCGAACCTACGGTATTAAAAGTTGGGTTTGTCATTAATTTTTAAATTAGTTATCTATTGAGAAGATTAACTCCATATGTAGATGAAATTATTGGGGATCATCGTTGTGGTTTTAGGCGTAATAGATCAACTATTGACCAGATATTGGAGAAAAAATGGGAGTATAAGGGTACAGTGCATCAGTTATTCATAGATTTCAAAAAGGCATATGACTCGGTTAAGAGAGAAGTTTTATATGATATTCTTATTGAATTTGGTATTCCCAAGAAACTAGTTCGATTAATTAAAATGTGTCTTAGTGAAACGTACAGCAGAGTTCGTTTAAGTCAGTTTCTGTCAGTTGCGTTTCCAATTCACTGTGGGCTAAAGCAAGGAGATGCACTATCACCTTTACTTTTTAACTTTGCCCTAGAGTATGCCATTAGGAAAGTCCAGGATAACAGAGAGGGGTTGGAATTGAACGGGTTACATCAGATTCTTGTCTATGCGGATGACGTGAATATGTTAGGAGAAAATCCATAAACGATTAGGGAAAACACGGGAATTTTATTTGAACCAAGTAAAGAGATAGGTTTGGAAATAAATCCCGAAAAGACAAAGTATATGCTTATGTCTCGTGACGAGAATATTGTACGAAATGGAAATATAAAAATTGGAAATTTATCTTTTGAAGAGGTAGAGAAGTTCAAATATCTTGGAGCAACAGTAACAAATATAAATGGTACTCGGGAGGAAATTATACACAGAATAAATATGGGAAATGCGTGTTATTATTCGGTTGAAAAGCTTTTATCATCCAGTCTGCTGTCAAAAAACTGAAAGTTAGAATTTATAAAACAGTTATATTACCGGTTGTTCTGTATGGTTGTGAAACTTGGACTGTCACTTTGAGAGAGGAACATAGGTTAAAGTTGTTTGAGAATAAGGTGCTTAGGAAAATATTTGGGGCTAAAAGGGAGGAGTTACAGGAGAATGGAGAAAGTTACACAACACAGAACTGCACGCATTGTATTCTTCACCTGACATAATTAGGAACATTAAATCCAGACGTTTGAGATGGGCAGGGCATGTAGCACGTATGGGCGAATCCACAAATGCATATAGAGTGTTAGTTGGGAGGCCGGAGGGAAAAAGACTTTTAGGGAGACCGAGACGTAAATGGGAGGATAATATTAAAATGGATTTGAGGGAGGTGGGATATGATGATAGAGAATGGATTAATCTTGCTCAGGATAGGGATCAATGGCGGGCTTATGTGATGGCGGCAATGAACCTCCGGATTCCTTGAAAGCTATTAAGTAAGTAGATAAGTAAGTAAGTAAGTAAGTAAGTAATCTCTTGGTAAAAATATTCTTTTACATGTTTGTTAATACTGCAGAGTGTTGTACGAGATGTTGAACTACTTGGCCTATATTTTGGTTTAATACAATATTACAGCACATAAATTTACAAACTACAGACACTGAAATACAAACCTTGGAGATATGTTATTAACGGATACCTGTTTAATGTATTATTATGATGTACCGAAGTACATATGATATTTCCATGCAGGAATTCTGCGTTACCATAAATGATGAAGAATCGATAGAACAGAGAAAAATTCGGCGCTCATCCCGTCGGATCCCGGCCACTTGGTCACTCGTCATGAGTGCATCTCTGTACATAGTACGTTGGACATTCTGCCACTATCATATTCTGTGACACAGTACATGAGGGTAGGCGACCAAAGGGAAAACTGAGAGGTAGAACTTAAACTGAGGGAATTCAATCAGGCATGGGAACTGGAATCCGGTGTGGTTTAGTGGATAAAGCGTCAGAACGTAGAACTGAAAACCCGGGTTCGAATCCCAGTGCAGGAGAGAATTTTTCTCTGTTGGCGTGAGAACTGCGAACCAATGATTCTGTAATGACTAGACTTCGTTGAATTGCCACACGCAGCATGCAATCAGGTTGCCGATGTACGGTAGTATAGAAGAGGCGAGCGACCGCCCGGTCTCGTAGTATAAGCAGTTCATATTAAGAGTTGTGACCGGTCCAAATAGATAGAGCAATTACAGCTAATGTATACCTAAGTAAGCACTTGTTTCTGCATTACTGTGATTATTCAGTGCAGACAAGAATTAAATCAAACATACTACAATGAGAGTGTTGCTGTTCCAAACAATCGCCGCTGGAATACCCTTACCCCCGCAGCCAGTCTTGACCCGATGGAAAACGTGGTTGGATGCTGTTAATTATTATGCAGAATATTACGGCAAAATAATGGAGGTAATTGATTCATTGTATAGCACAGACAGTTCCGCTGTTGCAGCTGCGTTCTGAACAGCTATTGGAAGATATTCTGTTCATTGATTCTAATTTTAAAATCGTGTCCAAAAGCATCAACCTATTAGAATCGTCTAAACTATAACTCTCAGAATCCCTTAATATATTGTATAAAGTATCACAAACCGTTATCCAAAATAACAATTTACTAATTTCAGAAAAAGTAAAATATAAGTTGAGAAACGTTATTGCTAAAAATTCTGCCTATTCACAACTTCGTATTATAAATGATGTACCATCAGGTCACGACAAGACATCTGAAGTTGGTGTGCTAAAAAGTAGTGACTTCCCGTTCTTCAAATATGCACCTATTACATCGTTTGATGTTGAACGTACATTTGCCAATATAAAAACTGTTTGAGTGACCATCGGAGGAGGTTCACTTTGCAATCGCTCAAAATGTACGTAACTCTTCACTGCAATGCACATATTCAAGGATGATGTGAGTATCTTACATTAAATTTTAAGAGTTAATATATCTCACTACAAAATAATTGTGTATTTATTTGTTTAGACATTTCCTACTTCAATGATCATTCATCATATTTCTTGAATGCAGGATACAGGTTTTATTGTAACCGCAGTATACTGCTCATTGTTTACATCAGAGGCATACTCGATCCGTTGCACGTCCCCTTCTCATACAGTCTATACTGCGTGCGTAGTAAACGTTACGATTCTCGTGGCAATTTCACGAAGTCTAGTAATGAGGTATGGATTTTACGTGTGGATGGCTGAGGATTCAATCCAAATCTCTTTTAATTTTTGATCAAGCTTGTTTTATTTTCACGGACATGTAAATGCTCAAAGCAACATGAATTGAAGCTCAGAAAAACCTAACCTCTTCATGAACAGCCTCTCCATCATATGAAAATAAACATATTATGATGTTTTATAAGTAGCGTCAGAATATTAAGTCCCGCGTTTTAGGGAAATTATTTTGTGCCCATTGCATTGAATCGCTGATAAAACGCTCCCTCTGTTGCCAATACTGGAAGCTCATTGGTTTGACAGTAAATTTGCCGCTTTCTTGATCGAGGGATAATTCCCTCACCCAATATAATATATTATTAAGAAGTTATCACCATGCCAATCTTCGAATCACTTTATTATTATTATTATTATTATTATTATTATTATTATTATTTGAAACGCAGGGTAACAAACTGATTTTATATATATATATATATATATATATATATATATATATATATATCGATTTCAGTAAAGCTTTTAATGTAGTTCCGCACTATATCCTTCATCATAAGTTAGGAAATATTGGCCTTTCTGTAAGCTACGTTAACTGGTTCCAAAATTATTTAAGTAATAGGGTTTCATGTATAAGACTGTTTAATATACACTCTTATTCTTATAATATAAATTGTGGAGTCCCGCAGGGATCTACTTTAGGACCTCTCCTATTTATTATATTCATAGATGATATATGTAAAAGAATGACTTCTGACTGTTTATTATTTGCAGACGATTTAAAAATTTTTCGTACAATCAAAAGTAGTACTGACTGTCGATTACTTCAATGTGACATTAATTCAGTCGCTAAATGGTCGGAAGACAATGACATGAAAATTAACGCATCCAAAACTAATGTAATAACCTTTTCTAGAAAAACTTCTTCACTGAAATTTAATTATTATCTAAATAATGTTCTAATTAACAGAACGGATTGCGTAAAAGATTTGGGAATATTCATTGACAGTAAATTGTATTTTCGTAGTCACGTTGATTACATTTACAATGACACAATCAGAATGTTAGGAATAATACGGTCAATAACTTATTCTTTTTCCACGCCCGATTCTCTTTTAATGCTTTACTATACATTGGTGCGATCGAAACTCGAATATGCATTTGTAGATTGGAACTCGATTACAACTACGGACTCGGCTAAATTAGAAAATATACAAAGAAAATTTATATCTTTATGTTCATTCAGATTTCTGCCCATTAATTCCGGGTACAGTTATGAGAGAAAATGTGAATATTTTAATTGTCAAAATCTATATGCTAGACGCCATGAGCTAGATTATCTGTTTTTTTTGTAAAGTCCTCAAAGATGATATATCCTGTGACTCTTTCTTAAACAGAATTACCTTACGTATTCCAACAAAAGATTTGAGAGCCCACAAACTATTCTATTTTAGAAATTCGAAATTTCTTTCACCAGTCTGCAGATGCATTAAAAATGCCAACATGCATGGCTGCGAATTCGATCCCTTCAATGTATAGACTTAGTTTGCTCTTGGCAACGATTTATCATTTATGTATTCTTTTAGGCATTATACTCAATTATCATTGTCTCATAGTATTCTTAGTTATGTTTTTTGAAAGTCATCCATTATTTATCCATTCATCGTCATTATTGTAATTAATTGTAATTGTATTTATGTGTAATAATTATTTTTGTATTATGTTTTTGTTATATTTGTGCTGAACTGTAATTGGCCACTGGCTGTTGTACAGCACATTAAATAAAAATAAATAAATAAATAAATAAATAAATAAATAAATAAATAAATAAATAAATAAATAAATAAATAAATAAAATAAATAAGTAAATAAATAAGTAAATAAATAAGTAAGTAAATAAATAAGTAAATAAGTAAGTAATAAATAAGTAAGTAAATAAGTAGGTAAATAAGTAAGTAAATAAGTAAGTAAATAAGTAAATAAATAAGTAAATAAATAAGTAAGTAAGTAAATAAATAAGTAAATAAATAAGTAAGTAAATAAATAAGTAAGTAAATAAGTAAGTAGATAAATAAGTAAATAAGTAAGTAAATAAATAAGTAAATAAGTAAATAAATAAGTAAGTAAATAAATAAGTAAGTAAATAAATAAGTAAGTAAATAAGTAAGTAAATAAATAAGTAAATAAATAAATGAGTAAATAAATAAGTAAGTAAATAAATAAAGTAAGTAAATAAATAAGTACATAAATAAGTAAGTAAATAAATAAGTAAATATGTAAGTAAGTAAATGAATAAGTAAATAAATAAGTAAGTAAATAAATAAGTAAATAAATAAGTAAGTAAATAAATAAGTAAATAAATAAGTAAGTAAATAAATAATTATGTAAGTAAATAAATAAGTAAATAACTAAGTAAATAAATAAGTAAATAAGTAAATAAATGAATAAATAAGTAAATAAGTAAATAAATAAAAAAATAAAGAAAGAAATAAACAAATAAAAACAAACAAATAAATAAACAAACAAATAAATAAATAAACAAATAAATAAATAAATAAATAAATAAATATGAGAAATTACATGAAGTAAAGATCTCTTGCACTGAAGTATCGTAGATCACAAATAGAATTTTCAGAAAATTTTCCCGTAAAATATAATACGAGTATATAGGGTGGAAGTGACATAGCCTTGCAGATTTTCAGAGCGAATAACTCATTTTATGTTAAGGAAAAACTGAAATATTATATTGGTGGAAACTTAAAATTTTTTTTTGTCAGAAGAAAATGTTTTTTTTTTCTCTCAAATGTTTAACAACCTCTTATTCGGTAACTATTGCGAGTAGGATTGTGATTTTTGTCCATTTCGATAAGGAAACTATTAGAGAATAATATATCCCTCTGGCGTATTTCAATAGTAGGGACGGTTGTCGTGTAAATTTAATTTTAAGAACCTCTAACTGCAAGCCATTACACGGTGCGAGTTGGTTGCAACACAGCGCCAGAGAACAGCTCATCTAGCGAGACACACCGAGTTCGTTGTCTTCTTACATCTGTATCACGAGAAGATTGTGTTAGCGGCGATGTTGCCGGACTACTGAAACTTCAAACTTAATTTTCTAAGTAACCGTGCATTTAATCACAAAACGTAATATAGGTTTTCTATTCATTTAAGCGTACCCCATCGTCCCTTTCAATCTGCAAGGTTATTTCACTTTCACCCTGTATATAGTATGTAGTATACTTTACCTTGTGACTGCACTTTCGCTTCACGAATACATTTTAAGATTATTTGTCTCACTTCATCAAGCTTCCGGTAACCAATCTATTAAAATTAAAAATATTTTTTTAGAGAACTACAAACAAAGTACCCATTGGTTAAATCTACATTGGATAATAACGTTTATTCCCGCCTTGAAATTCCTATTTACATCAATGTTAAAAATTCATATTTAATTACAACTTTTTAATGTGTAAATGATTATGTTAAAATGTGACGAATATAGTTATTAATACAGGTTATAGAGTTTTAATATCTCAGGTTTTTTTTTGTATTCTACAGGATGAATCAAAAGTGTGGTAACATATAAATATCTTTCAAATGCTTGATTTTCGATTGCTATAGGTGTTACCAGTATTTGTAAGACCAAATGCTCTACCAGTGACACATTCGATTCTAGCCCTCAGCTATCTCAAAAACCGCCATTTTGGATGCAACTTTGAAATTTTAAATGGAAAGGGGGGGTCATATAGGTACTCAGAATCACGTGAGATTTTCTAAAAAAAAATAGTGGCGCAATCCGTTTTGAGATATTTCTAATCGTTTTGAAGTTATTTAAAGATAACTGTTATATAAGCCATCATCGTATTCATCATCATACACAATCTCGCTCTCGCGCTTGTGGATTACCCTACCCAGTGACATCAGAGATTGTCGGAATTTAGTAGCGTTCAAAAGCAAGCTTATTAAGCATTTTCTTACTGCGTAGAGTAGGTTTAATTTTTACTTAATCAATAAAAGAAATGCTTCTCTCTTCTTAACTTTTACAATAAACTGTCTAGCTTTTATTAATCAGTTAATGTTTTAGTACTTTGATTTTTATTGTATTTGTAAATTTAATATTAATTGTAATTGTATTCTTAATATTGTAGTTGTAATCCCCTGGTAGAGGGAAGAGAAGGCCTGATGGCCTTATCTCTACCAGATTAAATAAATAAATAAATAAATAAACAAACAAACAAACAAACAAACAAATAAATAAACACAAACTAAACAAACAAACAATTAATGACACAAACATTTGTTACCGCATCTACATACATTTTCTTACATTGTACAGTACTAAGGAGATTCCGGAAAAAGGTATTTTTATGCAATTCTGGTAATTAACTTGTCCTACTCTACTGTTTGGTTAACCTGTGACAGCCACCGGCGTGGCTCAGTCGGTTAAGGCGCTTGCCTGCCGGTCTGAAGTTGCGTTCGAGCGCGGGTTCGATCCCCGCTTGGACTGATTACGTAGTTGGGTTTTTTCCGAGGTTTTCCCCAACCGTAGTATGAATGCAAGGTAATCTATGGCGAATCCTCGGCCTCATCTCGCCAAATATGATCTCGCTATCACCAATCTCATCGACGCTAAATAACCTAGTAGTTGATACAGCGTCGTTAAATAACCAACTAAAATAAAAAAAATAAAAATTAACCTGTGACATTCACAGTTGACAGTTGACCTGAAATATAAACGTCAACGTATATTCTTAACTTGGAGTCATGCCACAAAAGGGAAACACTGTAGGAGGAGGGTTCGATCCGTGCTGTGGATTGAATTCGGCGTAGCTCAGTAGTCAGAGCGCTTGGTACGTAGAACCAAGGACCCGGGTTCCATCCCCGGCGCCGGAGCGAATTTTTTCTCCTCCAATATTAATAACCTGTGACAGTTTAAATGCATTGTTGTGATTATTTGAAGATTTTTTATAACAGATTCCTAGATTTTAGTGATGGCATTATCGAAAGAGGGAAGAATTGATATCATTCTTCATTCTGGTGGGCTAAGCCACAGAAATGTTGCAGCAGACTGAACTAACAGTTTCCTGGACATTGGATTGGACGACGTGGACCAGTAGAATGGCCAGCAAGGTCTCCAGATTTAACACTCCTTGATTTTTTTTCTTTTGGGGTTAATAAAGAGCTTGGTATATGAAGAGAAAATTGAACACTTAAAGAACCGTGTCCTTGAAGCCTGTGCTAAAATCACCCCGGAAATGCCACAAAATGTCTTCTCCACATTCTCAATTTTATCTTTATACAGACTTCAATAATGAAAGAGTAAATGCACTGATTATGATTTCTATAGCTTACTTTAAATCGCTTCATTTTTGTGTAATTAATTTCAAATACATGACTGCCTCATCAGTAATGTTAAAATAAATCGACAGCAAAACGGAACACTTACCACTCCGGGGCAGAGATTAACGACGCCAACGGCTGTTAAAATCAGAAGCAGCTTCATGTTGTAATTTGACGTTTCAGATTCACTGACACATTTATATCCTCCTTATGTGGAGGAAAAAAATAAACTCTTCGTCACATATTAAATCTGAATTGCATTGCACCACTACAGAAACATGTCATTATTCCATTGTGAAATGTAAATTACTTCCTTCCACTCATCTCCATTTCAGGAAATTATAGTGTTGTAGCCTATCCTAGTAATATTGAGTGAACAGATATTTTTTGTAAATAATTGCGAGCACATGAATATTCATCACTCGCCATTTATGAAGCCAGCTGTATAGGTAGACTAATTTACCGACTGAGTTGTTATTAAGTGTGCGTCATAGTAGGCTGGTGAGCAACCGAAAAGCGGCAATTTGCTCTCGGCGGAGTTGCTCGCAGAATCGGGTTTCGCAGCTATAATTAGACACTCTATAACAGGCATGTCAAAGATTGCCCGCAGGAGCAAGGGCGCGCTTTAGAGCCCAGGAGAGCCTGAGCGCTTTACAGCGGAAAGGAAAGAGACAGACGAAAGAGGTGGTATATGCCGCTTGGTCGAGCTATATTCAGGGATGGCCAGCACTGGTATTTAATAGATAAAGGGAAGAGAACTTATTGAAACTGTATCCATGTTAATTTTTAGATTTGCCTGAGAAGTATAAGTGCATTATAAGAATGTAAGTTTTAACTTTAATACTCATTTTTCACAAGTTTGATTTTTTTATCCAAAATAAATATTTTCTCAAATTGTCAGGTATAGGCCTATTTATTTAGTAGCCTTACAGAATGTTTTCGTAAATCTAATATACCGTATATACGTATTACTGAAGATAGTGTATTGAAAATTTTGAAAATATTCGCATGGAAATTGTTTGTAAGGAAATGAATTAACAAAGCAACTACTGTTACATCATAAGCAAAAGATACGTGCCCATGTGTTTTAAAAATGTCAGCTCTATAGCTTCAGCAGATTTCGAGAAAATAATTTAATATTCTGATGATAGGAAGTTGCTCACAAATATCACCTTAAAAGCATAATGCGATAAGAGTTTTGTTATGTAATATTAATTACACTTAAAACATATACAGTACCTACGTAACTTTGCTTTGTACTACAATATTGTTTTGATTAGTTTATTGATTACTTTTGTAAGGCTAAAGATATCATCAATCTAAATTCCAACTTATCATGTCATACTCAGTCTCTTTCTTTGGAATATCACTTTCTTTATGAATGTTGTGTTTCATCCACTTAATACAGTATAATATTATACTACTATGGAATTTAAGCGAATATTCCTTCTTAACTCTCTATTATGTTATTAAGATTTAAAATACAAGTGCAATATTAAGAAATCAGTGTTAGTACTTTTGTTTTACTGTATAGATAATATTAAACAGAAAGAAGCCATATAAAAATAACGACATAAAATTTCACGTTCCGTTTGAAGTTTGTGCACCACTGTTTTCTTAATGCAACAGGTTGCTTATTCATATACACAACCCTTCCTCTTTCCATACTTAGCGCTTGCTGCCCGCGCACGACGTCAAGGTCAGAAAAATGCGCTTGCTTTGACATCACTGCCCTATAAGCTTACTTACAAATGGCTTTTAAGGAACCCGGAGGTTCATTGCCGCCCTCACATAAGCCCGCCATCGGTCCCTATCCTGTGCAAGATTAATCCAGTCTCTATCCCGCCTCCCTGAAATCCATTTAAATATTATCCTCCCATCTACGTCTCGGCCTAAAATTGGCTACCTTGATAAAATTCTAAGATAAACTATAGTGCAAAACACAACAAAGACCAACTAACACTAGATAAAGTGTAAATTAAAGTACAACTAATAAAGTAGGCTACTGCAAAAATAACAGACAGGAACTTACATTACCTGGGAGATCTTTCGCACTCACTTGTGACTTCGTCTTCCTGGTTGTATACTCAAGCTCAATCTCTCTCAGCGACTTTCGTGACACATCTTTCCCTTTTTAGCCGGTCAATATCTACAGTAGAAATCGTCACTGTCTTGCAGTCGTCTATTTTACGTAATAGATCAATCGAAACCTGATACACAGAGTTCAAGTACCCAGTATTCATAAAGAGAACAAACTCCCGTGCAATAACTCCCGATACGATGTAAACAACTGGATACGCTAGAAGTGACTAGTGACATAGACCGTTATTCCAACCAAGAAATTCATAAATAATTGATTAAATGGCGATCTTACTCGTGTTAATTATGTAAGCATGTGTGGCTTACAGCTGTTTCAGTGCTCCCATCCTCAGAGCCTACTAGATCTCGGCGCTATCTCAACTTCGCTGCCTGTTGTGTGGGTGCGTTCGTGTGATGAAGAGTTGTGTCAAATAGTGTGTGTGTGTGTTCTGAAATTGATCTGTGTGTTGAGAATTTGATTAGGGTGTGTTTTAGTGTGTCTGTATATTTCATATTGTTCTAGTGTGTTGAGTTTTTGGTTTTTGGGTTGTATATGTAGGATTTCCAATATTCTTTTGAGAAGATTAACTCCATATGTAGATGAAATTATTGGGGATCATCAGTGTGGTTTTAGGCGTAATAGATCGACTATTGCCCAGACATTGTGTATTCGACAGATAATGGAGAAAAAATGGGAGTATAAGGGCATAGTGCATCAGTTATTCATAGATTTCAAAAAGGCATATGACTCGGTTAAGAGAGAAGTTTTATATGATATTCTTACTGAATTTGGTATTCCCAAGAAACTAATTCGATTAATTAAAATATGTCTTAGTGAAACGTACAGCAGAGTTCGTATAGGTCAGTTTCTGTCAGATGCGTTTCCAATTCACTGTGGGCTAAAGCAAGGAGATGCACTATCACCTTTACTTTTTAACTTTGCTCTACAGTATGCCATTAGGAAAGTCCAGTATAACAGAGAGGGTTTGGAATTGAAGGGGTTACATCAGCTGCTTGTCTATGCGGATGACGTGAATATGTTAGGAGAAAATCCACAAACGATTAGGGAAAATACGGGAATTTTACTTGAAGCAAGTAAAGAGATAGGTTTGGAAGTAAATCCCGAAAAGATAAAGTATATGATTATGTCTCGTGACGAGAATATTGTACGAAATGGAAATATAAAAAAGGAAATTTATCTTTTGAAGAGGTGGAAAAGTTCAAATATCTGTGAGCAACAGTAACAAATATAAATGGTACTCGGGAGGAAATTAAACACAGAATAAATATGGGAAATGCCTGTGATTATTCGGTTGAGAAACTTTTATCATCCAGTCTGCTGTCGAAAAATCTGAAAGTTAGAATTTATAAAACAGTTATATTACCGGTTGTTCTGTATGGTTGTGAAACTTGGACTCTCACTTTGAGAGAGGAACATAGGTTAAGGGTGTTTGAGAATAAGGTACTTAGGAAAATATTTGGGGCTAAGAGGGATGAAGTTACAGGAGAATGGAGAAAGTTACACAACACAGAACTGCACGCATTGTATTCTTCACCTGACATAATTAGGAACATTAAATCCAGACGTTGGAGATGGGCAGGACATGTAGCACGTATGTGCGAATCCAGAAATGCATATAGAGTGTTAGTTGTGAGCCCGGAGGGATAAAGACCTTTAGGGAGGCCGAGACGTAGATGGGAAGATAATATTAAAATGGATTTGAGGGAGGTGGGATATGACGGTAGAGAATGGATTAATCTTACTCAGGATAGGGACCAATGGCGGGCTTATGTGAGGGCGGCAATGAACCTCCGGGTTCCTTAAACGCCAGTAAGTAAGTAAGTATGTGTAGGATTTCCATGTCTGTATTTATGTTATTGTATGTATGGTTAGCATTGCCATTTAATCAATTATTTATATGCAAATGTTAAAAGTAGTGTACGAAAGATTCAACATGGATTATCAAGAAATTCATGTTTGTAACTCGTGTAGAAACACCTCTAATACAGATATTGAAAAACAATTTTTGTGACAGCTGTGTAAGACTATGTAGGGCATTATTCCATTAAAAAGTCGATTTTGAAAAATTGTAACATAGACCGTTATTCGGCCCAACGCTTCAATTGCAAGTTTTGAGCGTAAGCAATTTTCGTGTAGGCTGCTGTGAACGATCTTGCTTTATTCTGAGCGACGCTACAGCTCGGGCACGGGCGCCTTGTCCCTGACATGCAGGTGCGTGGAAGCTCTCGATTTAATCCCATCCCTGACCCTGTCCGAGCGAGCGTGAAAACCCTCTGCCTCCGTAGCAGAAAACAAAAGCTTTTCAACACGCCAGAGCAACCCGGAACATTAAACCCTCATCTGGCATTTGTCTCATCCACGTCGTTTGTTAAACACAAAAAAAAAATAAATAAATAGAGGCACTTCAGTCTATCCCCTGGGATTAATTTCTGTCTGTAATGTTTAACAGACAAGTCGGTGGAGCATCGCAAAAACACAAATCTCAAGCACATGGTTGTAATTTAAGAATCGTTGCCACTTTTAATTCTTTACACAGGAAAATGAACACAATACCACGTAAATTTATTCACGCGTAATTTTAAACTGTCCTATTACTTACGGAGGAAAACAACGAACAGGTAGTTCACCGCTGTGAAACGGTTAGCAAGTCTGAACATGAAACAAGCGGGCCTGGGTTCAAATCCTGGTTGGGATGTTACTTTTTAGGGGTTTTTCGGGGTTTTCCCTCGACTCGTTAAGAGAAAATATGCTGGGTAACTTTCGGCGCTGGATCCTGGGCTCATTTCGCTGACATTATCAACAGTAATCTCACTAGAGGTTTTGATTTTATCGATAAATCTGCGAGTGGAACACGAGCAGATTTATCTAGAGAAAATCAAAACTCGAATGGGATTTAATTGACTATTACACGATTAGAAGAAAGTAGGCTATATAAAGATTAGAAGTAACAAAGTACACAATAAAATATTAATTGGCTTACGAAAATACAACTGTCTTCAAATGTATTATTGTACCATCTCAACATTACGCTAGATGGCAGTAGTGTTTTATGATGATGTTTTCTTGTTACCAGTATCAGTTGTGCCAACTATGGAATCATCACTGAACTCTGTGACCTGTTACTAATCAAGAAGGCTTTGTTGATTCAGTTTCATTTTTATTAAGACAGTTGCATTCCACTTCAATTATCCGAATCCCAGTAATCAACGTCACTTGATAGATGATTTTCAATAAATCTTAATATTAAACAATCTCTGATACGTGACTATCCATAATATCATATAGCAGAAGCTATAACATAACATAACTAATATACACAAGTGTTAGAAAAGTTTTATTTAACGACGATGACATAAAAAAATAAACATGAATAATTTTAAAAGGAATAATTATTGAATGTACAATTTTCAAATTTGAATGTGGTTGGTGGTTCAATTGATGTTATATTGGACGTGTGCATAATAGAAGTGGAACTCGTTGATTTAGGCCTACATGGTGTATTCAACTTATTCAGGATTTCCGAATGAATAATTTTAAAAGGAATAATTATTGAATGTACAATTTTAAAATTTGAATGTGGTTGGTGGTTGAATTGATGTTATATCGGACGTGTGCGTAATAGAAGTGGAACTCGCTGATTTAGGCCTACATGGTGTATTCAACTTATTCAGGATTTCCGAATTGTGCTCTTCATTTATTTATTTGTAAATCGGATTTCAGAAGATGCATAGGTATGATCAGTGATTTTGATTAATTCTTGTTCTTGAATGCCAATGCGAGTCATATTTGAAACTGCTGTGCATCGACTGGAGTGGTTTGTAATTTTATATATATTTTTGACGTCCAGACCAGCGCAGTTTCAAATGTTGGCAAACAAAGAAACAAATGCTAGGGACGCGATAAAATTAAACAAATGCTATGGACGCGATAAAATTAAACGAATGCTAGGGACGCGATAAAATTGTGCGATAAGCAGCCATGATTGGTTGAAATACGTCCTTTCGTACCGTTTTATTGGTCAAAAGTAGTATGACGTAGTAAGAGTGTAATAGTCACCTTAATTTCACTCAGACGCTAGATAAAGCCCGTAACACACTTGAAGAGTTTTCGCTAGCGAGAAATGTGTTGCGAGAAAGAGGCGAAGAGCCTTCCTCCACATACTTGGAGAGTTCTCGCTATCACAGATCACACCTCGCTATGATCATCTATGCACTGTCTTCAAGCAGAAAGCATTTTTCTGATTATAGTAATCACTCGTTGGGGGAAATATTATAGGTTATGTATTTACGTATATTGTCGTACTTAAATATATAACCTGTAAGTATATTGTCGTACTTTACAAATTACGTACGAACGCTATGTTGAATCTGAGTATTCTGATGATGAGGAAATGGAGTTACATGAACATATTTTGTTAATGAAAAGAAAAAGTAGGCCTAAAATTAAAGCCAGAAATATATGAAAATCACATTGTATCTTACGAAAATAAGGGCGAGTTTTGGACACTGGTTTCGATTTGAATGATGATATGTTTAGGCGCTATTTTAGGTTGAATGGACCTCAGTTTTTTGCAATTCATGATATGATAGAGGGTTCTTTGCTGTGTTGTGATTAAAATTATGTAAACTGTTAAGACATATAGGCTAGATACATTATTTCAAATGTTTAATTAATACTATTAAATCTCATCAAAATAAAATATAGCCCTATTTATTTTCGGATAATCTGATATTTGTCTCCAGATTTCTTCTTTCAGTTTCGTGTTTTTATAGTTTTCATCCCGTGTATCATATAAATAGGCCTATGGGTGACATCGTACAAGTTCGATAAGTTTCTGACTATAATTATCAGCCATCTTTCCTCATTTCCAAATATAAACAATACAATTCATCGCCACCTGTGACATTTTTTTCTACATTCAATCGTCATAAAGAGTATAAATGTCACACATTTTTTATAAATGTGTCAAGAAAATTCGCTGAACTACCGATTCCAGCGAGAAACTCGCGCGAGGATTTTGCCTCGATCGAGAATCTCTTCCAGAGTGTGGACGTCCATTTGAATCCATGTTATCAATCTTTGAATTTTCTAGCAACACATTTATTGCTAGCGAAAACTCTGCAAGTGTGTTACGGGGCTAACCATAGCAGATGATAAAGCATCGTAAAATAACTAATTAAAAACAAATAGTTCTGTTGCGCGACAGCCCATAGAGGGTCAAGCTCTATCAGCCGACTGCTGGTCTTACGTCTATGTGCCTTACAGAGGTGAACGATCATCCAACCTGTAGAGAGTAAAGTGTCGTTAGCACCACCATCTCCAAGCCGTTATAACTGGTTTGCGGAACCGGATTTCGCTACTCACTGTAGCTCCCCAAATTCATGGTGCTAGGTGGGTACATGTTCCATTACACACTGGCCGAAAACTCATGACAGAATTGCTATGCTCATCCGTAGTACTTGGACTAACTGTAGTGACGCAGCTCTCAACGTCAAGTCAGCAAAATAAGTTGGTAACCAAACTTATCTTTGTGCCAATGATCCATGGTCTTAGAATCAGAAACAAAATTAACAAATAACATTGTGTACAGAAAAAACAATAATTGTCAGTTACAATTTTCGTAATTTTCAATATAAAATATTTTACCCATAAATATAAGAATAACAAACAAAATACGTAATAATGTGTATCTGGCCTTGTTACAATTAATAATAATAATTTACATTTTCAGTTTATCAAACACATACTTTTCTATATTCATAAAAATAATAGTTATATCCTGAAAATGTTTGTTCTACGTCACAAGACGTAACTGGAGTAAATATGAAGTACGATACAGTATTCCTTGCTGTAGGTATCACTAAGTGAACAACAAACAGGTTTGTGAATCTAATAATGCATTTCGTTTATGACACATCACATTAAACGCAGAATTCATTTCAAGAACCTTTTTCATTTTTTGCCTTAATGACTATTGGGACTTCTACGGATTGGTATACTATATATATATATATATTTGGACAATTTATTCTTTATTTCCGGACTGCAGCTGAATGAAACATACCAACATCATACATAGTTCGAGAAAGCAAAAAATTATGTCTATTTTGAATCAAATTTTGAGTAGAATGTTTTTCTTGAATTTTATATTCACCATGCAAAGACAAGCATTTCATATAAATATTTCGTAGCACAACATCCCTGAAATAATATTCCTTCTTTGCATCATGTACACATTACATAATTTCCAGGTAATATGTATCTCCATTTGCTGATAGGCTTGTACGATTAGTGTACCAGTAAAATCTTGAAGTTTTGCATCCAATTTTGTGTGATTAGAAAATTTAAATTCTCCTAAGTTAAAAACCGCTCACTAAATTACTCAGCTTCACTGCAAACGTTAGCACGTAATAAAACTGCTTCTCTACTGTGCTGTAATTTAGTTGGGTCATTTGCAGAATTTGTATAACAAATGGACGATTGAGAACGTCAAAATTAAAGTACTATCTAGTGCATATTCTGCATGTATTAATACAGTGCAATGTCTCTGCCATAGTAATCAGCCACTGTATACTAACCTTGCTTTACAGCATTCTCTACAAGTATCAATGAATCCTTGATAGCACGACTAAATGTCAGGTCTGTTATAGGACAAGACAATGGATGTTTTGTAGAAATAGAATTCCTTTATTTTTATATCAGATATTCTTTAAACAGTGCATAGATCTTAGAACAGTAACAGAACTAACTTCAGATCAAAAATGAACAAATATTTTTAATATCTTAATATCAGATCTGTTACCTAATATAAAGATAATAACTTGTTCAGTAACTAACAGAAAACTATTCTTTCAGTAACAATTATCTTAGTAGATTGCCCTTAAGGCGAAGATATTTGAGCCTTAGTTTCTTTAATGATAGATAATTAGAAAAAAATTAAGGCACTGTTTTGAATGATGTAGGTAACAGACATGACATGGAGTAACAGATCTGACAGGTAACAGACATGACAAAGTAAACATAAGCATGTGCTAATCTACAATGTACTTCGGTACATCATAATAATATACAATTTTTTTGCTTAAAAATCTTCGAACTACTCAACTACTGCACACGTGTACTGTTATGTCCTCTTGATCTTGACTTTATATGTTGTTATTTGTGAAAAAGACAGCACAAACAGATCTGACAGAGTAAAAATGCACGCTTAGACTAAAAACTCGCCAAATCAAAATGGGTGAACATAGCAGTATAATCAAGATGGCTTTTTGTGCATCATCCTGGCTTGTGCTGACATCTGTGGGATTTCTTTCTCAACTGTGTATCCATAGGAACAGACCTGACTGATTTACTGGACTAGAGTAATAAAATTATGCAATCATATCCTATAAACTCAGACATAAATGAAGAAGTTTTGATAATATCGAATGTTTCTTTAATTTTTTTCTCAATTACATTATTAAACAAACCTTTATCTGGACATAATAATGCTCCATTTTAAATACTTAACCACTATGGACATGGCATTTTAGCTGTTACTATGATAATTTTACTTTATTCTTGTGAAATATTTCTCATGAAGGAAATAACTCATGTGACGTTTACTACATTATATTTAAAGTACTCACTGTTAGGAATTTATAACTCTGTCGTTATAAATGGAATAATGGAAAGGGTATGAATTGCTTGACATCATTTGTTATACAAATTCTGCAAATGATCCAGTTACGAAAGTCAACCATTCACAGTTGCGGATATACTGTGAGTTGTTTACGTGAACAGAATATAGTATACACAGCAGACAACTAGTGAGATGATCTGTATGCGTAGTAGCTCACAATCTGAAATCTATGTTTTGTACGAACTTCCTATCTCTACTAAATTCCTGTATAAAGAATGTGTTTCAAAGAAGTATTACAGATGTACCTGGTCGTTGTGGAGATGTCATACTACCGTTGTGAAATTACCCTTCTATCTTGCAATTTGGCGACTTTCATTCATTCATTTATTATCTTCCATAGATCTTACATGAGCAATGAAGCTTTAAGATGTGAAACAAGTCAAAATTTTACAATATTACAATTGCAACTTTTACAAATTTTTACAATATTTTACAATTTTTACAGTTTTACAATGTAGTAATTTTCTACAATGATGAGATGAGGTCCGAGGATTCGCCAAAAGATTACCCGGCATTTGCCTTTTGGTTGGGGAAAACCTCGGAAAAACCCAACCAGATAATCAAATCAAAGGGGGAAATAAAGTGATGCCGAGGACTCGCCATAGATCATCCGGCTTCAGTCCCACGGCTGGGGAAAACCTCGGAAGAAACCATTCATTGAGAGCAAAGGAGGATCCAACCCAAGCCCGAACACAGCTCTGGATCAGCAGCCCAGCGAGTCTGCCGACTGAGCTACATCGATGCCTCTACTAAAAATATACAATACATAGCCAATCAGATTATTAAATTTGCAAACGCAAACGATCATTCATCAGTTGAGCTATATGTATAATAGAAAACAAGTAAGTTAATTAAATTTAAGGGATAAACAATTCAATCAGTTGTGATCTACAGAAATTGATAATATATATCATGCAAACTACTTCAAATTACAAACACAAACAATTTATCAATAGAGCTATACAGATTACTATTCAATTTAAAGCATATACAATTCATCGGCCAAAACTAAACAAACATACAGTGCAAAGTAAGCAGAATAATTCAATTTACAAGCATACTTTCATTAAGCTATACAAATTTGTACAATTAATATCAAGTAGATTAATTCAATTTATAATCATAAACAATTCATCAGTTGAGCTATACAGACTACTATACAATTTACAGCATATACAATTCATCAATTGGGCTATACAGACTACTATACAATTTACAGCATATATAATTCATCAATTGGGCTGTACAGACTACTATACAATTTACAGCATATACAATTTATCATTTGGGCTGTACAGACTACTATACAATTTACAGCATATATAATTCATCAATTGGGCTATACAGACTACTATACAATTTACAGCATATACAATTCATCAATTGGGCTATACAGACTACTATACAATTTACAGCATATATAATTCATCAATTGGGCTATACAGACTACTATACAATTTACAGCATATACAATTCATCAATTGGGCTATACAGACTACTATACAATTTACAGCATATACAATTCATCAATTGGGCTATACAGACTACTATACAATTTACAGCATATATAATTCATCAATTGGGCTATACAGACTACTATACAATTTACAGCATATACAATTCATCAATTGGGCTATACAGACTATTATACAATTTACAGCATATATAATTCATCAATTGGGCTATACAGACTACTATACAATTTACAGCATATACAATTCATCAATTGGGCTATACAGACTACTATACAATTTACAGCATATATAATTCATCAATTGGGCTATACAGACTACTATACAATTTACAGCATATACAATTCATCAATTGGGCTATACAGACTATTATACAATTTACAGCATATATAATTCATCAATTGGGCTATACAGACTACATTCAATTTACAGCATATACAATTCATCAATTGGGCTGTACAGACTACCATTCAATTTACAGCATATACAATTCATCAAATGGGCTATACAGACTACTATACAATTTACAGCATATATAATTCATCAATTGGGCTATACAGACTACTATACAATTTACAGCATATATAATTCATCAATTGGGCTATACAGACTACTATACAATTTACAGCATATATAATTCATCAATTGGGCTATACAGACTACTATACAATTTACAGCATATACAATTCATCAATTGGGCTATACAGACTACTATACAATTTACAGCATATATAATTCATCAATTGGGCTGTACAGACTACTATACAATTTACAGCATATACAATTCAATAGGGCTATACAGACTACTATACAATTTACAGCATATATAATTCATCAATTGGGCTATACAGACTACTATACAATTTACAGCATATATAATTCATCAATTGGGCTATACAGACTACTATACAATTTACAGCATATATAATTCTTCAATTGGGCTTTACAGACTACTATACAATTTACAGCATATATAATTCATCAATTGGGCTATACAGACTACCATTCAATTTACAGCATATACAATTCATCAATTGGGCTATATAGACTACTATACAATTTACAGCATATACAATTCATCAATTGGGCTATACAGACTAGTATTCATTTTAAAAGCATATACAATTCATCAGCCAAACTATACAAACATATACAATCAAATTAGTTCAATTTACAAACTTATTTTCGTTAAGCTATACAAAACAGTACAATTCATATGAAGTAGATTAATTCAATTTATAAGCTTAAAAAATTCATCATTTGACCTATACAGTACACTATTCAATTTACAGCACATGCAATTCATCAGTTATGCTAAACAACAAATTAAGTCAGTATAAAAACATATTTTAGTTGGTCTATATAAAATTGTACATGTCATTTTAACTGGAATAATTAAATTCAGAAGCATAAACAATTCATCAGTTGTGTAGAAGGTATGAGTATGTAGAAATTTGGTTAATTCTTTTCTAAACCTTTTCTCATGGTTCTTCAAATCTTTAAGAAAATAGGCAGTGCATTGAAGACTGTAATGCATTGCGACTTAACACCACCAAGTCTTGTTATACCAATTTACTCGTATTTTATACATCGAGTAACTCAACGGAGGAAAGTTTGCAATGATCTGAACTCTTTCAGTTGTCAACCAACTCCATTTCACTTTTATTAGACATGTAAATTGGATTTCAGTGCAGTGGATAATTAACTAGCATGACTCGTGTTCCCCATCCTTGCTCCTGGTTCCCCTTCAGTTCCGAGCCAATGCATTATAAAAGCATGCTGAACCACAATCCATTACGGTGGTAAAAATGTTAGGCTCGAAACGCTTTCAATTGCGCTATTTACGAAAGAAAAAAAGACTGTATTTAGTAACGTGATTTTTTCACTTTTCCGATGGTTTGATGCAGATATCGTAGGGAAACGAAATTGCTGAAATTCTGTTTAGAACATCTGAGCATATTATAGTACATTATGCAACGAGCATATAATGAAGGTAATTAAGAAGTGAATATGGATATTTATGAAGCTCGCTTTCGCTCGTTTCATAATTTTCATACAAGCTTCTTAATTACCATTATAGGCGATTTTCATACGACTTTTTATGCTCGACCATATTTCTAACTTTATATTATTAATTTTAATTGTATCTGACCTTCAGCAATGTTCCGTATGTTGTGAGATGTGCGCAGACGCGAAAGTATTGATTTTTTCTGAGGAACAGATATCCACATTGACCTTGTTAGGCCATAAGAACCTACAGAGATAACATTGAAATTAAATTAAACATTGAAAAACGAGATGACAAATTGAATTTATTTGAATATTACTTACAATTAACGCTAATTATTATAGTAACAGAACATAACCTTCTGCGACAGTATTGGATTTCCAGCCTCCGTGACTTTTCGCTAATTCTCTTTCGATTGCATATCCGAGAATAATCGATACTTGCCGTTTTATAACGGTAGAAAGCTGACCTGTCATTGGCTGAACAGTTGTAACCTGAGTCGTCATTGGCTGAAAGACCTGACCTTTAATGAGTAGGTGTACTTTAATGACATGCATTAAAGGTCTGCTACCAGGTGTACAATTACTACGTTTCGGCATGGTCGAGCATAAATATTATTTACTTTAAACTAATTATTTTTATTAGTGCTGTCGATCGATCAAAATATTTAATCGATTAATTAAATTTAATCGATTAATCGAGTCTTGATCGAGTTGAAAAATGTTTTAATATACTGTAATACACAATTATTGTTACATCGGTGATAAGCATAAGTATTAAATTTTGTATATATGTATATATTGTATCGTTATATTACAAAACAACATTTTAATTACTTACTAACATATTTATTATGAGACTTATAATTTATTGTGTCAATTTCTCCGGGAATTTTTTACATAAACATAAATAAAAAACGTATGAAGGCTCACCTAGTTAATACTGCGTCATTCATGATTTTAAACATGTGAGTGCATTCACATGCTCCGAATTAAGTGCCGCTCTACGTTTAGTAACAATGTTTCCTGCATCACTAAACACGTAAAAACATTTTTTTCTGTCAAGTACTTCTCCACGATCGTTCAATTTAAATCGAAACGTTTCACCGAGTTTACCTCTCAAATTCTCATACGACATAATGGAGTTTACACTTTTCAGACCACAGAAAACTGATTTTTTTTTTCTTTATCAAACTAAATACACAGCCTTCATATACAAATTCAGTACAGAAACTGCAACTCCAACAAAAGTACAGCGGTCGAAACAAAAGACTGGCCTCTATTGTAATCGAATTACCAGATTTTAGAAAGAGAAAAAGGTAGTTACGCTCTCACTTGCACAGAGTGTAGACATGGCTATTTTATAAGGGATGAGGGGAACGAATCCATGAAAAGTATGTATTTTAAATGCTAGGAAGATGAGCTGACAACAAGGTGGAAGTTTTCTTGAAAAACCATAAAACTTAATAAGGGTTTCGCATTGAGCGTATTCCGAATCTCACCGGTGAGCAATCCGATGGCATCACGGTGTTCCGAATTCCACCGATGACGTCATTGATGCTCCACCGGTGTCGCACCGGTGCCATCAACTTGCAGAGGTGGTGGCAGTCTCCATCAGCCGTCATCAGTGAATCTGATTGGTTTTTGTATAGGGCGGGAATTAGCAGACGAATGACATCGTGCACTGTTGTGTCATGGCGGTGTGTTCTGCTTTAGTTCTGCTGTATTGTTTGTAATGAGCACAACGTAAAAACAATATGTTAATGGCTTATGAGCGAACATGTCAACCGACCAGTTATTACTACCGGTTCAAGAAATAAGTTGTTTATGATCTCTTTTATTTGAACGAGATGGCAGTACGGAAATTTTGCAAAATTTTGCTAGCAAGCACAGATAACAACTTACACAGTCGCCATGAGAGCATCGAATCTTCCAGCAGTTTTGTTCCTTATTTTCGTTGCAACGTGACGTCATTGATGCCACCGGACCGGTGAGATTCGGAATACGCTGATTGTGTTTCAACTTTCAATAGAGGTAGGCTAGGTCGCTGTCCTCATATCTCCATCTCTTTCTGAAGTGTTTGTGCAAAGTTTTTTCCTACGCTACGTGGTTTACAGTTAGAAAATGACAGTACTATTGTGCTTTTAAGTAAGCAATTTCCGAGAGAGAAATATTGTCGGAATTTTTAGTATGAGTTTGTATTAACAAAATAATAATTAATATCAATTACAACAGATTAATTTTAATCGACTCGATTATGCGATTAAATATTTTTGATCGATTAATATTACAACAGAAATTGATCGCTTAATCGATTAAAACCCACAACACTAATTTTTATAGAAAAAAAGTAGAACTATTTCAGTTATTACGTTACAAACTTAATAGTCACTATTAAATTGCGTGTGAAGTACCATAATCATGTACAGTTTATGTTAAAACAATTTAAAAAAAGATTACACAGGGTCCGGCAATAAAATCAGACTTTTTTGAAAAGAGACACTACAGTTGTTTTTCAGTGTGAGTTGGTTTTTATTATTTTATCGAAAAGATGCATTATTGCCATTTACTATGCAAAAGAACAAAATTAGACTTTGAAAATGACAAGTCCAAATAACGTCCTTTTTTTTTTCTAATGCACTCCTGGAGCATGACCCTGAAGTTCAACACTGACTTGTCTACCATGTCCCTGGCGTAAGGGCGGTTCTTGGCCTTACTGTTGACTTACGTTTTGATGCTGAAGAAATCGTTCTGAAATTTTTTACCCAAAATAAAATTGTGTTACGGCCGGAAAATCGACCATGTCGACCCATATTGAAATACTGTCGTAACCACGCTGCGTAAGAACTATTGAATCATATTTTGTTTTGAAAAATATCTCCACGGCAAACGCTTGACACGATACGTTCCACGGATCCATTGCAACTGAAATGTCATCAATAATGGCGTTCATTTCCTATCCTCCACCGCTGCGCGACTGTCTTACCCAGAGCAGAGTCCGTGGATATACAGAGTAGCGCAATCACCGAGTCGGCCGCCATTGTTAGTCCTTTTCAACACGCTAGGGATAGGAATATTTGAAGTGAAACTCAGATATTTTTAATTTGAAGGGCAAAAACGTCTAAAGGATCTTCTCACATTATAGAACATTATTATCAGTCAACATACTAATGTATAAAAACTTTATTTAATAATTATTACAGCATAAATACGCATTTAAGTGTTCCATATACTCCTTCATAAACATCACAGCAGCATGAACTTAATAAATTACAAGTAACAAATGAAAACAACAATTTTGCAAATAAAATAACAATAAATCTAAACATTTCCAACTGCATTCCTCTCCGGCTTCCGCATATAAGGGCACACTATACTGAAATTTCTCGAAGTTTATTAGTTTTAAGAGTTCACAACAGTGAAACCAATAACTACCATACTTACGAAGCTAGATTCACCAAATTTTTATCACTGGTATATCTGCTTATTAGTGACAAGTGTACAAAATAGCATCCGCCTATGATACGTGGTTTGCATTTTATTAATTATTATATTAAAATATTGAACCGCTTTATATAAAAAGTCGCACTACAATTAACATTATTCTTAAGTGATTTTCACTTACATGGCTCCTTACATACATGGAATCAAAGCTTACTATAAGGTTTTGTTATAAAATTAATAAGTAAATTGCTAGAATTTTTTAGTAAATAAAAAAAATTAATAGTCATAAAAATTCCTAGTAATTTACCCATTCGCTGTACAGAAAATTCCAATAGTAATGTTTTTTCCAAGGTATATAAAGAATCTTATAAGTGAATATCAATGAAAAATGATGTAAATTGTGACGCAAGGGCCTTTTTGCATTAAACAATGCACTATATAATTAAGTTATTAATAAAGTGCAAACCACTTATCATAGAGAGAGACGAAAGTTTGTACATGTGTTATTATCAACCAGATATACTAGTGATAAACATTTTGTGACTTTAGCTTTAAAAGTATGGAAGTTAGTAATTTCATTATAATGTCCCCAAGGATACACTGATGTGAGATTTTGTCATTTTTGGTAAAAAAATCGTTTCTTTGTTTTTATCTTTAAAAATTCATTTATGGTCTAAAGATGCCCTCTGCCAATTTTCATGATCATACGACCGGTCTATCAGCTGTTTAGGGTCACATTTTTAAAAGGCTGCGAGCTCTGACTGTTCATTTAAATTCTCCGTCCACGACCCCCACTCTGAATTCTGCGACCATTTTGGAAATTACGCTTTATTTCATACATTATTTATTATATTAGATTTCCGATTGAGCTAGTGTAGCTTCTTAACTTCTCGAAATATTTCTTCATAGAATCCAACAGGTATTAGACCTACTTCAAAGGCTGCTTTCCTTTAAAAGATATTCAGTTACAAAGGAGAGCACAACTCTTATCTAAAGGAAAATTCCACTTGTTGCTAGTAGCCATAACAACGTGTTCTCCATGCTTGGTGTTTGTTTGTGATACAAGAAATATTTGCAAGTTTCTAGCAGTTTTATTGTTAGAGTTATAATAGTGTCTATAGTCCATAGTGATTTGTAAACAATATTTATCTATTATAGTGTTTTCATAAGATTACATAATTTTTTAGTCATCTTTATTTACTAGTGTAGGTTAGGTGTGCACAGCGTGGTAGTGTATATAAGGATAAGTTCTGTGTATAATATGATAGTTCTACATGTTTCAAAATGCCTAGAAAATAAAAAAGACAGAGACCTGGTTAATTATTATTATCCCAAACTTTTGAAATCAATTTTCTCCACTTTAATTTTCTGTAAATTTTGCATTGCTAAAAATGCTACTGTTTCTACAGATTCTGTACTACATGCATGATTTTTTGTAGAGGTTTTTGAATATGTTCTTAACAAAACTTACTATCAGTATTATACCTAACACTCATTCTTTTTGTTGTTCTTGTTGTTTAGTCAATTGTCCGAAGACAGATTTGAACCTCATAAGTACCACCAATAAGGCATCACTCATGAGAAAACTAGGTCAGGAGATAATGGGGTAGGGTGGCAAGTTTCTTTCCCCCTCCAATGCATACTTCGCCGATTAGCTACATATTCCACTAATCACACTTCAGATACTTACAAACAATTGTCTTTCTCTGACACATATCGTCAAGTGAGATGTACTGCCTGATTATATCTATATGCATATCAGCCAGAAGAGGTATTTTTTAATATTAAGTTTTTTTACGGTCGAGTTGAATTTTTCTGTTTTTAGACTTTTAGTGCATTAAATAGGTTTAATTATTTTTTTAGTAAAATAAAGAGGAAAATTGTATAGTAAGTTTCGTTTCTGAAGGTCTGGCACGTATGTAGACAAAATTTCTGACCAAAATAGTAGCAATTTTTGAAAACCTAAATTTGCACAATTTAAAATTACAAATTAAAAGTACAAAATTTCATATATCTACTTAGAATAGTTTAGAAAATTTAAATTTCACATCAGTCGAACCTTAATAGGGTTTCTAGTTTCTCGGTCTTTGTATTTTCTAATCGAGCCAAACAATACAATCTTGTCTCAAGAATAAATTCAGAACTTCACAAATATATTTTGTCATTCTTGCAAATAGCAAATAGGATCAAATTCAGAAATGCTTGATTTGAAAGGGAGCAGATGGTAAAAATTTGACACTGATACTAATTGGTACGTGACTTTCATTTGTTTTATGTAGAAATATCATTGCTGAATCAACTTAAATTCTAGATTAGTTTTATAAAATTATTTTGGGACGCAAATTTTGAAAAAATAAATATCAAAATGCAGTCATTCATTAATCTCACAATGTATGCTCGCTTAGGTGGCGGATCGTTCCTTTTTATATTTATAGTCACGTCTTTCCTTTTTCCTTATTTCTTCCACCTTGTCACAGAGAAAACAAATGTGCGCTTTTTTGAGTTCTCTGTGAACAGTTCTGAACACAGTAGCATTGCATTTTTTTGCATTTAAATTACATTCTTTCCCTATGCAACTGTATACTGCATAGCGCGCGCTGGACAAACAATGGCGGATTTGTCGGCATTTGCCGGCTCAAACGATTGCGGTACTCTGGATATCCACGGACTCTGACCCAGAGTTACTGTCAACCTAAAAACGTGAGGTCTTTTTGCCGGACTCTGTATACCTTATCTGGTCATGATTTATGCATATCACAACAATCCATTTTCTCAGTCATGTTGAAAATGTTATTAATTACTGAGACAAATCAGAATTTATTTTATGAACCTGAAAATGTTGGTATTGGATACAATCTAATATTAAGTTAACTAGTGGCTTGTGCAGCAAAGGCTGCAAACTAAGTTCATTAGACGTTCAAATAAAAATTGTTTAGATTTATTTTCAATGAAGAATACCAGACATTTTGAAAGTTATTTGTTTCCATAATAATGAAACATACTCTCCCTGAATGGTTTATTTTTATGCAAATACTTCTGTGCGAGATCGTGCGTATTTGCTTGTTTTCCGCACAGAACCAATACGCGGTAAGTGTGAAATACCACATTCAATATTCCCAACGTAACACACATAACAATTTCCCTCTTCTTACCGCTTAAGCGCGACATTCATTTCACTGCTTTAGGCTTTTAACATATTATTTTTAGAGACGTTTAACATAGTAATAATTATAAATTGGAAACTTACCACTGCAATTTCACCTAAATTGCATTGTTAATTATTGTTTTTAAATATTTGCAAAAATTAAGTAAAGTCTACTAGTCCACGAAACTTATTGCATTCCTGATACAAGTAACATTAAGGAAGCCGTGAAAAAATCAACAAGATTCCAGATGCCGATGTTATTAAATGTTATGATTTATTTAACGACGCTCGCAACTGCAGAGGTTATATCAGCGTCGCCGGATGTGCCGGAATTTTGTCCCGCAGGAGTTCTTTTACATGACAGTAAATCTACTGACATGAGCCTGTCGCATTTAAGCACACTTAAATGCCATCGACCTGGCCCGGGATCGAACCCGCAACCTTGGGCATAGAAGGCCAGCGCTATATCAACTCGCCAACCAGGTCGACCCGATGTTATTACTGCAATATGTTATATAAATAATATTGTTAAAATATTAAAATGAAAAATAAATCATTACATAACCTTACCGTTTGTTTTAAGTTCGCATTTATAGACTGAGGAAAAAAAAGACAGACGTAACGTAACGTATATTACTCTTGTAACGTATATTACTATTTCTTGAACTTATCCACCTTCAGTTTTTGAGTTTCAACGCGAAAACGCAAGTAACAATGTCAGGATGATCAGTGGGTTTTTCATGTGGAAGTAAAAAAAATAGCTATTTCATGTCATTGTGGATTGTAGGTGAAAGTTGAAAAAAGTCAGGTTTGCTATGCTTTCGAACAATAGACATAGCATCTTGGTATGTAGAGTTTGAAATGTAGAGGATAAAATCATTTTACCCTGCTAAGAGATCTTGCTGAAATGATCGGGAGACTACAAAATCTTGTAGGCCTATTATTTTATCAGTAAGCAATACCTTTTGGTCTTTCCTTAGGAACTTTAATTTTTGCACTCTCTCGACCCAATACTGAAGGGAATAACGCATATAAATATCTACACACACCGCCATTAAGTATATGAAAAAGACTCAACTCCACTTTATTAATAACCATAAAAATATTTGACTTTTAATAACAATATTATTATCTTACGTAAGTTTTGTAGTCTTGTAAAATAGTCGGCACTTAGTAAATGATAGAAATGAAGATCTAATTTAAGATATTCTCTACATCTACTTATATAACCCCAAAACATTTCACTTTCATAATTATCATCAATATAGCATTAATATGTATAATTAATGAAAAATAGTCACATCATGGCAATAACTATAATAATATTTCATTTCTAATGTTAATAATGTCATCAAACCACCTCACGTTTTGTAATTTTAATATCCAATACACAGCTGTACTCAGAAAATTACCATTGAATCAGACTTGTAAATTTATTATTTTTAGTAAGCCTTGAAGTTTTTAATAATCAATTGAATTTGAACTCTGAATATGTCAGCAATCCTGCAGGTCAGGCCTTCGTGTAATAGTCTATTGTTTACTGTAATGTGTTTGTGTTTTGTTTGATTCTGAAAAGTCATTATTTCTCAGAACCGTCGACAGATGGATTTTGTAAAATAGGAAAATTATGTAGGAAAATTAACATTTCATTGAAATCTACTATTTTTCTGAAAAACTTTGGGTTGCAAGCTTCAAAATGAGGGTCATTTATTAAAATCCGTTCAGCCGTTTTCCCGCAATTTCCATTACCAGTTCAAATTATATATATAGAAGATACGAACACATAAACATCTGTTTAAGCATGCTTAATATTGTAAATGTGTAACTTTGAATTAATATGAACATAGAAATGTCTCAAACACGTTCAATATTGGAAACGGTCTAATATTAATTTAATGTGAACACAGAGATATTTGCATAAAGGTACAAGCGCTCATTATCGGAAAAGTTCGTTCGTTGCGTTCAGATTTTTATTATACTATCGCTCATTGTCCGCATTTCCGAATGAATAATCAAATAGTGTTGTAATTTACCGCTAGAGCGCATTATTTCATTGTAGTGTTCTGAACTGAATCTGGAAATAAAGTGAATAGCTCTGTAACTTAAATAAACTATGAAGGACATACCTGATTAATTTAGTTTTTTCCCAATCTCATCCCATATGTTTTTTGTCCATATTACATTGATTTAATTCTAATTTCATAAATCTCTTCATTCTGTTGAACTTAGTTCCAGTTGTACGAACACAGAATAAAGTCCTGTTAAAATTAATTCCGTGGTTATACGAGAAATGTGTTGTACGAACTTGGAATGGTGCATTATTCGGAGGATAACTTCCGAATAAGCTATTCCATGCTTTTAGTAGTTGTTAAATTTATATCTAGAGAACAAAATATAAAATGGCAGCAGCATTAGACATGGATCTCTGATAGTGATGATGAATTAGGCCTACATATAACGTATTTTTGAGAGTGTGGAAACAAAGAAAATAAGGCACAGGCTTTATCTATTAAACGAGTGTAACAATGAAGAATTTCTGGCCAGATTCAGTCTAAAAATTGACACTGCTTAAAGCGTGCTGGGATTGATTGATGATTATTGGAACATATAACACACAGGTAACAATAATTCACAATTTCATCATTATAAAAATATTGTAATTTTTTAAATAATTAAAATTAAATTTAAGCACATTAATAGCACAATATTATATCAGTATTACGTTTTGCATTATTATAACCTAGCTATAGACTCCCATGCTCTTGTCTTTTATTTAAAAGTTATGGCATCAGTTTTTGCTTTCTAGCACGTCCTTATAGTCATTCACTATCACAACTAGCTTAAGTGTATCTTCTATCTAGTAATTTTGACTTCTAATTTATTTTGATTTACTCATTTCTTTAAAACAAAATCTGTACACAAAATAATGATATGTTCAGAAAATAAATGTCAACAATTACTGGTATTCTGAATGTACTTTATAAACAAAACACCATCTAAAATATTGCCAACCTCTGTTCCAATTCGGCTAACTATGGAATAGATAACCTTGGAATAAACTAACCCCATACAACACGATACTCCATTTATTCTAAAGTTAGGCTAATCCATGAATAGCTATTCCAAGATTTATTCTGTGATCATACAACTGGGCCTTAATAAAATAACCTACACCTTCAATATTACTGCGATTGGAGGCCTTGCAATCGATATAATTTGCCATGACATTCTATATTTCGATCTTGAACCGTACGGAACCGTACTTTCCAAGACGAACGCCAGAGAAACACTACTGTACATCTGTTAAAATATCGTACCCGTTACAATAATCACACAAGGGTAATACTAGTATGTTTAGAACTGTGTTTTTAAACAAACAATGTGTGTAAAATAAATAACTGACTAACGAATGTACGTGTTTAGTTAGAATTACGTAGCTGTATTTCGAGGACAACCAGACCAATGAGCACGGAATGGTCTCCGAGCTAAGCTCCATTAGCAGGGAGAGTGTTCGGTCTGGAAACGGAACAACATTAATTACGCAAGCAACCCCAGGCTATTCGGCGTGCACTTGCTCCAGACATGCTGGTCTGCTCGCCGTGGAACAACGTAATATAATATAATATAATATAATATAATATAATATAATATAATATAATATAATATAATATAAATACATTATGCAAGGAGCCTATAATGGTAGTAATTAAGACGCGAGTATGTTTATGAAACGAGCGCAAGCGAGTTTCATAATTTTCATACGAGCGTCTTAATTACCATTATAGGCAAGTTTCATACGACTTTTTATGCTCGACCATATTTATAACTTGAAATTATTAAGTATTCATGTTATTCTTATCTGACTGGGGAGCGGAACTGATCTTGTACAATATCTCGTAAATTGTGAGATGTGCGCAGACGCGAAAGAATTGTTTTTTTCCCAGAAACAAATGTCGACATTGACCTTGATATAATCTAGAGAGTAAAATAAACATTAATCTTGATATAACCTTGAAATTGATTTAGACATTGAAAAACGAGATAACAAATAGAATTTATTTGAATATTATTTACAATTAACGCTAATTATTATAGTAACAGAACATAACCTTCTGCGACAGTATTGGATTTCCACCCTCCTTGACGTTTCGCTAGTTGTCTTTCGATTGGATATCCGAGAATAATCGATACTTGCGCTTTCATATTGCTACAATGGTGCTTTCTGGTTGGTGGAAAACCTGAACTTGAAATTGATTTAGACATTGAAAAACGAGATAACAAATTGAATTTATTTGAATATTATTTACAATTAACGCTAATTATTATAGTAACAGAACATAACCTTCTGCGACAATATTGGATTTCCAGCCGCTGTGACGTTTCGCTAGTTGTCTTTCGATTGGATATCCGAGAATAATCGATACTTGCGCTTTCATATTGCTACAATAGTGCTTTCTGATTGGTGGAAAACCTGAACTTTAATGAATAGGTGTACTTTAATGAGGTCCATTAAAGGGCTGCTACCAGGTGTATAATTACTACATTTCGGCATGGTCGAGCATAAAATAAATATAATATAATATAATATAATATAATATAATATAATATAATATAATATAATATAATATTGTAAATTTTATACTGAACAACAATGTAGTTTATTCTTCCAACACAACAATTACTCTTCACTTTTTACAATTTAATTCTGCTCCCGTCAACAATGGGATTTGCTCTCCACGCAGTAACACAGTATTAATTATTGCACTCCACAGACGACAATGACAATTTACTTGGAATATTGAGAACAACAATGAACTGTTAATTTTAACTAATGTTCACAGAGCACTATTTACAAATCAGAACTGTCAGTTCTCAGTTCACATATTTTCCAGCTTGTCACTCGAGTTCACAGTACCTCTAACTACAGACCTTCAGAGACAGTCCACTGTACTCGAACTCAGGTTCCTCCAACTGCGGTCCACTGCACTCGAACTCAGGTCTTCGGATGCTTACACTGTTGCGGACACCCACTCAAGTCGAACTCCGGTACACGAGACTGGCTTGCTGTCCACTGACTTACTCTCTGACTGACTGTCCCAAGTTCACTCGCGTGCGTAATTTATACTCACACCATAGTTGCGAGAAAGTACGAGTTCTCGATATTTCGGCGCGCATCCAGATAGCACTCCAGAGAATGCACTCGAACAATCCGGACCCTAGAGATGGGTAAAAAATAACACAACAGTTATTTTGGAACTGTTCCGGTCTCGGAACTGTTGCAAAAATGGACAGTAGGTCAGAACCTCCTGTTCCGAAATAACAGTGTTCCGACTCCGAGCTGCTCACTTGCCAACTGTTGCGGGCTCGCAGTACCGCGTGGCACAAGGTATGTTCCGACTCCCTCGGAACTGTTGCAAAAATGAACAGTAGGTCGGAACCTCCTGTTCCGAAATAACAGTGTTCCGACTCCGAGCTGCTCACTTGCCCAGCTGTTGCGGGCTCGCAGTACCGCGCTGCACAAGATATGTTCCGACTCCGAGATAACAGTCGGAACGTCGGAGCTTGTTCCGATGAACCAACGACAGCTGCAGTTACACTGTACTTGAAACTCTCACGTGGTTGGAGGGGGGCGCATGGACATTGAAATCCTTGCGGTGGCGCGAACTTTAATATCAACATTTGTAAGACTGGCCAATCATCTGTAATGTTATAGTAAATATTCAATAATCTGTAATATTGATTCCCGCATTATGGTTTATTTCACCATTAGTTGACTAATTCTGTTTTATAAACATTCTACAAAGTCATAAAGTACGCATACTATTATTAATTCATTGATCAGCTGATTCTATGCAAAGGTTAAAGTCGTAAATGGTAATGAGTGGTTTAGTTACAATGTCTGTATGTCGTTTGTTGAGGTTAAGTCTGACAAGCACAAGTTTTTGTGCTATCTTCTCTGTTATCAAAGAACGACAAAAATGTTGTAGCATTATTTGTTGGAAACTACCCATATAAGTACTGATTTGGAGAGCGAGGTTTAATGCGAAGTTTAAATTACACTTTGGTAAAGATGCGATTCCAACATTTTACTAACCCACTGCGGGGTTTCCAGGTTTCAGTACTGCCAATATATATCTTTTTTATTTATGAAATTGTAATATTTATTATTATTATTATTATTATTATTATTATTATAACTGTGCATTAAGAAAAGTAAAAATAAAAATTAATGATTTGTTTTTTTTATTATGTAATAGAGAGAACAGAAATTACATACCATATGTTTTAAATGTTATGTTATTTTTTTTTAGTTGGCTACCATGTCTTTATAACTTTATGTACGAAAACAAAGTGTTGTATTCTGTCCTTGTAGTCAACAGCTGTGTAATTACTAACATTAAGCTTTTGAGTTCTGTCCGCATGCACAGCAATTTTCCAAAATCGATTCGAATGTGCATTGCAGTGCCATCTATAGATAAGAATGTGTACTATGTCATGCCTATGAGTGCTCCAGTGTGAGCTGCATGGTGTTATTTGTCTATGGTGAAGAGGGAGGGTACTGTACCGTTCGTTTGAACGACTCAACGACTCCGACTCATCACCATTGGTGACTGTTATTTCGGAACTGTTATTTGGAACATAGTATTTTTTCGGAACCGGAACCGTCGGAACTGTTCCGGGAAAAGAACAACTTCGCCCATCACTACCGGACCCCTCTCGTCTCTACCGCGGTCGCTCTTACCCCTTTCTTCTCTCCGCAAGCACCAGATGCGCGCGCAACCCGCCCAAAACACGGCCGACTTAGCCTCTCCTCCGTCGGTCGTGAGATCGAATCTCACGTGGGCGTCACAATATAATATAATGTAATATAATGTAATGTAATGTAATATAGTAATATAATATAATATAATATAATATAATATAATATAATATAATATAATATAATATAATATAATATAATATAATATAATGTAAATATAATATAATATAATATAATATAATATAACATAACATAACATAATATAATATAATATAATATAATATAATATAATATAATATAATATAATATAATATAATATAACATAATATAATATAATATAATGTAATGTAATGTAATATAGTAATATAATATAATATAATATAATATAATATAATATAATATAATATAATATAATATAATATAATATAATATAATATAATATCAATATTGCACACATTTTGTGGCAGTCCACACAGTTTGGCAATATCGGATATGGTATAATATGTCGTAGCGTAGCATAACACAATACAACGTAACCCAGCATAACATAAATATAATATAATAGAAGATTGAAATCCCAGGTTTGGAATGTTTAAGAATACTGTAGATATGAATTACGTTCGAATAAGGATACACACATAGTGTTCTGCCAAATGGCAGGTCTTTCACTGCAAACCCAGCATTCTTCAATCTTTCCTATTTTCTGCCTTCCTCTTAGTCTCTATCTTAATGTCGTCTATCATCTGATATCTTCTTCTGCCCCGAACTCTTCTTCCGTTCACCATTCCTTCCAGTGCATCCTTCAGTAGGCAGTTTCTTCTCAGCCAGTGACCCACCCGTTACTTTTTCTCTTTATGATCAGTTTCAGCATCGTTCTTTCTTCACTCACTTTCATTTTTTATTCTTCCTGTCCATTTTACACGCTCCATTCTGGTCCATATCCACCTTTCAAATGCGTCTATTCGCTTCTGTTCACGTCGTCGTAATGTCCATGTTTCTGCTCCATATAATGCCACACTGCACACAAAGTACTTCACTAGTCTCTTCCTTAGTTCTTTTTCCAGAGGTCCGCAGAAGATGCTCATACAGGGACATCATTTTATTTTTACTTCAATTTTTATTGTACCTGAGTTTTTGAATGTACTTCACTCCCACCCCCTCTACTAGTAAACTTCCAACCGTACTCCACACAGAACCAAGGCCGCGTATGCAATCAAAGTAAGCAGTACTGAGTTAGTGAGTATAGTACGTTCCAGAAATATGTTCGCGTTTTCCAGTGGCGAAAGAACTTTCAATATTGAATCATATTTTCGCATAGGTACTGTCGTCCGTTTACCTACGTCGCATCCCGGTTTCCCCCACTCGCTTCTGCTCGCCACTCTGTAAAGGCTAGTGGCTGGGCTGTCTTTGTTCTTTTCTGAAAACATTAATTTCTGTTAGGAATTGGATGTCTACATAATATTATACAACTGTTTAAAATAACTTAAATAAAAGGACCTCGTTAAGTAATTAACTGTCAAGTGATTCCCCCCCCCCTTTCTACGACCCTACGACAAAACCACTTGGACGGAGAATAGACAGCATGTCTGAGTAATTTTATCTTTTCGGATCGGGCAGAAGTGAAGATTGAATTTACAGTACGTAAAGTATTCTTTTGTAGAGTAGGTACAGAATTATTTCAACATGAGTTACTAGTACGAAGGACGAAACTGGTAGGCCTAATTGGAATTAGGTACAATAGTCTATAGATTGATAATATGCACAAAAGAACTGAAGTCTGTATCGAAATGAACGGCTGCCATTTTCAAAAATGTGTTTAAATATCCATATTATGATTATTTTTCAGTTTAACTTCATTCTCTAAATTGTACGCTAATGTGCTGTATACAGTATAATATACACTGCATAATGAACATGTTCGCATGGATAGCTCAGTTCGTGAGTAAAAACACTTATTGTTAATGCTGTACTGAATTTTGATTAAAAAAAAACCGATGAAAATTATCAAACTCAAAATCGCGATATTTCCTAGTTTACATACAGTTAATGGATGAACTACTTTTCTTCCTTCCTATACTTAGTAGAGTGATTTGTTTGTATCATCGAACTCCAGTCGTGGAAGGGGGTAGCAAACGGTGTTTCCTGTTCTTAACCTTAATCCAAAGGTTTAGCCAGATTAATATCAGAAATGTTAGTAAAAATAAAATGATGTCCCTGTATTAATTACTAGGCCTGAGAAATATACGCCGTTATACTGCCAGTACGCTTCGTGCGCCTCTAACTTTGAGTACGTCTCAGAGTTGGGGTGGTTAACGCAGTGTCTTTCGTTCGTTTGAACTCGTGCTTATCATCACGGTAAGTTAGTCCTCAGCATTTGGGCGGTTGAAAGCCACTCCTTTGACTTAGAAACACAACTATCTGCTAAAGAAAAATTTAAAGACATTTTCTTTGTTAAAGAAAAATTGCTCTATTTTAAACACATTTTATTTTCTGTCTGTAGAAAATACACCTAATATAACATTGACAAGTATCAGCCTTTTATTTCACTATGTTAACATGATGGTGTATTACGTTTTTGTTTTATATAATATTTCATTTCATATATTGTTGCAGTGTGTAACAAACCACATTTTCAAATTTTCGAAGGAGAATGATTGCCTCTTGCTAGAAAACAGTCTTATATCTAGAGAAACTTCGTTCCACTTCTGCAGGAGGACATGTTTGAAATATTTTTCACAAGCATTATTTATCTCAAAATCTGTATCATTTTTACAAATTTCCCCATTTGAAATTAAGTTATAAATTTCGTCCTCGGCATCTTGCTGTTATTCTTCTTCACAGGACGTTGAATGTTGTCTGTTACGAATAGCAGTATTCGGTCGTAATGTAACCGATCAACTGAAGTTCACTGCTGAACGAAACACACTGAAATCCCCCACCCCAACACAATTACGTACTGGTACCTAAAGCGCAAATGTAACGGCATACAATTCTTAGCCCTATTAATTACGATTATAATAAAAAATGTCAGCTTGTTAGGTAATAATTTCAACATTTACTGGTATATTCAGTAAGAAATTACATAATTCTTGTCTTGTGCATTTCTTAGTATAGGTCTACCTTATCCATTGCAAGTAACGTTCTTGAAACAACTAAAATACAGTATGAATTACTTTTATTCAGCAATTTAAGATCAATATCATTCCTAAGGACACGTGGTTTGAGCCCTTTTCTCTTTTATTTTTTTGTTTTGTGAATTCTTACAACATTAAGAGCACAATGATCGGAGAGTTCAAATGCTTGTGAATGCCTAGCTTTTGTTGAAAATCGCCATGTGTACGAAAATAGAGTGGCTCACTCCTTAAAGGTTTATTGTTAGTATGACTATTATAATTCTTGTTATTACAGAATATAAACGGAATATTAAAGTCTCGAATTAAGGTCTAATTATATATACTACTACTTCATCCACACGACATGGCAGTTCAATACATAGTTTGTAAAGCAACATAAAGTTCAACATTTGGACAACAGATGGTGGCAGTACGCTCGCTCATCTCTACTAAAGATCTTTTAATGTTTCCCTGAGGTATGCTATAATATAAACTTTTATCACAGTCTACTATATACAGTCGCGAAGCTCAATATGTAATAAAATGCAAACATGGGTAGTTGCCCACCACTAGGATCGCTACTATCGCCTCATCATCGCAGATCTCTCTCCTAGCCGCCGACAAAATATGTTACACTTTCGTTGTCGTGTTTTTTTGGAAAAAATTACCACCTTCCTTCCATTATTGAAATATTAAATGCATAAAGTTAATTTATTATTTTAATGAATGCATATTAAATTCCACCATAAACTCGAAGATACCTGCAAGAAATAAGCTAATATAATTTTTGTTTGTGCAAAACGAACTGAAATTTACTATAATAGCTTCACTCATTCAAGATTATAGCGATAGCGATAATTAACTATGAAACCAATAAATATTAATTTGCATTTCTCTTTACAACAATAATAATGGAAATATGAATTAATGGAGTAACTTACGTGCACCGGTACTTGTAGTGTATGCTTACGTAGTTAAAGTGGGATGAGGTTAAGCAATAATAATCACACCAGAATTGGAAATAAAACGTGATCAATAAATTTTATTGTAACAGACTTTTTCTACGTCCCTAGTAAAGCAACAAATAAAAATAACAAAATTAACAGCTGAAATTAAAAACATATCCTTTGAAGAAAAAATTAGGCCTAAGCAATAATAATCCCACCAGAATTGAAAATAAAACGTGATCAATAAATTTCATTAAAACAAACTTAATTTTGGTACGTTTTTAGTAAAATAACACATAAAAATAATAACAAAATTATTAGGTACAATTAAAAATATATCCTCTGAAAAAAAAAGTAGACCTAACCTTTATTTCTCTGGAAATTTAGCAGCCTAAGTGACAGAACTTTAACCGGTATCTAATGTCCTTTCGGTTAGACTGAAACATTTCATTGTGAAATTTAAGGATATAATGTATTCTAACAGTCACAAAGAACTTCAAATTAAGAGTTTTGTTTTCTGCACAGCATTCTTGTGGAAAGCCAGGAGCCTTTCTGAATCTTTCGGAAATCGGAAAAAGGATAACTCTGGCCTCTTTCTCTTACTGTTGCTACAATTTATAGCACTACAAACGTCTCCTCCTTGTCCCATATTATTATTCCAATTATTATATTTTAGCCATTAACATTTTCATTATAACCAATAACGAACATTTCACAAGCATCAATGTGAAATACGCAACGACAGAAATACGACACAGTCCAAAGTCGACCATGGACTGTCTATTGTTTCTAGTTGCTAACCTCTTGGAGCGCTTTATCACGAGATTTGCAAAAAAAAAAAAACACCTCAAGCTTCGCGACTGTATATAGTAGACTGTGGTATACGACAGAATATGAGGAAATGGCGTCGTTGTTATGTTTCCATAATTACCAAGTATGTTTGCTGTTATATTTATGTTCCCATCGTGAATGATGGTATGACTTCCTGATTTTACCGTAACGTTTACATTCTTAAGTTAATGCTTACGTTATGTTGAATTTTCATTGTGACTGAGCCTTCAGACTTTTTATTTCACTATGTTAATATGATAGTGTATTACATTTTTGTTTTACATAATATTTCTTTTTATATATTGTTGTAGTGAATAACAAACCACATTTCCAAATTTTCAAAGGAGAATGATTGCCCGTTGCTAGAAAACACAGCCTTATATCTAGAGAAACTTGGTTCCACTTCTGCAGAAACAATGACGACATATTTGAAATATTTTACACAAGAATTATCTATCTCAAAATCTGTATCATTATTAATAAATTTCTTCATTTGTAATTGTCACAAATTTTAAATACAGCTAAATACCATAATGTTTATCCAGAATTTTTTTTCATCTTCTTTGCTGCATTTTTTTTTTTCCTATTTCTGGTTCCAACTATTCAGTTCGTCACAATATCATTGGCTACATGTTATATTCTGTCTGTAGAAAATACACCTAATATAACATTGACAAGTATCAGCCTTGTTATTTCAATATGTTAATATGATAGTGTATTACGTTTTTGTTTTACATAATATTTCATTTCATATATTGTTGCAGTGAATAACAAAAAAACATTTGTGCGAGATCGTGCGTATTTGCTTGGTTTCCGCACAAAACCAATTCGCGGAAAGTCTAAAATTCCACATTCAGTTTTCCCAACCTAACACACATAACAATTTCCCTCTTCTTACCGCTTAAGTGACATATTGATTTTACTGCTTTAGGCTTTTAACATATTATTTTTAGAGACGTTCAATATAGTAATAATTATAAATTTGAAACTTACCACTGCAATTTCACCTAAATTGTACTGTTAATTATTGTTTTTAAATTATTGCAAAAATTAAGTAAACCCTACAACTCCACTAAAGTTATTGCATTCGTGATGAAAGTAACATTAAGGAAGCCGTGAAAAATCAACAAGATTCCAGATGCCGATGTTATTACTGCAATATGTTATATAAATAATATTGTTAAAATATTAAAATGAAAAATAAATCATTACATAACCTTACCGTTTGTTTTAAGTTCGCATTTATAGACTGGGGGGGGGGGAAGACAGAAGTATATCACGGCCTGCTGGAGTATAGTAAACATAGAAAACATTTTAAAGCAACAATGTTGAAGATAGGTATTTTTATTTTGCTAATTTGCCGTCATTGAACAAAAACCAACATGGAGATTTCATTGCAACTAATTAGAAATTCCTCTTTCAGGTATGTAATAAACGATCTTCGCACGAAATAATGTACGATACACGAGCGGTATGTTTGTTTTATGTTCGAGGAAAAGTTTGAAAAAGCGAAACGTAGTTGAGCTTTTTTAATTTCCGAGAACATGAAAACTTCAACATACCGCTCTTTTAACGCATATTACTATTTCAAATTTTGAAAGGATAATGATTGCCTCTTGCTAGAAAACACAGCCTTATATCTAGAGAAACTTAGTTCCACTTCTGCAGGAGAACATGTTTGAAATATTTTACACAAGCATTATTTATCTCAAAATCTGTATCATTATTACAAATTTCCCCATTTGAAATTGAGTTATAAATTTCGTCCTCGGCATCTTGCTATTATTCTTCTTCACAGGACGTTGAATGTTGCTTGTTACGAGTAGCAGTATTCGGTCGTAATGTAACCGATCAACTAAAGTTCACTGCTGAACGAAACACACTGAAATCCCCCACCCAACGCAATTACGTACCGGTACCTAAAGTCAGAGGCGTATGAAGCGCAATGTAATGGCATACAATCCTTAGCCGTATTAATTACTATTATAATAAAAAATGTCAGCTTGTTAGGTAATAATCTTAACATTTACTCGTATATTCAGTAAGTACGTAAGAAATTACTGTACATAATTCTTGTCTTGTGCATTTCTTAGTAGCCTATAGGTCTGCCTTATCCATTGCCTGTAACGTTCTTGAAATAACTAAAATATGAATTACTTTTATTCAGTAATTTAAGATCAGTATCCTTCCTAAGGACACGTGGTTTGAGCCCCTTTTTCTTTTATTTCTTTATTTTGTGTCGTCTTACAACATTAGGAGCACAATGATCAGAGAGTTCAAATGCTTGTGAATACCTGGTTTTTGTTAAAAATCGCCATGTATGTGAAAATAGAATGGCTTACTCCTTAAAGGTTTATTGTTAGTATGGCTATTATAATTATTATTATTACAGAATATAAACAGAATATTAAAGTCTCGAATTAAGGTCGAATTATATATACTATACTATTTCATCCACATGACTGTTCAATACATGGTTTGTAAAGCAACATGAAGTGCAACATTGGGACAACAGATGGCGGCAGTGCGCTCGCTCATCTCTACTAAAGAACTTTTAATGTTTCACTGAGGTATGCTATAATATTATAAACTTTTATCAGAACCTGGCCAACACTGTCAACTCGTATCCGATCTCTTTGCTCGGCGAATATGATCTGCAGAATATGAGACTCGTAGAAGTTTAAAGTTTATATCCAGATATTGGTCTACTTCGAACAACAGTTCTTGTACACTTACGTTCAAAGATATGTGTTCCGACTAATCGATAGTGATCGATAATTTGTTGGTGTAAATGTGGATTCTTTAGTTACTGCTTCTATGAATAGATGATGAAGATAATAGTACTGTTTTCAATTGCAGATAAATATTCCCGCATTATGGAATTCAACTTTTTATCCCACTCAACTAATTGTAAAACAACACTGGGTTTAGCTGGAAACCGCTGATATTGTCAATTGGGATAATAATTAATGCTTAATCTACATAATCATTTTCTCTGACACTTTTTTTTAACTATCCAAATAATCCTGCCATCTATTGAGAACTAGCGGAACTGTTTCAAAGTTTGTCAATTTTTTTATATCTTTGGTTCTGACTTATCCCGTGGTTGGAAAGTTCGCTTACACGATCATAAAATCGTAGGTTGGATAACTTTGAACGTCAGTGTACAAACGAACTATGTTCTAGAAAAGGTTTGAATTTGTCCACTGCTAGAAAATGAAAAAAATAAATCACGACGTTCCGAAAATAGGATTCTATCTTAGTCTTCAGGTGAACAAAATCGAGTGAGAAGGGCAATCTAATCAATTAGGGTCATTACAATGGAAGAAGTTCCAATCTATGCCTCTCTAAAATATAATAAACCATTACTTTGATCTTCCTTTCGATCAGAACTTTTTTATTTTATTCATATAACAATATTATCACTTACTTATTTACAAATGGCTTTTAAGGAATCCGAAGGTTCATTGCCGCCCTCACATAAGCCCGCCATCGGTCCCTATCCTGTGCAAGATTAATCCACTCTCTATCATCATATCCCACCTACCTCAAATCCATTTTAATATTATCCTCCCATCTACGTCTCGGCCACCCTAAAAGTCTTTTTCCCTCCGGTTTCCCAAGTAACACTCTATATGCATTTCTGGATTCGCCCATACGTGCTACATGCCCTGCCCATCCCAAACGTCTGGATTTAATGTTCCTAATTATGTCAGATGAAGAATACAATGCGTGCAGTTCTGCGTTGTGTAACTTTCTCCATTCTCCTGTAACTTCATCCCGCTTAGCCCCAAATAGTTTCCTAAGCACCTTATTCTCAAACATCCTTAATCTCTGTTCCTCTCTCAAAGTGAGAGTCCAAGTTTCACAACCATACAGAACAATCGGTAATATAACTGTTTTATAAATTCTAACTTTTAGATTTTTCGACAGCAGACTGGACGATAACAGTTTCTCAACCGAATAATAACAGGCATTTCCCATTTTTATTCTGTGTTTAATTTACTCCCGAGTATCATTTATATTTGTTACTGTTGCTCCCAGATATTTGAACTTCTCCACCTCTTCAAAAGATTAATTTCCAATTTTTATATTTCCATTTCGTACAATATTCTGGTCACGAGACATAATTATATACTTTGTCTTTTCGGGATTTACTTCCAAACCTATCTCTTTACTTGCTTCCAGTAAAATTTCCGTGTTTTCCCTAATCGTTTGTGGATTTTCTGCTAACATATTCACGTCATCCCCATAGACAAGCAGCTGATGTATCCCGTTCAATTCCAAACCCTCTCTGTTATCCTGAACTTTCCTAATGGCATACTCTAGAGCAAAGTAAAAAAGTAAAGGTGATAGTGCATCTCCTTGCTTTAGCCCACATTGAATTGGAAACGCATCTGATAGAAACTGACCTACACGAACTCTGCTGTACTTTTCACTGAGACACATTTTAATTAATCAAACTAGTTTCTTGGGAATATCAAATTCAATAAGAATATCATATAAGACTTCTCTCTTAACCGAGTCATATGCCTTTTTGAAATCTATGAATAACTGATGCACTGTACCCTTATACTCCCATTTTTTCTCCATTATCTGTCGAATACAAAATATCTGGTCAATAATTGATCTATTGCACCTAAAACCACACTGATGATCCCCAATATAATAATTGCTCATAATTTGTGTGTACGTTTTGTAAGCAATGTTCGCAAATATGATCATATTACCCCACCCCTTGAAGCAATAGGTTAGCTTGAACTGTGAGTAGATAAAAGGAGAAATTTACATTCAGTTCTCTTTTTCTTCGAAATCTTGAACTCTTCTATTCCTTCGTACCTGTCCTCTCGCTTCACTTACCATTCTTCCCTTCATAATCAGAACACATGTTCTGGCCGTAAAACAATACTAATAATACCATCCCATCGCACCTCCTCATACTCATCCTCTTTCACAATAGTCCTGCCAAGACTCTGGATTTCGCTATCTGGTAGCTTCAGAGACCGTCGAAATAAAATTTTGAATTCGAACACACACTTCCTAGGCACATGGTCAGTAATTGATACTCGTTCAGATATGACTTCTTCTACTTAGTTCTCTTAATCTAGTATAAAACATTTAAATCTCCGGTAATTTCATCGCTATATAGTCTACTTGTTCTAGGTTTAATTTGTACTTCAGCAAACAAATTATTTTTTTGTTCTTAATTTGTAAAATAAATCGTCTAGCTTTTATTAATCAGGTAATCATTTAGTACTTCAAAATTTATTGTAATTTGTAAATTTAATATTAATAGTAATAATAGTTTTAATTAAAATGTGTCTTAGTGAAACTTACAGCAGAGTCCGTATAGGCCAGTTTCTATCTGATGCTTTTCCAATTCACTGCGGGCTAAAGCAGGGAGATGCACTATCACCTTTACTTTTTAACTTTGCTCTAGAATATGCCATTAGGAAAGTTGAGGATAACACAGAGGGTTTGGAATTGAACGGGTTACATCAGCTGCTTATCTATGCAGATGACGTGAATATGTTAGGAGAAAATCCACAAACAATTAGGGAAAACGCGGAAATTCTTGTTGAAGCAAGTAGAGCGATAGGGTTGGAAGTAAATCCCGAAAAGACTAAGTATATGATTATGTCTCGTGCCCAGAATATTGTACGAAATGGAACTATAAAAATTGGAGATTTATCCTTCGAAGAGGTGGAAAAATTCAAATATCTTGGAGCAACAGTAACAAATCTAAATGACACTCGGGAGGAAATTAAACGCAGAATAAATATGGGAAATGCCTGTTATTATTCGGTTGAGAAGTTTTTGTCATCTAGTCTTCTGTCAAAAAGTCTGAAAGTTAGAATTTATAAAACAGTTATATTACGGGTTGTTGTGTATGGTTGTGAAACTTGGACTCTCGCTTCGAGAAAGGAACAGAGATTAAGGGTGTTTGAGAATAAGGTTCTTAGGAAAATATTTGGGGCTAAGAGGGATGAAGTTACAGGAGAATGGAGAAAGTTACACAACGCAGAGCTGCAAGCAATGTATACTTCACCTGACATAATTAGGAACATAAAATCCAGACGTTTGAGATGGGCAGGACATGTAGCACGTATGGGCGAATCCAGAAATGCATATAGAGTGTTAGTTGGGAGGCCGGAGGGAAAAAGACCTTTGGGGAGGCCGAGACGTAGATGGGAAGATAATATTAATATGGATTTGAGGGAAGTAGGATATGATGGTAGAGACTGGATTAATCTTGCTCAGGATAGGGACCAATGGCGGGCTTATGTGAGGGCGGCAATGAACCTACTGGTTCCTTAAAAGCCAGTAAGTAAGTAAGTAAGTAAGATAGTTTTAATATAATTCCCCTGGTAGAGGGAAAGAGAAGGTCTGATGCCGTTAGGAAAAATAAAGAGTTTGGAATTGAACGGGTTACATCTGTTTATGTGAATGACGTGAGTATGTTTGGAGAAAATCCATAAAGGATTAGGGGAAACACGGGAATTTTACTTGAAGCAAGTAAGGAGACAGGTTTGGAAGTAAACCCAGAAAACACAAAGTATGTGATTATGTCTCGTCACGAGAACATAATACGACATGGAAATAATATATACAAATTGGAAAATTTTCTTTGGAAAGGTGGAAAAATTCAAATACCTTGGAGCACAGTAAAAAATATAAATGACACTCGAGGGGAAATTGAATGCAGAATAAATATGGGAAATGTCTGTTATTATTCGGTTGAGAAATTTTTATTATCCAGTCTGCTTTCGAAAAGGTTGAAAGTTAGAATTTATAAAGCAGTTATATTAATTACTAGTTGTTCTGTATGGTTGTGAAACTTGGATTCTTACTTTGAGAGAGGAACAGATGTTAAGAGTGTTCGAGAATAAGATACTTAGGAAAATATTTGGGCTAAGAGGGATGAAGTTACAGGAGAATGGAAAAAGTTACACAATGCAGAACTGCACGCATTGTGTTCTTCACCTACCATAATTAGGAACATTGAATGCAGGTGTTTGAGATGGGCAGGGCATGTAGCACATATGGGTGAATCTACGAATGGTAGCGGGAGAAGGGAAGAGAGAACAGTGTATTTTCCAAACGTCACAGAAACGTCATTGAAGGCTTCGGGCTTGTGGATGGGGGAACGAACTCTTTCCCCATGCTTCCAGCCCTTTCTTTCCCAGTTCTACAACCCTTGACTGGATTAATCTTGCTCAGGATAGGGGCCTATGGCGTTGTTATGTGAGGGCGGCAATGAACTTTCAGGTTGCTTAAAAGCCATTTGTAAGTAAATAAGTATTGTTATTATTGTTATTATTATTATTACTATTATTTACATTAATACATCACATATTCATTTTGTACGAGGTCTCGCCCACCTCATTGAATACTACACGGCTACTATGAAGTAGCCAATATGTATTATTACTATTTAAATAGTAATAATTTACATTAATTTTTTTAATCTTTGCGGAGGAGGAAAATTTCTTTGGTTGAAAGATATTTATTGTATTGTAGAAAAAATAGTAATAATAATAATAATAATAATAATAATAATAATAAGAAGAAGAAGAAGAAGAAGAAGATGTGTCTAATGTAGATATAGTACTCCATAGAAGTTAGTATGGTCTCGGAAGCATAGCTCATAATACTGGGTGTTCAGTTCAAAGTGTGTCATGGGTCGCTGTATGCCGTCATGTGGCTAGCCGATGAGCCTAGAGAATTCAATCTTCCTACACTTCCGCAGAGGCGTATTACCTATGATCCAGAGAAGTTGCCGAGCAAGTATGGCGTTCATTCTGAAGAGTACGTACCGATACGTACGGTAACGCCGGTAGTGGCAGGAATGTGAACTGTTTGGAAACACGTGCTGTAGGGATATGGGGAGAGGGTTAAGACGATTACTTACGTATTTGTTGACATTAACTTCGACGGTCAACATGGACACGGAGCATTTGATTTGTGTTGTGGAATGTTACCGTACGCAACCGATGATAACAAATACCCTGCGTACGACTTGCCCGCGCAAAACACAGTTCGAAAGAGGTTATGGTAGCACACAGACCGTACAGACCGCCATCTGTTGCTACGACGTTCAAGTTATATCGTACACGTTCTCAAGTTCAGATTGAAGAACGCCTTGAATAATAGGCAACTTCTCTGACATATAAGGTGAAACTCGCTTCAAATCGGTGACTCAAGAACAGTGACGTCATGAGTCATTTTGAACTGAACACCCAGTATAATGAATATTTACTGAGAAAAAATAATGCAATAATAATTGGTATCAAAGCTTCATAAATAACGGAAATCCTCATGAAATCACAATTAGAAGTTTAGAAAGTTATGGCCCGATGAAGAATCACCTTTTTCGCTCTCATATGTTGCAGGATGTAACTATAATAGAGATAGAAATAGCTAATATTTTGTGTTGCTTTACACACATTTTACAGGGCGAGTGAATCTCGTTCCGACCTGTGTGTTAATGGATTCTCGCACAGAGCATAAAAGTACACGCAGCGAATTTCCATGTCGCTCTCTTTGCCCTCAAGACCCATTATTGAAATGGAATGCATTCCACGACGTTACAACATCCACACCAATTAGTGTGTGACTTTTCCGCATCTCTCATTTTTGCTGTTGTCAACATGGGAATTCCCCTCCTCCCTGCTAAGCCATCTGTTTACTACGGTTCGCTTGGGTTTCGCTTGTGATCTGAATTCTCATTATTTTCATCCAGATTCTGGCTCTTCTCTAGAAAGCAACAGAAGATACACTCACATCGGTTCTCATAGCGTGTTTTGAGTTCCTTATTTCTGCCAGATTCCGAGCTTTACAAGTGGATTGACATATTAGTTTCTCTCTTTGAAATATATCAACGGGACAGATCCTTTTTATAGAGTTGTAATTTTGTGTACCATAAATTATGTAATTTTGGGGACAATTCTACAACAACCTTTTTTACTTAGATGATGGTTGCTTAAGTGGGGCCCCTTCTGATGTTTTACAAGACCTTAGTAAAATCATTCAATTCGGTTCAACTATAGGGTTAGAACTTAATCCTGATAAATGTTAAATTTATTTTTGTTCTAAGTTTAATCACTCTGTTTTCTCTTCTTTCGAAAAACTTGCTCCGGGTATTTTACTAATGTCAAACTCCACTTTAACAATTCTTGGATCTCCCGTCTTTTTGGAAGCTGCAGATCACATCGCTGAACAAAAACTAATTTCTTTGCAATATTTCATCGATCGTTTAAAACTAATACATCCTCATATTTCTTATTATCTTCTTAAAAATTGTTTTCTAATCCCTAAGATGACTTACTTTATGCGTACTACTCCTTTATGGCTCCTTCCATCTTTCCTACATAAAACTGATGCTCCTTTTCGATCCAGTTTGGAAATGATCCTAAATATATGTTTTACCGAAACTAGTTAATCAGTGCGGTTTTCGGCGTAATAGATCGACTATTGATCAGATTTTTTGTATTCGACAGATAATGGAGAAAAAATGGGAGTATAAGGGTACAGTGCATCAGTTATTCATAGATTTCAAACAGGCATATGACTCGGTTAAGAGGAAAGTATTATATGATATTCTTATTGAATTTGGTATTCCCAAGAAACTAGTTCGATTAATTAAAATGTGTCTCAGTGAAACATACAGCAGAGTCCGTATAGGTCAGTTTCTATCTGATGCTTTTCCAATTCACTGCGGGCTAAAGCAGGGAGATGCACTATCACCTTTACTTTTTAACTTCGCTCTAGAATATGCCATTAGGAAAGTTCAGGATAACAGGCAGGGTTTGAAATTGAACGGGTTACATCAGCTTCTTGCCTATGCGGATGACGTGAATATGTTAGGAGAAAATACACAAACGATTAGGGAAAACACGGAAATTTTACTTGAAGCAAGTAAAGCGATCGGTTTGGAAGTAAATCCCGAAAAGACAAAGTATATGATTGTCTCGTGACCACAATATTGTACGAAATGGAAATATAAAAATTGGAGATTTATCCTTCGAAGAGGTGGAAAAATTCAAATATCTTGGAGCAACAGTAACAAATATAAATGACACTCGGGAGGAAATTAAACGCAGAATAAATATGGGAAATGCGTGTTATTATTCGGTTGAGAAGCCCTTATCATCCAGTCTGCTGTCCAAAAATCTGAAAGTTAGAATTTATAAAACAGTTATATTACCGGTTGTTCTGTATGGTTGTGAAACTTGGACTTTCACTCTGAGAGAGGAACATAGGGTAAGGGTGTTTGAGAATAAGGTGCTTAGGAAAATATTTGGGGCTAAGCGGGATGAAGTTACAGGAGAATGGAGAAAGTTATACAACACAGAACTGCACGCATTGTATTCTTCACCTAACATAATTAGGTACATTAAATCCAGACGTTTGAGATGGGCAGGGCATGTAGCACGTATGGGCGAATGCAGAAATGCATATAGAGTGTTAGTTGGGAGACCGGAGGGAAAAAGACCTTTAGGGAGGCCGAGACGTAGATGGGAGGATAATATTAAAATGGATTTGAGGGAGGTGGGGTGTGATGATAGAGACTGGATTAATCTTGCACAGGATAGGGACCGATGGCGGGCTTATGTGAGGGCGGCAATGAACCTTCGGGTTCTTTAAAAGCCATTTGTAAGTAAGTAAGTCCCGACACTAGTTGGACTCAAGCCTCTCTCCCAGTTAAATTTGGTGGTGTTAGCATTCGGAAACTTTCTGACGTTTGTATATCTTTCTTTCTTCTGCCTTTGGAATTTTCCGTTGCATTAAATCGCTCTTTCCTTTATACAGTGATGCAGCTGAAATCTCTCACGAGCTTGGTTACACGCATTACCTTCTCCTCACATCGGCACCCTAATAGATAGTACATCCTTTAAAATCGCAATAGCTTTACGCCTTGGTTGTAAACTCTGCCAGCCACACCAATGTATTTGCGGGGGAATTGCTGATATTTACGGCCATCATGCACTCAGCTGTGCGAGGAGCAAGGGTCGCTTTCCCAGACATACATCACGCAATGATATCATTAAAAGATCTCTGACTTCTTGTGGCATCCCGTCTCTTTTGGAACCACCAGGTATTAGTCGCGCGGATGGTAAACGACCCGATGGTCTTACCTTAATTCCATGGTCTAGAGGAAAATCTTTAATTTGGGACTCCACTTGCGTTGACACTCTAGCTCCATCTCACTTGCCGAATACCTCCAGACGCGCAGCATCTGCTGCTGAATTAGCCGTGAAGAAGAAGGTCAATAAATATGCTCATCTTTTAGGCAATTATATCTTTGTCCCATTTGCTGTGGAGACCTTCGGTCCTTGGAGTCATGACGCTAAAGTTGTGGTATCTCAAATCGGCAAAATTTTGATCTCCATTACTGGTGATCGCCGTTGCACTACTTATTTGCGTCAACGTTTAAGTATTGCAATTCAACGCGGAAATGCAATGAGCGTTTTGGGTACTCTTCCCAAGTCCAGCCCTTTGGATGAACTATTTTTCTTGTAAAATTTATTTAGTATAGATAGATAAATTTAGAAGTATTTTTTTTTTCCATTACAAGATATTTTATACAAAAAAATTATATTTAGTTGTAATACTTGAAAATGTACAGGGACATCATTTTATTTTTACTAACATTTTTAATATTAACCTGGCTATACCTTTCTATTAACGACTGAAACAGGAAACACCGCTTGCTCCCCCTTCCACGACTGGAGTTCGAGAATACTGGCGTAAAATACAAATCACTTTACTAGGTATAGGAGGGAAGAAAAGTAGTTCATCCATTTATGTAAACTAGGAAATATCGCAATTTTGAGTTTGATAATTTTCATTAGGTTTTTTTTTCATCAAAAACAGTACTGTATTAACACTCACGAATTGAGCTATCCATTCGGACGTATTCATTATGCAGTGTATATTGTACTGTTACAGCACATTAGCGTGCAATATAGAGAAAGAAGTTAAATTGAAAAATAATCATAATATGGATATTTAAACACATTTTTGAAAATGGTGGCCGTTCATTTCGATACAGGCTTCAGTTCTTTTGTGCATATTATTGCACTATAGGCTATTGTACCTAATTTCAATTACCAGTTTCGTCCTTCGTACGAGTAGCTTACGTTGAAATAATTCTGTACCTACTCTGTAAAAGAGTACCTTACGTACTGTAAATTCAATCTTCACTTCTGCCGATCCGAAAAGATAAAATTACTCAGACATGCTATCTACTGTCCGTTCAAGTGGTTTTGTCGCAGGGTCGTAAAAAGGGCGGGGATCACGTGACAGTTAACAAGGCCCTTTTATTTAAGTTATTTTAAACACTTGTATATTATTACGTAGACGTCCAATTCCTAACAGAAATTAATGTTTTCAGAAAAGAGCTAAGAAAGCCCAGCTACTAGACTTAACAGAGGGGCGAACAGAAGCCGGTGGGGGAAACCGGGATGCGACGTAGGCAAACGGACGACAATACCTGTGCGAAAATATGATTCAATATTGAAAGCTCTTTCGTCACTGGAAAACGCGAACATATTTCTGGAACGTACTATACACGCTAACTCAGTACTGCTTACGCGCCCTCGGCTCTGTGTCGTGAACGGTTGGAAGTTTACTAGTAGAAGGGGTGGGAGTGAAGTACATTCCAAAACTCAGGTACAATAAAAATTGAAGTAAAAATAAAATGATGTCCCTGTAGTATAGTTACAAAATGCAGTACACAACCTTCATGAAATCTATGAACTCCTGCATACCTATATTCTGAGAATCTGTATATAAGGAAACTTGTAGTAGATGAAACAATAAAAGTACTAGCATGTTCCTGGTATATGGAGTATGATATAACTTAGAAGAATGATCGAGGAAAAATGACAAAGGATTTGTTAAAGCCTTTGGATTGTATGACATGCCTTCAATTTTGGCATATAGGCCTAATCAAGTTCACAGGTTTTCGGTCTAGTTCGTATCACAGCGTGTTATACACATTACAAACGTAACCAAACTTATACGTTACAAGAGCGGTATGTTGACGTTTTCATGTTCGAGGAAAAGATTGAAACAGCGAAACGTAATTGAGCTTGTTTAATTTCCGAGAACATGAAAACAAACATACCGCTCGTGTATCGTACATTATTTTGTGCGAAGATCGTTTATTACATATCTGAAAGACGAATTTCTAATTAGTTGCAATGAAATCTCCATGTTGGTTTCTGTTTAATGACGGCAACTTCGGAAAACCAAAATATCTTTCTTCAACATTGTTGCTATAAAATGTTTTCTGTGTTTACTATACTCCAGCAGGCCGTGATATACGTCTGTCTTTTTTTCCCCAGTCTATAAATGCGAACTTAAAACAAACGGTAAGGTTATATAATGATTTATTTTTCATTTTAATATTTTAACCATATTATTTATATAACATATTGCAGTAATAACATCGGCATCTGGAATCTAGTTGATTTTTTCACGGCTTCCTTAATGTTACTTGTATCAGGAATGCAATAAGTTTCGTGGAGTAGTAGACTTACTTAATTTTTGCAAATATTTAAAAACAATAATTAACATTGCAATTTAGGTGAAATTGCAGTGGTAAGTTTCCAATTCATAATTATTACTATGTTAAACGTCTCTAAAAATAATATGTTAAAAGCCTAAAGCAGTAAAATGAATGTCGCGCTTAAGCGGTGAGAAGAGGGAAATTGTTATGTGTGTTACGTTGGGAATACTGAATGTGGTATTTCACACTTACCGCGTATTGGTTCTGTGCGGAAAACAAGCAAATACGCACGATCTCGCAAAAAATGATTTTGAGGGGAGAGGATGGTATTTTTTGGTGAAAAATAAGTAAATTAAAAAAATAGTACATTATGCAACGAGCCTATAATGAAGGTAATTAAGAAGTGCGTATGGATATTTATGAAACGAGCGCAAGCGAGTTTCATAATTTTCATACGAGCTTCTTAATTACCATTATAGGCGAGTTTCATACGACTTTATGCTCGACCATATTTCTAACTTGATATTATTAATTTTTTAGCAATGTCCCGTATGTTGTGAGATGTGCGCAGACGCGAAAGTATTGATTTTTTCCGAGGAACAGATGTCCACATTGACCTTGGTAGGCCATAAGAACTTACAGAGATAACATTGAAATTAAATTAGACATTGAAAAACGAGATGAGAAATTGAATTTATTTGAATATTATTTACAATTAACGCTAATTATTATAGTAACAGGACATAACCTTCTGCGACAGTATTGGATTTCCAGCCTCCGTGACGTTCCGCTAATTCTCTTTCGATTGCATATCCGAGAATAATCGATACTTGCGGTTTTATAACGGTAGAAAGCTGACCTGTCATTGGCTGAACAGTTGTAACCTGAGTCGTCATTGGCTGAAAGACCTGACCTTTAATGAGTAGGTGTACTTTAATGACATGCAGTAAAGGTTTGCTACCAGGTGTATAATTACTACATTTCGGCATGGTCGAGCATAAAATTCTTTAAAATTCTCTTTGATATGTGTGAAAAGCATTGCATAACATTTTGTGGGTATTTGTGCCCTTATCGCATGTTGAGTCGCCATTTTTAAACTTTCTGGGTTATAGATTTTTAAATCAAAAAAAAAAAAAATCTTTAAAATACTCTTAGATATGTGTGAAAAGCATAGCATAACATTTTGTGGGTATTTGTGCCCTTATCGGATGTTGAGAAGTCATTTTTAAACTTCCTGGACTAAGGATTTTTAAATCACATGCCACCTTTTATCGGTTTCCAGTAACTTAATTTTTTTTGCTACATTGCCAGACAAAAATGGATATAATTTCTGAACTATTAAAGATACATGCATGAAATTTAGAACACACATTCTTTAGACTATTAGGAAACTTTTCTCTGTAACAGAATTTTGTTAACTGATTTCATTTTAAAATACGTCCGTTTGTTTGCAAGAAAGGAAATCAGAAAATTGTTACTAAATTTTAATTGTTTATTTTACAGACGTAGGGACTAATATCAAAATTCTGTTACAGACAGTTTGTAGAATATGCGTTTGCAAATACATTGCAAAAAACTGTTTGAATCTATCTTTAAAAACGGCTTAGATATATCGGTTTTAGTACAATTCTACATTGGGTATGTCTTTTTTCAAATTTGGGCCCCCAAATATATATATATTTTTCAAAATATTTATATTTAGTTGAGTTGCTACAGCTATGAGCTCTCTACACACAAACAATTAATATTTTACACCAAATAGGAAAAAAGTTTAAAAAAATACCATCCTCTCCCCTTAATGGTCACTAAAAGATTCTTTATAACGTCTTTCTTTGACATTTATATCATTTATAATTTGCATATTTACAATTCTTGTATATCTATGCATTACTATTTACAGCTACTACGTCTTGTAAAATTGTTCGTCGCTATTTTTTTGTGTTGTCCTCACACGTTATTTCCTTCCACTGATGGAATATCTTATTATTCTACTAGCCGTACCCGTGCGCTCCGCTGCACCCGTTAGAAATAGGTATAAAGTAATTACATAATTAAAATACGATATTTGATCCAGGGAAGATTCGTGTTTGATAGAAGGATAAATCGTTTAATATGTTACTTAATTTAAATTGTATTTAAATAATTAAAATGCGATCATTTTGGTTCAGAGACCACTCATCTGGTGCAATGACAATTCCTTTAACATGTTTCTTAATTTTTATTACATGCATCCATACTTCAATGAAGACTGACATATCATTTAGTTTTAATGTGTATACTTTATTTTACTTGCTATATGTTTCCATTGAATTATTGTAATAACTTATTTTTAACCCTTGTTTTCTACGTATTCAGTAAATGGCGCTTGGGCGACTACGGTTCTGAACCCTTCAAATAACTTAAATTATATTATATTATATTATATTAAAAATGTGTTGATAACGGATGTACACCGATAAGTAAGTTTTTAATTTGTTTTGGGGGCTCTTGAATCTCAGGCGGAACAAATTTTATTTTACAACAGCGCAACATAATCTGCTTGGCTCATTACCCAATTTTTTTGCATTGCATTTAATGCATATGTATTTTATGTATTTTAACACGATTCAATTGAGCATAGTTAAAATTTGGATTATAAAATAATGGAATGCTAAGCTAACATATTATTACTGCATACTAAATCAATACACTCTTGTGCTTCGTTAATTATCTGAGATTAAACATTATTTTAAGAAATACAGGATACAAATACATAGAATAGCCTATCAAGTTGTTTGTGCATAAGAAGCTATTTTAATCTTATCTGTCCTCAATTCACTCCGAAGTTGCTGTAATAACATTATAGCATTATGTCCATATAGAGAAACTACACTTTCCAATTGTGAAATAATAATTAATTACACAAATCGGTTAATTTAGCTTCCGATATTACTTCATACAAACACAGAAACATTTTCTGTAGGCTATGATTCATAGCTTTCGATTGTTGTTGACTAAGGCCCCTTATAGACGAATTCATTTGTTTATTTCATTACACCGCCTTAGATGGCAGTTATTTTAATTTTGAAACTCATTTATCTCATTAAATATCAGTCCTATCAAAATTTTTCAAAGAATAAACCTTATCGGAAAAGATGTTTAAAGAAATATTTGTTATGTAACATTTTTAAAAAAAATCAATAATAAGCGAGATATTTCGAATTATTTAATTCAGGCCCCCTGATAACCCCCCTTTTAAATAATGTATTTTGAATGCCATATAGCCTAAAATCTAAGTTACAACGAACTTAATTTATATTCCAATTTTCATCGAAATCCGTTCAGCCATTATCGCGTGAGAAGGTAACAAACATACAGACAGACAGACAGACATACAAACAAAAATTTCAAAAAAGAGATTTTCGGTTTCAGAGTGGTTAATTATATATGTTAGGACCAATTATTTTTGGAAAATCGAAAATTACCAGAAAAATTTCGGCTACAGATTTATTATTAGTATAGATAATAGAATTCTATAATAGAATACTTATATTATCATATCATATCATATCATATCATATCATATCATATCATATCATATCATATCATATCATATCATATCATATCATATCATATCATATCATATCATATCATAATCTCTTCACATGCACGCAAAATAGCCTCATACTAGCCATACCAACACATAATTCATCGTATTCATCATCATACAGAATCTCGCTTTCGTGCTTGTGGAATACCCTACCCAGTGACATCAGAGACTGTCGGAATTTAGTAGCGTTCAAAAGCAAACTTATTAATCATTTTCTTACTGCGTAGATTAGGTTTAATTTTTACTTAGTTAATAAAAAAAATGTCTCTCTTCTTAATTTTTACAATGAACTGTCTAGCTTTTATTAGTCTGTTAATTCTTTTAGTGCTTTGATTTTTATTGTATTTGTAAATTCAATATTAATTCTAATTCTAATTATAATTATAATTGTATTCTTTATATTGTAGTTGTAATCTCCTGGTAGAGGGGAAGAGAAGGCCTGATGGTTAAATAAATAAATAAATAAATATTAAAACGAATATACCTCTCTTTAGCAATACGAAACTTCACTGTAGCACTTACAATGATAAGTATTGCGCCGTTATCCTTCAAGGAACATCAATGATTTATTTTTAATTCCTCATTCTGGTACCGCAGCCAGTCCACAATGTTTAAAATTTCCACGTACAAGCGACACACAACTACTCCCACTGGGAGAGCGGTGAATCTCAGTTCCTGCCAAGAATGAAATTAATGTTCCTGGAAATTTAGCTGAATAAATTATGATTGGAGCCACACTGAAAAGCATTGCCACGGTATGAAGGGTCGTCGAATATGGTGCTTGGCATTTTATACTTAACTTGCAAGATATTTGACGCAAATAATTGGTTTATCTGTAGTAATGTAACGAGAGGCAGTGGCGGCTCCAGCATATTTCTTAAGAGGAGGAAAGAAGTTAACAGCGCAAAATGACACCTTCTTGAGTGAAACAAGCTACAAATTAGCCCACAGGCATACATGTAAGATCAGGTAGTGTTGGGGTTGGCCTTCCCTTCTGTATAGCAATAATCTGTTCTTGTAAACCGAGTTTCCTAAATTGTTCAAAATATATTATGTTTTCACTTCCATTCATTGTTGAATAACTGCACAAATTAACAATTACAAGGAAATTCACAACCTCGCAGCATTTTTCATGCACAGTACAGCATCACACGTGTTGGAAGAGACTAGCTACTAACACGTAATCGGAACCGTTTTACGGAAATGGGAATGGGAAATAATCTGTTAGGAAAGCGAAAGCGAGAACACTGCACCCACCCACGTGGTCTGTGTTGCCATATGTACATTTTATAAGTTCAGTATCACATGCTTTTGAAGAATATCAGTTCTTGTAAAGTCATATTACCATTATTGTTCAAAGCTGCCGGTGGCCGATTAATTTTTTTATGTTAAAAATAATGTAGTTTGCAGTACCTTCAATTCAAATATATTTGTATAAAACTGACAACTTGGCTGTTGTCCTGTCTACTAGACAATGAATGGAAGTGAATTTCAGAGGCCAAAAAGATATGCGATACTAACTTAGAACTACTTCCTCTTTGTTTAATATAAATCCAACTTCAACTTTCAGATATCCTCGAAAGTTTCAAACCATGAATAGTAGCTTATATAAAGTGCAATGAATAATATATTTTTATTTATAATTTAAAAAAAAGTTTATATGGTGTCTTTCATAGCTTTGCGTTAAAACTGTTTTTATTGTGTCTCCTCCTAGATGACTAGTCTGTTGAATGCAGCATCGTTAGATGGCAGCGGTAGCGAGCTTGCTGCACCACCAGTCGGTTTCTATTTCCCGCCCATGCGCTGATTCAGAGGAGGATCTCCTCCCTTGCCGTTCATTTACTTGCTTTAAAACTCTGCTTCTTTCTCTGGCCGCTAGCGCGCTGTTGTCTATGTGTGTTAACTGCAGTAAAGGAGGAATGGATTGGCTTTTCTCTACACAAACAATCTCGCATCCTTCTCACAGTTTTCCAGCAGCACATGAGTGCGCGTGGTTTAAAACCCGATCAACCGAAGTTTTCTTATAGCTGTGAACTTAAAAATTATCGAATCTTCCTCGAATTTCAAGGCATATATTTCATTTTGGTATTTACTTTCAAAAGAAGAAAAATGTGAGGAGGACGTTCCTCCCTTCCCTCCCCCCGAGGAACCACCACTGACGAGAGGTCTGAGATTTATCTGGAAAATCTCAGACCTCGAGTGACATTTATTAGGACTATTTCGTGAATAAAATAAAGATGTAAATAATATATCTCTAAAATTCGATAACAAAATGTTATTAATTGTATATTTACGAATACTTAACTTATTCAGACATTGTTAAGTTGAAATAGATGAATATCGATTATTGCAATAAAGAAATTCGATGTTATTATTCAGTAATGCCAATTGCGAAAAGTGAAATACAGGTTTAACAATGTTAATTACATGGACTGCACTTTTCTCTTATTATTATAACATAAATACATTTTCATTATCTGTTGAAATAATAATTTAATTAAAAATTTTATAATATAATTACAGTAACCTGATTAATACAATATTAAATGAAGAATTGTTCAAAACGCAGTTATCAAATCTGAATGAAAGGGTGGAGATGTCTGCAACAACTTCTACATAGGATAGACAGGCAGATCATTTCAAACAAGTTACAAGGAACACATCACAGCCATAACAAAATTACAAAACACATCCACATATGCAGAACACATCACTAATGCTAACCACACCTACAGAGACATCAACACAGACATGGAAATACTACACATCCAACCAAAAAGCCAGAAACTAAACACATTAGAACAATATGAAATATACAGACACACAAAAACACACCCCAATGACATTCTCAACACACAACTCAATTTCAGAACACACACACTCTTTGACTCTACACTACATCACACGAACGCACCCTCACAGGAAACAAAACAAAAGAGGCCAAGACCAACAACGACCAGTTCTGAAGATGACCCATAAATAGGTCGAAACGTGTTAACAGGTACGATAGAAAGTTAACACAAGAAAGTTTATAAAATACATATTCCGAAGTGATACACTGTTAAAAGTCGTGTAATCAAGATGTACAGGGACATCATTTTATTTTTACTTCAATTTTTATTGTACTTGCGTTTCTGAATGTACTTGACTCCCACCCCTTTCACTAATGTCCTTGCTAACGCCAATCACACAAACTTACGGCCGCTGTTGCTAGCAGTGAAATAAACAGTACAGAGTACAGTGTGTTTCAGAAATATGTTGCATTTTCTATAGAAGAAAAAGCTTATATTATTGAACTTTATTTTCACACAGGTATGGTGTGTAGCATAACTGAATTTATCTGTGTGGACTGAGCACAAGTGAAGATTAGAGTTACCGAAAGTACGGTACCCTATAATATGGTACGGTACTTAACAGCATTATTAAAACAAGAGTTTTGTTTTATTGTTTGTAGGTATGAAGGACGATGATGGAAACTGGAATATTACAATATAACCGAATGTGAACAACAGTTTTTTTTTTTTACAATTTCCTGATTATATCATTACGGAATATTTTCGTAGAAATGTCATTAATCAGGTAGATAAATTTAGAGCAACACAGTATACAGAAAGGAAGAAAAGTGTAAGATGGCCAACAAAGGTGATAGAAGATGCTGTAGAATATGCTAGAGAAAGGATGCAGCGAGGTCCTAATAAGTCGGTCAAGAAGTTAGCTGTAGAAATTGGTGTTTCTTACGGAAGTGCTCACAGAATTCTCAGGAATAAATTAGGTTAGTAATGTGCTGAATAAAGTAGACATTACATAATGTGTATAACCGCCTGAAGAGTTGAGTTTGTGAAAAACAATTGTTACTATTCTACTGTTTTTAATAAAATACTGTAAAGTAATGACCAAACTGAAAATCGTAATACTATATTTCCCTGTAACATACATGGATACAGTACTTTTCTCTCCTCCTATAGCTAGTAAAATGATTTGTTTACATATTGCACTAGCAACTCCAAACTCCTGTAATGGAAGGGAGGTAACAGTGTTTCCGAGTATAGCCAGGTTAATGTTAAAAATGTTAGTAAAAATAAAGTGATGTCCCTGTATAATAAATCAATGATTGAACAAGTTCTAATTTTGTCCTTTACATGTTCAGAAATTTTGTCTGAACAAATGTAACTTTTCGTTCTGAAAAGTAAATTTACAATGTTATTTTACACTACTGCCATTCATTCATTCATTCATTCATTCATTCATTCATTCATTCATTCATTCATTCATTCATTCATTCATTCATTCATTCATTCATTCATTCATGCATGCATTCATTCATTCATTAATGCATTCATTTATTCATTCATTCATGCATTCATTCATTCATTCATGCATTCATGCATTCATTCATGCATTCATGCATTCATGCATTCATTCATTCATTCATTCATTCATTCATCCATCCATCCATTCATCCATCGATCGATCGATCCATTCATTCATGCATTCATTCATTTATTCATTCATGCATTCATTCATGCATTCATTCATGCATGCATTCATTCATACATTCATGCATTCATTCATTCATTCATTCATGCATTCATTCATTCATACATACATACATACATACATTCATTCATTCATTCATTCATTCATTCATTCATTCATTCATTCATTCATTCATTCATCCATCGATCGATCCATTCATTCATCCATCCATCCATCCATTCATCCATCCATCCATCCATCCATCCATTCATTCATTCATTCATTCATGCATTCATTCATTCATTCATTCATTCATTCATCCATCCATCGATCGATCCATTCATTCATCCATCCATTCATCCATCCATCCATCCATTCATTCATTCATGCATTCATTCATTCATTCATGCATTCATTCATTCATTCATTCATTCATTCATTCATCTATTCATCCATCGTGTACTGCCCGAGACCAGGTCTTGACTGCCAGTATTCTCCCGTCTTTCTTGTTTCTTCTAATCGTGTAATAGTCAATTAAATCCCACACGAGTTTTGATTTTCTCTAGATAAATGAAAACGTATAGTGAGATTACGACAGAAAACTTTAAATACATTCAAATTGTCATTGTAGACTTATCGGAATACAATCCTGTATGTATGTATTTATTTACACTGCAAGTGGGAAAGCACCCGGTGACAGTAGTACATCAATATAAACAATACACAATACAATTATAAATACACAATACAATTAGATACACAATACAAGTACAGGGACATCATTTTATTTTTACTAACATTTTTAATATTAACTTGGTTATACCTTTAGAGAACCGGAAACACCGTTCGCTACCCCCTTCCAGGACTGGAGTTCGATGTTACTGGCGTAAAACACAAACAAATCACTTTACTAGGTATAGGAAGGAAGAAAAGTACTTCATTCATTTACGTAAACTGGGAAATACCGCGATTTTGAGTTCGATAATTTTCATTAGGTTTTTGTTTAATCAAAATGCAGTACTGTATTAACAATAAGTGTTTTTACTCACGAACTGAGTTATCCATGCGAACGTATTCCTTATGCAGTGTATATTATACTGTCTACAGCACATTAGCGTACAATAAAGAGAATGAAGTTAAATCGAAAAATAATCATAATATGGATATTTAAACACATATTTGAATAATGGTGGCCGTTCATTTCGATACAGGCTTCAGTTATTTTGTGCATATTATCGCACTATAGCCTTTTGCATCTAATTCCAATTGCCAGTTTCGTCCTTCGTACTAGTAACTGATCTTGAAATAATTCTGTACCTACTCTATAAAAGAGTACCTTACGTACTGTAAATTCAATCTTCACTTCTGCCCGACCCGCACAGATAAAATTACTCAGACATGCTATCTACTGTCCTTCCAAGTGGTTATGCCGCAGGATCGTACAAAGGGGGGAAATCACGTGACAGTTAATTGCTTAACGAGGCCCTTTTATTTAAGTTATTTTAAACAGTTGTATTATATTATGTAAACGTCCAATTCCTAACAGAAATTAATATTTCCAGAAAAGAGCTAAGACAGCCCAGCTTTTACAGAAGGGCGTGCAGAAGCAGGTGAGGGAAATCGGGATGCGACGTAGGCAAACCGACAGTACCTGTGCGAAAATATGATTCAATATTGAAAGCTCTTTCGTCACTGGAAAACGCGAACATATTTCTGGAACGTACTATACTCACTAACTCAGTGCTGTTTACTATATGCGGTCTTGATTCTGTCTGGAGGGCAGTTGGAACTTCATTAGTAGAAGGGGTGGGAGTACATTCAAAAAGTCAGGTACAATAAAAATTGAAGTAAAAATAAAATGATGTCCCTGTATATACACATACAATTATACACAATAATTTCAATTAATAATAATACATAAATAATCTAATTAATAAGTGAACCTAATTTTTGTTTCGTACATTTCATTTTAAAATCTTGATCGTTCCTACCATAGTATGTTGGCTTCTCTAACCGAGCCGTTATGTCTACCCATGCTTTCTGACCTAGATGTGCTCCATACAATGACGTTATTCTAGTTTTTCTACGTCTGTTTTCCAATGTTTCCCATTTAAGTTCTTTTATCGTATCGTTTCCATCTTCTCTTTTACCTTTAACAAATTTAGCTGTCCTATACTGGATTCTTTCTAAGGAATTTATCTGATATATTCTATAGGATCCCAACATGTAGTTCCGTATTCCATTAATGGTCGCACTAACGTTACTGTTCTCCAACCAGGAGATAAACCGTGAAAGGAATGTGCTCACTATTGCGTCATCTATTGGAGCGAAGTAGATAGATAATATTACCGTTATAACGTCAGTTTAAAAATCATGCGCTCTCCTGCATATGTTATTTCCTTTATGGAGGGATTAAAAGACCAGGAAATTAACCGTGATCTAATTTTGTAACTAAGGTAGTATAAAAATGTGTATATCAGTGTTATCGTTTGTGCTTTGAGAGATAGCCAATAGAGATACGAGTACCCACGTGTGTGAACTTATGACATAAACATTCATTCACAGCATCACCCCGCTGCGTCTCATTCCCTGGAGACTTTCTCGTGGTTGGAGTACAGTAGATATGCTGTTTCCCTCGATTTGGGGCTAGCCTTTTTCAAGATTCTCATAATAAAGTGAAGTGCCCTCCATGCTTTACCCGTAACATTGTCAACATTCTCTCCCCAAGAAATTTTGGAGTTTAAATACACTCCTTGGTATTTACGACATTGTTCTTGCGGAATTACTTAGTATGATGCATATAATAATTCAAATAATGGACTTAAATTAATAAAAAATGTTTTGACCTAAATTACCTTTCTATCAACGAAAATAAAACCATAATTATTCCATTTTCATTATCTGAAAAATGTAACAAACATCCTACATCGATACTAAGTATTAAATTACATAATTCTGATTGTTGTTTTATACAGTGTAAATGTACGATTATTAAAGAGTCCTCTGAAGTTAAGTATTTAGGCATAATTTTCGATAATCATTTAAAATGGAACCAACACATTAATTACCTTTGTAATAAATTACGTAAAATAGTATATTATTTTGTTTTATTGAGGAATTACTTGTCAATAAGTTCATTACGCACAATATATTTAACTTTATTTCAATCGATAATTATGTATGGAATTATAGGATGGAGTAGCTCATTTAAATCCAATTTTAATCCACTTTTATTTATTACAAAAGAAAACAATCAAAATATGTCTTCATAAACCTATTGATTTTCCATCTCAAAATTTGTTTTTAGACTTTAATATACTTAACTTAAGACAAATTGTATTAATAAAATTCATACATGAAAATCGAAATAATTTTGAATTGTATTCTCATAGTTACGAAACAAAAGGCATGAATTCTTTAAGATTGTTTGAACCAAAATGCAACACTGTTACAGTATTTAATCATAGTAGTAATTTAGGCCCAAGAATATATAACAAATTTATATTTAAATATCCTAATCTTGTCAGTTCTAATAGTTCTAGTATTAAATTTAAAAAGTTATGTATGGATTTTATAAAAATTGAAAAATTGTAAATTTTAATTTATATACTATAATTGCATAGTAGACATAAGACAAATTGTATTGTATAATTATTAATTTCAATTCAGGAATCCGCCCCTGAGCACGAGTTGTCCTCTTTCAGGGGCGAGCTAAAGTTTTTTCTGTATATATTATATGTTATGTTATAATTATTAGCAAAATAAATAAATAAATAAAAATCAACTTAAAAAAATTCATAATATTTTTTTTAATATCCCATCTGAATTAATTTTAATGTTCGTCTCCAAACCTCGATAAATATCGTCGGGCTTTACATTTAAGATACATAATTTGATTCGTTTACCAATCGTATTTGTACACATTATAGAGCTCAGGGTTGGTTTGATACTGTACACCCCTGTGTTTAATTACACCTTGGCTGTGAATATCGGTCCATTGGTTCCTGGACTGGTTGAGGATTGCATCCAGCAACTGGGAAGTTAATCGCGAGAATGCGTCTCTATTCGTCCGCAGAGGAACACAATTATGCATTGTTTGTACTCACCTCCTCTGTGCTTACTGGTACATACTGTTATGCTTGTTTGCCTGTGTCGAGTTCTTTTTAGTCCTATTCCCTCGTTCTCTGCATTTACATTGTTCTCGTGGACAGTTGTCAGGGAAGCAAAATTACTAGATTCAAATACTGGAAATATATTAACGCGTTTTTTAATGCCACTGCAAAATTATATGTTGAAATTTTTATCACATTGTGATTGATAATCGGATTTGTAGATTTTTACCTATTTCTTTCATTGCTTTTGAACTCCTAATTTCTTCAATAATTTTCCGAATCATGATCGTAGGAGTTGTATACAGTAGAACCTCTATTATCCGAGGTAATGAAGGGGATGGAGTGAACGGTTGATCGAAAAAATCGGATAATCCGTACTATAAAAGGTGTTCATAAACTAAGTGCATATTAAGTTTCATAATTCCCTCTTGGTCTTTCCTTTTAACACGCTAGGTAGTGGATCATAAGTTTACTAATAATTTAAGTCTAGTTTCCAACGACGGGTTTTTAATGGCCAAGGCTGTCTGTGGAAAGATAGGAACAGTAGAGGTCTCCTATTGTAGATTTTGTGAGTGGGTTAGTTATTGTGGCCCCACGTTGGGCGCCATTTGAGTGTGGGTGCGTCTCGGTGTCGCGTGAGATTCACTCAGGGTAGCCGAGGTACGGTTGTGGTGCAGGATGATGTCGGGAATAAGACCAAGCCGGCTACTTATATAAAAGGCAGTGTAAACTCCAAACTATAAGTTTATTGTCGTATTCACTTGGTAAACCCTAGAGTATGTATTTCCGGCTGACTTATAATTAAATCGTTGCTTGCACTTCTGTATCGACTCTATGGCCACTCTGAATAAGACCTAACCGATACTATAAATTCAATACTCTGTCCAGTACACTATGATCGAAGCTCCTAAACGTTGACGAGTGGTCTCGCCGATGACAAAGTTCTATCTATCGAGTCTTCGCCGGAAGAAAGACTATTAAGTTGGGCCGCCGACACGAAAAAAAAGATGTCGCGCCGTCTACACGAAGAAAAGTAGTTATCCTGTCGGCACGAAACGAAGTAGTTATTCTGCCCTGTATGTAGGGCCGTCGACACGAAAAGGAGTAGTGATTGTGCCCTGTATGTAGGGCCGCCGACACGATGAGATGTTGTGATCGTCTCCGCTCCCCGTCACCCTTATTTATAAAAACCTACCCTACGCTAAAACTAACTATCCTATTGGTTAAAAACTACGTCACTTAACCGGCCTAAAATCTATTCTCTATTGGTCCAAAGTGACCTCATAAGCTAAACCACGGTCTCTTCTTATTGGGCGCGAAATATGTCATCTCTAAATTTAGACTTTGGATTTCCCACAACATCTAATTAGTTTGTCGATTTTGGAGAACCCCGTTCTTTGGAAAATCCTGGGCTTGCAGTTGCTTTCCCACGGGTCCAGTCTAACTCTCTGATTTTACGCCTCGACGAGTGTCAATGCAGAACCCGGCCCAAGGTGGCCCTAAATCTGTCCGATTCTGACAAGTGACGAGAGGATGTGAACCATCTGTGTGGGAAGCTAATTCTAACCAAGTCGCCAGAACATCCCCGCGAATACATGTAACAAAAAAAATATGGAGATATTATTTCGCTAATAAATCGGTCTCTCCCTCTCCTAATTACTGCTTCAATTTACAATCTTGATGCACTTTATATTTTATTTTTCATTAAATCACGCACAGTTGTAATACCTATCTCGTATTGTGATGCGACAGTTTCTCTTTTCCCAAACCACTCAATTACTTGCACTTTTTTTTTTTCATAGCAAACACGTTTTCTTTTGACACCTGTGGAAGACATTTTGCATAGAAGTTAGGCGGTATGACCATTCGAAATATAGATCATACTGCGTAAGGGTAAAGATTTTTAAAAAGCATTCTGTAGAAAAAAAAATCGTACTAATATAATGTGCATTACTTCTTTTTTCTGCAGAACAAAAAGAGCGAGAAAGACGGACGGATAATCCACCAAACGGTTAATACGGTGACGGATAATCGGGGTTTTACTGTATGTGAATGCTGTTGAACCTAAAAAACCTAAATTGGACCTTAGTACCTAAAAAAATCTAAAACATTGTTCATAAGGGTTATGTATTGAGTTATATAATGACTTTTTAATTTAATTTTGAGAGAAATATCAATACATTGAGAGAGAGAGAGAGAGAGAGAGAGAGAGAGAGAGAACACTCGACGTGGAGGAGGCTGTCTCAATCCCTAAGAAAAAATCTGTACTTAGCTGTGAAAACATCTATGGCTCTCTTGCTTTCCTCAAGGCACATTTCAGTGATTTTCCAATAGTACATTATGCAACGAGAATATAATGATAGTAATTAAGACGCGAGTATGTTTGTTTATGAAACGAGCGCAAGAGAGTTTCATAATTTTCATACGGGCGTCTTAATTACCATTATAGGCAAGTTTCGTACGAATTTTTTTGCTCGACCATATTTCTAACTTGAAATTATTCAGAAGTATTCATTTTATTCGCATCTCACTGAAGAGCAGAAGTGACCTAGTGCAAGCTCGTAAATTGTAAGATGTGCGCAGACGCGAAAGTATTGATTTTTTCCGAGGAACAATAATGTCATTGACCTTGGTATACGGTAATTTAGAGAATAACTTGAACTAATTTTGATATAACCTGGAAATTGATTTAGAATTGAAAAACGAGATGACAAATTGAATTTATTTGAATATTATTTATAATTAACGCTAATTATTATAGTAACAGAACATAACCTTCTGCGACAGTATTGGATTTCCAGCCTCCGTGACGTTTCCCTCGTTGTCTTTCGATTGCATATCCGAGAATCGAAAACCTGAACTTTAATGAATAGGTGTACTTTAATGACATGCATTAAAGGACTGCTACCAGGTGTATAATTACTACATTTCGGCATGGTCGAGCATAAAATATATTGAGTACTTGGAATCTACATCGCTGCAACTGAAAGATGCGATTAGTGTCATTGACTCACTTCTACATAAACAAGCCGTCAAATTAAAACTGAAGAAAATATTGCAGACGAATTCAAGGTTTGAAAAAATGAAAAATGTGTGCTCCATTCTCAAGGGGGAAAACCACCGGCGTAGCTTAGGCGGTTAAGGCGCTTTCCTGCCGATCCAGAGTTGCGCTCGGGCGAGGGTTCGACTCCCGCTTGGGCTGATTACCTGGTTGGGTTTTTTACGATGTTTTCCCCAACTGTAAAGAAAATGTCAGACAATCTATGGCGAATCCTCGGCCTCATCTCGCTATCATCAATTCCATTGACGCTAAATAACCTCGTAGTTGATACAGCATCATTAAATAACCAAGTAAAAAAAGTCTCCAGGGGGAAAGCTTCATCAGTTACCATCGGTATCTGTTGCAGTGGCAGCGATGAAATTTGCACCTATCACGTCGTGTACTATCAAAAGAACCTTTTCGTCCTCCAGATGTATTTTGAGAGACAATAGAAAAAACTTCTCAGTCGAAAATCTTGAAAATAATTTGGTCATAGGGTAAACTAGGGTCTGTTGGACAGTCGGGCATGTTGGACACTCTGTATTTTAACGTGTTACCTCGCCACTTGTGGGCACCACATTCTGCTAGAAGTCAATGACTGAAGTAGCCCCACTCGTGGCTACTTCCGTCATTGACTTCTAGCAGAATGTGGTGCCCACAAGTGGCGAGGTAACACGTTGAAGTACAGAGTGTCCAACATGCCCGACTGTCCAACAGACCCTAGTTTACCCTATATTACAATCAGAAAAAGTAGCAGTAAATAATGTTGTTTTGTTTGTTTGTTACTTTTTCAAATAATTCTTGATCAAGTTTGAACAAATTTCATTCAAAGTTGTGTGTGTACTGTACCTTTTATGTATTGAAAATTGAAATTTATGTAGTTATATCAGGACTCTCACTTTGAGAGAGGAACAGAGATTGAGGATTTTTGAGAATAAGGTTCTTAGGAAAATATTTGGGGCTAAGAGGGATGAAGTTACAGGAGAATGGAGAAAGTTACACAACGCAGAACTGCACGCATTGTATTCTTCACCTGACATAATTAGGAACATTAAATCCAGACGTTTAAGATGGGCAGGGCATGTAGCACGTATGGGCGAATCCAGAAATGCATATAGAGTGTTAGTTGGGCGGCCAGAGGGGAAAAGACCTTTGGGGAGGCCGAGACGTAGATGGGAAGATAATATAAATATGGATTTGAGGGAGGTGGGATATGATGGTAGAGACTGGATTCATCTTGGTCAGGATAGGGACCGATGGCGGGCTTATGTGAGGGCGGCAATGAACCTGCGGGTTCCTTAAAAGCCAATAAGTAAGTAAGCAAGTAGTTATCAAGGCAAATTATATTAGATAAAATGTTGATAGTTACAGTAATTTATTCGAACTGCAAATAATGTTAAAGGAGAAGGAGCAAAATTTTCTAATCTTATAAATATTGATAAATAGTCGTAGTTTGGGTCTTGAAAAGTTCAATTTCGTGGTCCATGTTACATCAATAAATATATATTTATTTTTTAAGAATAACTATAAGAATACATTTTTAACGATCGGGCAGTTTTACGACCCCTTTCCCAGAATGGACATAAAACTTGAAAAAAAGTATTTCACCTGTTCCAAAAACCTAATATGGTCTTTTTAAAAACGTAAAAATCCGGTCCCTATTGATAATGTTACAAAATTGCAAACGTGAATGACATTAAATAAGCCAATAGCCAAGCTTTTATTATCAGTAAATTTGTTAAGAATTGTGGCTTCATTTTTCAAGCATATTTAAGTTATGTTTTTTAGATGGTTTTATGATAACATTACATCAACTAATAGGTAAGACTTATTTAGTGTCAATAGAATGGTGATAGCGAGATGAGGCAAAGAATTTACCATAAATTACCTGACATTCGCCTTACAGTTGTGGAAAACCTCTGAAAAAATCGAACCACATAATCAACCTAAGTGGAACTCAAACACAAGCCAGAGCACGGCAGGATAAAATTAAGTTCTGTCTGAAGATACAGTAGCGCTCAAAGGTATTTTGTAGTGAAGGTTTTATTCTTTTTGAATTTGGTATTCCCAAGAAACTAGTTCGATTAATTAAAATGTGTCTCGGTGAAATATACAGCAGAGTCCGTATAGGTCAGTTTCTGTCAGATGCGTTTCCAATTCACTGTGGGCTAAAGCAAGGAGATGCACTATCACCTTTACTTTTTAACTTTGCTCTAGATTATGCCATTAGGAAAGTCCAGGATAACAGAGAGGGTTTGGAATTGAACGGGTTACATCAGCTGCTTGTCTATGCGGATGACGTGAATATGTTAGGAGAAAATCCACAAACTATTAGGGAAAACACGGGAATTCTACTGGAAGCAAGTAAAGAGATAGGTTTGGAAGTAAATCCCCAAAAGACAAAGTATATGATTATATCTCGTGACGAGAATATTGTACGAAATGGAAATATAAAAATTGGAAATTTATCTTTTGAAGGGGTGGAGAAGTTCAAATATCTTGGAGCAACAGTAACAAATATAAATGAAACTCGGGAGGAAATTAAACACAGAATAAATATGGGAAATGCCTGTTATTATTCGGTTTGAGAAGCTTTTATCATCTAGTCTGTTGTCAAAGAATCTGAAAGTTAGAATTTATAAAACAGTTATATTACCGGTTATTCTTTATGGTTGTGAAACTTGGACTCTCACTTTGAGAGAGGAACATAGGTTAAGGGTGTTTGAGAATAAGGTGCTTAGGAAAATATTTGGGGCTAAGAGGGATGAAGTTACAGGAGAATGGAGAAAGTTACACAAGACAGCACTGCACGCATTATATTCTTCACCTGACATAATTAGGAACGGTGAATCCAGACGTTTGAGATGGGCAGGGCATGTAGCACGTATGGGCGAATCCAGAAATGCATATAGAGTTTTAGTTGGGAGGCCGGAGGGAAAAAGACCTTTAGGGAGGCCGAGACGTAGACGGGAAGATAATATTAAAATGGATTTGAGGGAGGTGGGATATGATGATAGAGAATGGATTAATCTTGCTCAGGATAGGGATCAATGGCGGGCTTTTGTGAGGGCGGCAATGAACCTCCGGGTTCCTTAAAAGTAAGTAAATAAGTAAGGTTTTATGTTGTCAGTACTGTATTCATTTATATCTCGCTGTATAGCTCTTTTTTGTTGACAGAAATGTTGGTATTCTCAGAAACAGAAATACATCTCCTCTCAATTCATTAAGCTACTCGGCTCGGTTTTCACACAGTGACGATTATCCTTTTTCGCTGTTGGTTTTGTTTGCGCGCATTCTTGAGCCCTGTTGTTGGGGGCATAAAGCCGCATTAGCTTCAGCACGGCTCGAACACCTTCGAGTGGCTTTCATTTCCCTCTCTGGACGATATTTACAGAGTAATTTGGCGAGAGCTGGAACATAAACCATGGCGTGAGTGTTGCAGTCCATTCAAATACCTGCGCGGTTGCCCGTGTGTTAATTACCCCTGCCTGGTGATGGATTTTTCCTGCAGAGGGCGACACCGAATAATCAGACAGGGCTGTGAGATTTCACTTACGTCTTCTTGTTATGGAATGCTAGTGAAAACTTGATTTTTGTTATATTTTCGCTCCCACGTTTAGCCCAGCAATTTAATTTAATATTTGCATCTTCTGATTATATTGGCCTTTTATTTTCTAAGTACCGGTAGCGATATAATGTAGCGAAAGACTACACTGCTTCTCCGATTTAGTAGAAAGAATCTAAAGAAAGCAGCAAAACAGTTCTACGTATACTGTTTTCGCTGTAAGACTATTACTAATGTAAACATAAGCACATTGCTGTCATACCCGTGATTGGCTCCCAGTCGAAACACATGACGCAGGAAAATATAGTTCGTATTTGGAAACCATAATCTTGTATTATTTGAAAATAAAAAATTGAATTCTAGTTGTTAAATACGATGAAACATATAGCTTCGCTCATATGTAAAACGCTATGTAAAAGAAAAGCTGCTTTTGTGCGAGATCGTGGGTATTTGCTTGTTTTCCGCACAAAACCAATACGCGGTAAGTGTGAAATTCCACATTCAGTATTCCCAACGTAACACACATAACAATTTCCCTCTTCTTACCGCTTAAGCGCGACATTCATTTTACTGCTTTAGACTTTTAACATATTATTTTAGAGACGTTTAACATAGTAATAATTATAAATTGGAAACTTACCACTGCAATTTCACCTAAATTGCACTGTTAATTATTGTTTTTAAATATTTGCAAAAATTAAGGAAACTCTACAACACCACAAAAGTTACTGCATTTGTAATGCAAGTAACATTAAGAAAGCCGTGAAAAAATCAACAAGATTCCAGATGCCGATGTTATTACTGCAATATGTTATATAAATAATATTGTTAAAATATTAAAATGAAAAATAAATCATTTCATAACCTTACCGTTTGTTTTAAGTTCGCATTTATAGACTGGGGAAAAAAAAGACAAGTATATCACGGCCTGCTGGAATATAGTAAACACAGCAAACATTTTACAGCAACAATTTGAAGATAGATATTTTTGTTTTTAAAAGTTGCCGTCATTGAACAGAAACCAAGTTGAAGATTTCATTGCAACTAATTAGAAATTCCTCTTTCAGGTATGTAACAAAGGATATAGTTTATAAGGATATTACATCAATCCATTGTACATTACAGAATTTATAACACTCTTATTAATTTAATGAAACAAACCTCGCTCTATGCACACACACAATCATTAGGCTTATTTACATAACCCATACGCACATACTGCAATGTCCTCACCACGGTTCTACGAGACAGGCATATGGCTTCCACTTCCCCTACTTGCTGTGGACAGAGTTCATCTGCCAATATAATTATACATCGCTTGATGAATTCACCTTCGTTGAATGTTTTCAATTCCTTTGCAATTTCGTGGCAAATTTTGTAGCTAATTCTCATAGCCGATTCACTAAGTGCATTATTGTCATCCTGTTAATTAATATAATATAATATAATATAATATAATATAATATAATATAATATAATATAATATAATATAATATAATATAATATAATATAATATAATATAATATAATATAATATAATATATGATATGATATGATATGATATATGATATGATATGATATGATATGATATGATATGATATGATATGATATGATATGATATGATATGATATGATCAAAGCTCGGAACTTGGGGACTTGTGTCGTGGGCATGAGTAAGGTTACAGGTACAACGTACACACAGCTCACGCTGCAAGTGCTCAGGGACAGTCGTGTGTACTAAGAAAGTGGCCACAACTAATGACAGGAAGACGGACGAAGAAAGTGTTATGTCGAAGCCAATGACATTCAGAGAATTAAAGGTAAACGGTCTGTTTGAGGAAATAGAAAATACACGTTATTTCGAATGGGTATTATAGAAGTTTGAAAATACATTTTGTTTTAAATTTAGGATAGAGAATTTCGTGGAGAATTCGGAGGAGATACATTATTTTTTTTTCGAATGGAGAGTTTATATTTTGTAAGTTGTGCCACACACAAACTAGAGGCTGGAAACGAAATTCATTGAAAGGCATTGCAGTCCCTCAAATTGTAGAAAAATCTGTCCATAGACATGGATTGAAACGTAGAGGGGCTTGCCCTAGTAGTGGCACACTAATTGAAAACTATTTTCGAGAAAAATTTAGGATATACTTATCTTTCTCAGATACGAGATCAGCTAGCAACTGCTGAAAATCGAACAGAAAACAGTAACAATGAAAACATTCAGTATTTTAAGTCTGCTACCGAAAAATCTTCGAATGTAGGTAGTCATACACTGTAATAAAATGTACACAGCAAACAGTAAATTTGATATATTTCTCATGTTTATTATATTATATGCTATGAAATTACGTGTTTCAACCTACCATAATATTATCAATATGTTGTTGAGAAAGAAACCACTTTTGTAGCAGACCTGACAGTACCTCCGTGCTGGAAGCGGGAATATGTTGACATTGAAGTCCGGTCGGTTAGTCACGTGCAAAGACACAAGTCCCCAAGTTCCGAGCTTTGGATATGATATATGATATGATATATGATATGATATATGATATGATATATGATATGATATATGATATGATATGATCATAAATTAATACAACTTAAAGAAAATGTTTCTCAGGTACAATATATTAGAGTATCTATTCGTTATTTATATTGCATTATAAATTATTATAGTACATAAATTATACAAATATTATGATATATCATAGTATAGTATATTACAGTTCGTGATATAATATGATATATTATATATCAAAATACTTGTATAATTTAAAATTATACAGGGTGTTTCAAAAATACGGGGCATAATTTCAGGTATGTATTTCCCACATGTAGACAATCAAAATAGTTCATTACAGCATGTGTCCGGAAATGCTTTATTTCCGAGTTATGGCCTTCAAAACATTGAAATTCACCGGAACGTTTTTCTTTCCGCAGGTCGTTGCCGTCAAAGGAGACATTAAGAGGGCACTCTGACAGTTCATTCCGAGGTGAAGGTTACATTCAGTGTTGTGTAGGCGTTAGACTGTGCGACATGTATTCAAATCAAGAGCTGGCAGAGATACACTTCATGTACGGTAAGGCGCACGGCAATGCTGCGCTGGCTCGTCGTTTGTACCAGGAGAGGTACCCACAGCGACAATGTCCAGATCGGAAGACATTTGTACGTCTTCATTACCGTCTGTGCGAGTATGGAAAATTTAACTCTCTTGGTTTGGGAAGGGGACGACCAAGATCTACAACTCCAGAAGTACAGGAGGAGATTCTGGAGGCTGTGGACATGACTCCTTCTATCAGCACACGAAGGGTAGCGATGCAAGTCAATGTTCCTCATACGACTGTCTGGAGACTGTTGGAAGAGTATCAATTGTATCCTTATCATTTGCAATGTGTACAGGCCCTGTCACCAGCAGATTACCCTGCACGAGTTAGGTTCTGTCAGTGGTTCTTGCAGAAGTGTGGTCAATGAGACATCGATGTGAGGTCTGTATTCAAGCAGGAGGTGGACATTTTGAACGTCTTCTGTAATGACAACGACCTGCGGAAAGAAAAACGTTCCGGTGAATTTCAATGTTGTGAAGGCCATAACTCGGAAATGAAACATTTCTGGACACATGTTGTAATGAACTATTTTGATTGTCTACATGTGGGAAATACATACCCCGTATTTTTTAAACATCCTGTATATTACTAAATGTATATTAACTTATAATGGAATGTAAATATCAAATAGATACTCCAATATAATGTACCTGAGAAACATTTTCTTTAAGTTGTATTAATTTATGGCGTTCTTTACCAACATATTTGTCAAATTCAGTAGCATGTTGTAAAGAATAATGTCGTTGGATATTGAACTTCTTACTCAGTTGGAGTGTTTTATGCCAAATTAAACACTTTGCTAATCCACTACTCTCTACCAAAAAGAACTCCTCCTCCTCCCATGATACATTAAAAGCATTGGGAGTAGCGGGACGCTTTAATGTATGAGCGGAAGCTCCGTCTTCAAAGTTCGCCATCATACAGCAGAGTCACCACTGCACCGACACTGAATGACGTACAGTATGCATACGTCACACCGCTCGCGAGACCCGCTCTTTGAAGCACACAGCGCTCATTTCTCAGAATCACGTAATGTGCCCAGCCCTGTTATATACACACGTAGTATCACTTTATGTTCGCTTATTAGCAAGTTTCTGTCTGCCATCTTGTCTCTTCGAGCAATATCTCGAACGGATAAATAGGGAACTCTGGGTAATGTACCCAACACGTAGTTCTAATGTTCACCACCTACGACGTTGGGCGCTGATCATCTTATTTCAGCCCCCCGCCGCCTGAAGGTGCTGACCACAGTTTCGCATTCTATTATATATTTATCCATGGAGGTAGTCTGTTCTTGTAACAAGCTGGCGTCACTTGAGCTCGTAGTTGGTCACGTAAGCACGTAGTACTGTAGTATGGCTTCTGCATCCTCAGTGTATGTGGTTATTAATCATAAGAGTGGAAACCCTCTCAAAAGTGGAGAAAAACAAATAGTCTTAAATGTATATAATAAGTTAAGTGAGTTAAATCCAACGTTCCAGCTGGAAGGGTTTACTGACGCTGTTGTGGACCGTCTCGTCATAAATCCTGCCGACGACAGTTCTGACGACTCCGATTGGAAGGAATAACTCCTTTGTATGCCAGCGATTAACCTTACACCTAAGTTTAAAAGTATTTTAATTACAGTAATTATGAAGTAAATGTTTTCTAAGGAAACGAATGCATAGTAATGAGGTTAGGCCTACATGGTGAATAACGGGAAATGTTTAACATGAAACAGAATGTACAACAGTAGGCGGGAACACGTACTGAGAATCTATGGCGCCAAACAGTGGCCAATGAAGCCTCACTTCAGTCACGTGCTATTGTTTACATTAGGATTTTTTCTTACAGCGAAAAGATTATAGTCTGTTGTTGTGACGAAAATCCAAGCCCCCTCATACCGGTGAATCATCACGTCACAAACACGTTCACGTCTGAGTATTTCTGACGAAGTAAATATTATTCAACGCCGTGAAAACGGTGCAAACATTGCTGTAGAATTTAAGGTAGTACATGGATCATTCAATAATTAATGGTAACATTTGAATTATTAACGAAAGAAAACATTTTTGGAAATAGTCACATTGTTGAATTGCTTATAAGTAATATCCTCCAACATGAACCCGCCTCCACACTTCAGGAAGACGACTGATCCCATCCACAGCGTCTTGTTGTACTAATCTTCGAACAGACTGCTCTACTGGTGCTATAATTTCTTGTCTAGTTCTTAAGTGAACTCCTCTAAGTGGTAATTTCATTTTCGGGAAAAGGTCACAATCACATGGGCTCATATCTGGGGAATGTGGAAGATGCTCTAGAATTTCCCAGTTCCGTCTGCGAAGTAAATTAACCACAGGGGCAGCTATGTGAGAGTGAGCACCATCATGTAGCACAGTGGGATGAGAATCCAGGAGATTTGAACTTTTACGCCGCACAGCTGGTTGTAAATGGTGTTCCAGAAAGTAACTGTACTATGAACCATTCACATGATTTCCCGCAGGAACTGAATGAGCGACAAAGACACAGGCACAATCATACGCAACAATGAACATGACTTTAAGTGGATCCTGTTTTTCCGATACTTTTTTGGCCGTGGGGAATCATTGTGCCGTCACTCATTTGATTGTCTCTTCAATTTTGGTTGATAGCATCGAATCCAGGTTTCATCCAAAGTTATGATATGTCGAAGGAAAATCTCTCTTCCACGTCCATAGTGTTCTAAGTTCAATTTCGCTGTTTCCATTCTCTGCCAGATGTTTTCCTCTTTAAGATTGTGTGGAACCCACCGAGAGCAGATTTTCCTCATCTTTAACTCTTTTCAAGTATGTGAAGAATCGTACCAGTAGCAATTCCAACTTCCCTTGCTAGTTCAATAAAAGTCCAACAACGGTGTTCTTCCAGCAGTGCTCTTACAGCGTTCACGTACACATCATCACTTGCCGATTGCGGTCTGCCAGCTCCACGTTTTTGATGAACATCTTCCCTCCCGTTGCGAAATGAATGTGCCCACCTAGCCACGTTACGATATTGTAAGTCCCTCTACCACAAGCTTCCAGTAATGCTGTATGGCATTCTGCCGAGCATTCTTGCCTCTTGCAATCTGAATTTCAATTAAGCCTCTTTGTTCGTATTTGCTAAACATTTTAGAGCACTACAGATAACAGTCTACAAATTAAACTCACTACAAATATCTTATAAATGAGATTATTGTCTTCAAATTCACAGATAACACACATCAGATGCTCTTATTTCTCATTGTTTTCAGCTTGCATCATTTACTTCTGATAGCGCCACATACAAACGTTGTTGCCACTAATTATTGAATTACCCATGTATTTATTTGTTTGTTTACTTAAGGCTGGTTCACAATAAACCGGGAACGACAACCAGAATGAATACGAGAAGCAGAGGACGTAAATATGAAAATTTTTGATTCACAATAAACAGAGAACATAGACGACTATGCATGTCAATAACGATATGTAAAGTCGATATTACGCATTCTGATGTTATTTGTGTATAATTGACCAATGGCGTTCTCTCATGAGTACAAGGCAGCCAACATAAACACAGGTTAACCAACTTCGAAATTTCAACTGAAATATTTCATTAGGTACGGTACTATAAATATGCCCATGCATCTTTATTATCACAACCTATTTTAAATCTACCATAACGCAAAATAATTAGAGAAGAAACATTTGTAAAAGAACAAAAATGAACACAACAGTAGTTATTAAATTGAAGCATGAATATGTAGTGTGTAATACAACCAATACAGTAATAAAATAAGATTCACTTACGATCGGTGTTCAAAGATGCAGCTATTGAAAGCCACGTATTCTCCTTCATTTTCTCATCTTTATACGAGGCGCGCCGCTTATCGTAAACGTGAGGATTTTCCTCAAAACTCAATATTAGAATCTCATCAAATAAAACTTGCTCCATGATGCACAGCACAGAACAAAATAATGCATAGGTTATGTCACGGTCTTCTTGCAACAAAACATAAGACGACAAAATAGCTTTTAGATGGCAATAGAATGAATCTAGTGGGCTGTGATCGGAAACGTGAGCGCCAAAATTGAAACTTGGCCAACTCTCCGTTCCCTATCCTGGTCTCCGGCAAGCTTTTCGTTAATTGTGAATTCTCACATTTAAATGTACACATTTTAACAATTTTACCGTTTTCGTTTTCGTTCCGATTCTCGTTTCCGGTTTATTGTGAACCAGCCTTTACTTATTTACTTACATTTTTATTTATTTACTTATTTACTCACATATTTACTTACATATTTATTTATTTACTTATTTATTTATTTACTTACGTACTTATTCACCTATTCACGCATTTACTTAAGTATTTATTTATTTATTATTGTAACTTATAAATAGATATATTCTAGGAAATACAATTTATTTGTATTAACGTTGCATAAGATTCACTTATTTATTTTGAATAAACTTTATTTATTCTGCTTCCGCCAAGTGGAGACTGCCTAAAAGGCAAACCTTACCATTTTTTAATAAATGTTATGTAAACAATTACAATGGAAGAAGAGAAAACAATGGAGAAAGAAAAAAACAAGAAGAAATAACACAATTATTATAAACTAGCCGTACCCGTGCGCTCCGCTGCATCCGTTAGAAATAAATATAAAGTAATTACATAATTAAAATAGGACATTTTATCCAGGGAACATTCGTGTTTGATAGAAGGATAAATCGATTAATATGTTACTTAATTTAAATTGTATTTAAAATATTAAAATGCGATCATTTTGATCCAGAGACCACTCATTTGGTGCAATGAAAATCCCTTTAACATGTTTATTGTTATTACCAATTATTTTTTGAAAAGCGAAAATTAACAGAAAAATTTTGGCTACAGATTTATTATTATGTTTATATTATATTATGAAAAAGTGTGTTGATAACGGATGTACTCGAATTAGAAAGTTTTTAATTTGTTGTGGGAGCTCTTGAATCTCAGGAGGAACAACTTTTACAACAGCGCAACATAATCTGCTTGGCTCATTGCCCAATTTCTTTGCATTGCATTTATTGCATATGTATTTTATGTATTTTAACACGATTCAATTGAGCATAGTTAAAATTTGAATTATAAAATAATGGAATGCTAAGCTAACGTACTATTACTGCATACTAAATCAATACACTCTCGTTGTTCGTTAATTCTCTGAGATAAAAATGAATATGTTCATAAACATTATTATAAGAAATACAGGAAATGAATATACAGAATAACCTATCAAGTTTTCTGTGCATAAGAAGCTATTTTAATCTTACCTGTCCTCAATTCACTCACAAGTTACTGTAATAACATTATAGCATTATGTCCATCCAGAGAAACTACATTTTCCAATTATGAAATAATGATTAATTATACAAATCGGTTGATTTAGCTTCCGATATTACCATACAAATACAGAAACATTGTCTGTAGGCTATGTTTAATAGCTTTCGATTGTTGTGTCCAAGGCCCCTTATAGACGAAGTCATTTGTTTTTTAATTCAATACACCGCCTTAGATGGCAGTTATTTTAATTTTAAAACTCATTTATCTAATTAAATATCAGTCCTATCAAAATTTTTCAGAGAATAAAACTTATCCGAAATTATTGTTAAAGAAACTTTTGTTATGTAACATATTTCACAAAAATCAATAATAAGCGAGATATTTCGATTTATTTAATTCAGGCCCCCTTATAACCCCCCTTTTAAATAACGTATTTTGAATACGATATAGCCTATAATCTAAGTTACAACTAACTTAATTTATATTCCAATTTTCATCGAAATCGGTTCAGCCATTATCGCGTGAAAAGGTAACAAACATACAGACAGACAGACAGACATACAAACAAAAATGTCAAAAAAGCGATTTTCCGTTTCAGGGTGGTTAATTATATATGTTAGGACCAATTATTTTTGAAAAATCGAAAATTACCAGAAAAATTTCGGCTACAGATTTATTATTAGTATAGATAACACAATTATGATGCATTGACATAAATAGTTACTAAATATCACAAAATAGATTAAGGTATATATGGATAAGAATATACTTACTTATTTACAAATGGCTTTTAAGGAACCCGAAGGCTCATTGCCGCCCTTACATAAGCCCGCCATCGGTCCCTATCCCGTGCAAGATTAATCCACTCTCTATCATCATATCCCATCTCCCTCAACCCCATTTATTATTATCTTCCCATCTACGTCTCGGCCTCCCCAAAGGTCTTTTTCCGTCCGGTCTCCCAACTAACACTCTATAAGCATTTCTGGATTCGCCCATACGTGCTACATGCCCTGCCTATCTCTGGATTTAATGTTCCTAATTATGTCAGGTGAAGAATACAATGCGTGAAGTTCTGCGTTGTGTAACTTTTTCCATTCTCTTGTAACTTCATTCCTCTTAGCCCTAAATATTTTCCTAAGAACCTCATTGTCAAACACCCTTAATCTCTGTTCCTCTCTCAAAGTAAGAGTCCAAGTTTCACAACCGTAAAGAACAACCGGTAATATAACTGTTTTATAAATTCTAACTTTCAGATTTTTTGACAGCAGACTGGATGACAAAAGCTTCTCAACCGAATAATAACACGCATTTCCCATATTTATTCTGCGTTTAATTTCCTTCCGAGTGCCATTTTTATTTGTTACTGTTGCTCCAAGATATTTGAATTTTTCCACCTCTTCAAAAGATAAATATCCAATTTTTATATTTCTATTTTGTGGAATATTCTGGTCACGAGACATAATCATAGACTTCGTCTTTTCGGGTTTACTTTCAAACCTGTCGCTTTACTTGCTTCAAGTAAAATTTCCGTGTTTTCCCTAATCGTTTTTGGATTTTCTCCTAACATATTCACGTCATCTGCATAGACAAGAAGCTGATGTAACCCGTTCAATTCCAAACCCTGTCTGTTATCCTGAACTTTCCTAATGGCATATTCTAAAGCGAAGTTAAAATGTAAAGGTGATATATATGGATGAGAATATAAATAAATAAATTAAAGAAATAAAATTTCATCGAAATAAGAGAACTCAGGGAAGGATGCAAGAATACTTGTAGCATTACCGCGCTGAATGGCGATACCAATGAGCTGATGTAGATAATGACTGCTTCAAGGGTCCGCAGAAAGCTGCACTAAACTTCTGCCTTTGGTGGAGATAGGAGCTTTAGCTTCCTTGCACCATTATCGAAACGTTTTAACCACAAATGGGATAAAAATATATATAAATATATTCATCTTATGTGTCTACTTCCCGAATAAATGGGCATTTAGAACATGAATAAAAACCTTCCAGCAATTTAGAGATAATAACAGTAAATGCAAAAGGACGGACGACAGAGAAACATACTGTCTTTGACTCAGAGATTATGGAAACGTTAATATCTTCAAAAAAATAATAATCTTCAAATTCAAATTTTCAAATTTATTTACAATTTACATTTGAATTGAATACATATGAATAGATACCCGAAATAAGCATATGCTCATGCTTGGGTACAGTCCAGTAGTCTACATAAATTGTACAGGGTTCAAATAATAATGCTGATGATATAAATAATAGTAACAACAACAACAACAATAATAATAATAATAATAATAATAATAATAATAATAGAATAATCGTGACAGAAAAGATACAAAGATTGTAATACAAAATAATTCATTAATAATAATAATAATAATAATAATAATAATAATAATAATAATAATAATAATAATAATAATAATAATAGTGATAAAACAAATTTATTTACAATAATAAAATTAATATTAAGACGGATAAAATAAAATAGAAATCCACTAGCGAGAGTTAACACAAATTAAATAAGCATATAATAACCGGAAAAAAATGCCAAACTCGAAAATCAACAGAAAAGTTCGTTGTATCACAGACGACAGCAACCGCCGTACTGACATTATGTTGTGCATTAATGGTAGTAGGGGGGAGTTGAAAGTCTACGTAACAGCCGTTCTCTTCGAATCTTCTCGTACAATCATGGGAAGTTAATGCTGCAAAAACAAAATGTCTACGAGTCAAACTGTTCATTATTACCAGGATAAATACAAATAATACTGAAATATATTAATCTAGTTTCAGTTATAGATCTCTCCTTTTGTGCAAGAGGTATCATATCAAAATATTTTATGAATGGCGGGGAAAATATAAATTTCAATAACTTTCTAGTGACAGGATATAGAGACAAGTACAACCAAGTGTATCTGTGGCGATGATAAGGAATCATTTATTGGAGATATACACTGTTATTAATTAAGAAAATGATCTATTTATATTTATTACTATGTTTTATCTTATAGGTTACATACATCAGATAAATACAATAAAAATTAGTACCATATAATGCTAGTAACACTTAAAAAAATACAATAAAATTTATCAAATATCATACAAACATTTTCACTTTATTTTTAAACTTACGAATGTGTAAACTGCTTAGGTCTGGATTATTTTTCAATACTGAATTGTATAGTCTTGGTCCATAATTCCTACTGTGTCTTAATCCAGCTGTAGTGTGGCATTTAGGTTCTGCCAAAAGAGTTGGGATATTTCTTCTGGTGTTATGGATATGTTTTTCAGTTATAAAATTCATTCGATATTTGTGAAAATAAGTTATTAATGTATGTTTATATAAAATCTAGAGATAGATTTCATAGAATGACAGCATTTTCTTTTATTTTGTATAATGAGAAACTATCAAGTGAATGATTTGATTGTTTCAATGAACTGTGAAATTGACATCATGTTCGAGAGAGCAGTTTTTGTATCCGCTGACCTGAAAATATGAAATGGCAAAGTCTCCTCATGTCTGAAGAGGTCGTCCTCCACGGCCACGACATGAAACTTTGATGTCGACCGGTCGACTTTTCCACCAGACTGCTCTAGATTTCTTCCTATAGTACGTTACTATCCTTTAGCCTTTCTTTACATAAAGAAACTGAAGATAAAGTAACAAAAACAAATAACTTTGACTATGTATACAGCATTTATGTTCATGCTCATGGATCATTCCATACAAAATTTTAAGAATATGCCAGCGATGTCATGAATTTTTTTGGGCTTTTAATACAGGGACATCATTTTATTTTTACTAACATTTTTAATATTAACCTGGCTATACCTTTAGAGAACCGGAAACACGTTCGCTACCCCCTTCCACGATTGGAGATCGATGATACTGGCGTAAAACACAAACAAATCACTTTACTAGGTATAGGAGGGAAGAAAACTACTTCAGCCATTTACGTAAACTAGGAAATATCGCGATTTTGAGTTCGATAATTTTCATTAGGTTTTTCTTTAATCAAAGTACAGTACTGTATTAAGAATAATTTTTTTTACTCACGAACTGAGTTATCCATGCGAACATATTCATTATGCAGTGTATATTATATTGTCTACAGCACATTAGCGTACAATTTAGAGAATGAAGTTAAATTGAAAAATAATCATAATATGGATATTTAAACACATTTTTGAAAATGGTGGCCGTTCATTTCGATATAGGCTTCAGTTCTTTTGTGCATATTAATAATAGAATAAGTTAACTACGAAAACTATACAGAACGGATGGTAAGCTCTGCACCAAAATGAAACTGATAATAGATCATGAGAAGAGATTTGAAAAATCCAAATAAGTTTTTTTCTAATATTCACCGTTTTAGAAGAAATCGTTGAGTTTCTATGAAGCATTTGGCAACATCACAGCTGCTGCAATAACTCTAAGCAAGCGCGGCCTGCACTTCTTACCTTCTCCTCCTCCTATGCATACTGTACTCAGTCGGTAATACGCGACGTGTGCTGGTTTGCAAGATTTATTTAAACGATTTTCGCTATTGTGTTGTTTAGTCAACTGTCCGAAGACAGGTCTGAACCCCACAAGTGATACCAAGAAGGCACCAGTTATGAGGCACCTAGGCCAGAAAATAATGTGGTAGGGTGGCCAGTTTATTTCCCCCTCTATTGCATACATCGCCCACTAGCATCAGAACCTGAATTATGTCAATTTTGTCTGCATCAGGGCCTGAAATATGTCAAATTCTTCTTCATCAGGGCCTGAAATATATTAAATTCTTCTGTATTAGGGCCTAAAATATGTCACATTCTTCTGCACCAGGGCCTGAAATATGTAGCATTCTTCTGCATTAGGGCCTGAAATGTGTCAAATTCTTCTGCATAAGGGCCTAGAATGTGTCAAATTCTTCTGCATCATGGCCTGAAATATGTCAAATTCTTCTGCATCATGGCCTGAAATATGTGAAATTCTTCTGCATCATGGCCTGAAATATGTCAAATTCTTCTGCATCAGGGCCGAAATATGTCAAATTCTTCTGCACGAGGGTCTGAAATATGTCAAATTCGTCTGCAGCAGGGATTGAAATATGTCGAATTCTTCTGCATCAGGGCCTAAAGTATGTCACATTCTTCTGCACCAGGGCTTGAAATATGTCAAATTCGTCTACATCAGGGCCTGAAATATGTAACATTCTTCTGTATCAGAGCCTGAAATGTGTCAAATACTTCTGCATAATGGCCTGGAATGTGTCAAATTCTTCTGAGTCATGGTCTGAAATATGTCAAATTCTTCTGCATCACGGCCTGAAATATGTCAAATTCTTCTGCATCAGGGCTTGAAACGTGAAATTCTTCTGCATCAGGGCCGAAATATGTCAAATTCTTCTGCACCAGGGTCTGAAATATGTCAAATTCTTCTGCACCAGGGTCTGAAATATGTCAAATTCGTCTGCAGCAGGGATTGAAATATGTCGAATTCTTCTGCATCAGGGCCTAAAGTATGTCACATTCTTCTGCACCAGGGCTTGAAATATGTCAAATTCGTCTGCATCAGGGCCTGAAATATGTAACATTCTTCTGCATCAGAGCCTGAAATGTGTAAAATTCTTCTGCATAATGGCCTGGAATGTGTCAAATTCTTCTGAATCATGGTCTGAAATATGTCAAATTCTTCTACAGCCTGGCCTGAAATATGTCAAATTCTTCTGCATAATGGACTGAAATATGTAACATTCTTCTGCATCATGGCCTGAAATGTGTCAAATTCTTCTGCATAAAGGCCTGGAATGTGTCAAATTCTTCTGCATCATGGTCTGAAATATGTCAAATTCTTCTGCATCCGGGCCTGAAATATGTCAAATTCTTCTGCATCAGGGCCTGAAATATGTCAAATTCTTCTGCATCATGGTCTGAAATATTTCACATTCTTCTGCACCAGGGTCTGAAATATGTCAAATTCTTCTGCATCAGAGCCTCAAATATGTCAAATCCTTCTGTATCAGAGATTGAAATATGTCAAATTCTTCTGCATCAGGGCCTGAGATAATATGTCAATTTTTTTTCATCAGGGCCTTCGTTATCGTTATCACAGGAAGTATAAACTGTAACATGTACCGTCGTCAAGTTGCATGGATAAATTTTACGTCATTAAGTACTTGACTTTAATTTTGAACTGTGTTCAGAATTCAAATTGCACAAATAATAATAATAATAATAATAATAATAATAATAATAATAATAATAATGAGATAATTTAAATATTTATTCTATGACATATGTAACCATTAAACATTGAGAAACCTGAAACAGCTATTATTGTTAACAGGAAATGTTAGAAAAATATTTCGTTACAAATAGTCAATTTCAGAGTCTATCTTATAATATATAAATAAAGGAGAACTCGTATATTCTATTAAAAGTCTACATCTAACGTAGATGTTTGGAATTGAACGGGTTACATCAGCTGCTTGTCTATGCGGATTACGTGATTATATTAGGAGAAAATCCACAAATGATTAGGGACAACACGGGAATTTTACTGGAAGCAAGTAAAGAGATAGGTTTAGAAGTAAATCCCGAAAAGACAAAGTATATGATTATGTCTCGTGACCAGAATATTGTACGAAATGGAAATATAAAAATTGGAAATTTATCGTTTGAAGAGGTGGAGAAGTTCAAATATCTTGGAGCAACAGTAACAAATATAAATGATACCCGAGAGGAAATTAAACACATAATAAATATGGGAAATGCCTGTTATTATTCGGTTGAGAAACTTTTATCATCCAGTCGGCTGTCGAAAAATCTGAACGTTAGATTTTATAAAACAGTTATATTATCGGTTGTTCTGTATGGTTGTGAAACTTGGACTCTCACTTTGAGAGAGGAACAGAGACTGCGGGTGTTTGAGAGTAAGATTCTTAGTAAAATATTTGGGGCTAAGAGGGATAAAGTTACAGGAGAAAGGAGAAAGTTACACAACACAGAACTGCACGCATTGTATTCTTCACCTGACATAATTAGGAACATTAAATCCAGACGTTTGAGATGGGCAGGGCATGTAGCACGTATGGGCGAATCCAGAAATGCATATAGAGTGTTAGTTGGGAGGCCGGAGGGAAAAAGACCTTTAGGGAGGCCGAGACGTAGATTGGAAGATAATATTAAAATGGATTTGAGGGAGGTGGGATATGATGATAGAGAATGGATTAATCTTGCTCAAGATAGGGACCAATGGCGGGCTTATGTGAGGGCGGCAATGAACCTCCGGGTTCCTTAAAAGCCAGTAAGTAAGTAAGTACGTAAGTAAGTAAGTAACATCTAACGTAGTTGGTCATGTTCATGTTAATAGTTAAATTCAAATATTTTAGTGTTTGCATATTGTCACTATTTTATTATTTTTGTACAAAACTGCAGAGAGTTATTGGACAGCAGTTGCAGTAGTGTGAGCCTATACAGTGTTAGAGTTTAGTTCTGTGAAACTTACGCCGAAAAATAGATAATAATATAAATTTAAAGTAAATAAAGGAGTAAGACAGGGCTGTAGTATCTCGCCGACACTTTTTAATATTTACATTGACGACATGTTTAGAACATGGAAATCTTATGTTACTCCAGGAATACATTTAAAGAACAACACTTTCTTGAACTCCCTTTTATATGCTGATGATAAAGTAATTATCCAAGACAGTGAGGATAAATTACAGAAATGAATTTATGTTTTAAATAAAATAACAAAAGAATATAATTTTAAAATTGCAGCTCAAAAAACCAAAACAATGGCATTTAAAGGAAAATACCCAATAAGGACAAAAATAGTAATCGATGAAATAATTATAGAACAGGTTAAATATTTTAAGTACCTAGGATGCTACATTTCATATGAAAGAGATATAGACCTGGATAAAAAACTTAATAACTTTCGAAATGTCTGTGGAACAATCCATAGATCTTTAAAAAACAAAACAAGAATAGATACACGGATAAAATTTTTCAATACAATCGCAGTACCTATGCTAACTTATGGAAGTGAAGCCAGAATAATGACAGAAAAAGATAAATCAAAAGTCCAGGTAGCAGAAATGAAATTTATGAGAAGTACACTAGGATGTACAATGCAAGATAAAAAGAAGAACATAGATATACGGAAGAAATTAGAGGTGGAACCATTGCTGGAGAAATTAAAGAGAAATAACAGAAGGTGGTGTGAACATCTACAAAGGATGCCGAACTACAGACTGCCAGCTTTAGCAATGGGATATAAACCAAAAGGAAGACGAGATGTAGGAAGACCAAGAGCGAAATGGGCGCCGGAACAGGTTCAACATGAACCTAATCCTTGAAGTGAAGAAGAAGAAGTAAACTGTAATTTATAAAATATGGCAAAATACTTGCGCAAAACTGGGAAAACGACAAATCATCTTCAGTATTAAATTACATAATTCTGATTGTTATCTTATACAGTGTAAATGTTCGATTATTAAAGAGTCCTCTGAAGTTAAGTATTTAGAGGCATAATTTTCGATAATCATTTAAAATGGAACCAACACATTAATTACCTTTGTAATAAATTACGTAAAATAGTATATTATTTTGTTTTATTGAGGAATTACTTGTCAATAAGTTTATTACGCACAATATATTTAACTTTATTTCAATCGGTAATTATGTATGGAATTATGGGATGGGGTAGCTCATTTAAATCCAATTTTAATCCACTTTATTTATTACAGAAGAAAATAATTAAAATATGTCTTCATAAACCTATTGATTTTCCATCTCAAAATTTGTTTTTTAGACTTTAATGTACCTAACGTAAGACAAATTTATTATATTGTATTAATAAAATTCATACATAAAAATCGAAATAATTTTTAATTGTATTCTCATAGTTATGAAATAAAAGGTATGCATTCTTTAAGATTGTTTGAACCAAAATGCAACACTGTTACAGTATTTAATCATAGTAGTAATTTAGGCCCAAGAATATATAACAAATTTATATTTAAATATCCTAATCTTGTCAATTCTAATAGTTGTAGTATTAAATTTAAAAACTTATGTATGGATTTTATAAAAATTGAAAAATTGTAAATTTAAATTTATATACTATAATTACATAGTAGACATAAGACAAATTGTATTGCATAATTATTAATTTCAATTCAGGAATCCGCCCCTGAGCACGAGTTCTACTCTTTCAGGGGCGAGCTAAAGTTTCTCTGTATATTTTATAATTTATGTTACAATTATTAGCAAAATAAATAAATAAATACATAAATAAATAAATAAATAAGTAAATAAATAAGTAAATAAATAAGTAAATAAGTAACTAAGTAAATAAGTAAATACATACATACATACATACATAAATAAATTTATTTAAAAAAAATAAAAAAAATATTAGCATAAAAAAGACCTAAAATTTCAAAGTAGCAATACTGACTGAACAATTCTGTGAATTAAACATTATTAAAGCTAGGATACAGTGATCAAAACTGCCTGTAAAATATCGATTTAAAGGGGAACATATGAAAATCTGGACCCGAATAATAACATATTGATGAACATAGCAAGCCAATTGTAAAAAATAATACACGAATGTTGTTAATTCCGCAAACAGAGATGCATAGAACGAAATGAATATTATGTTCTTCTCTAGGGCATGAATTCGCTTGATATATTTCAATATTAAAATGTATTTGTATTTTCATGTTTTCAAAAATTGTTATTTTTGATGGTGAACCTAACCTCTACACACAAAACGCATCCCTCCCGGATATGTTTTCTATAATGGAGATACTGTGTTTGTTCGCTCTGGAAATACAGAACATCTTTGACTCCAGCAAGTTTAATAACATCGGTTTTAATTAAAGATATAGTATTCTATTCTGAGGAACAGACTGCCATATAGATGAAATTTAGTTGCATCATAGACTGAGTTGATATATGTGGAGAGTTATAGGTTGTAAAGTTTTATTATGATCGGTAAAGTTTAAACGATTAAGAGTTCTAAAAGAATATTATTAAAGTTTTATTTTGGGTGAAAAAATGCACCGTATAACAGATGATAAGTAAGTGGCAAGTAAATTAATGTAAAATACAGTAAGTGACGGAAGGAATGTTCGAGTTCTGGGAATGATTCTTGGTACTGATTGAAGAGCTATGTGAACACCAAGCACCTGTTCTACAACTATTTTTTAGCAATGGAGACAATTTCGCTGGATAGCTCAAATAATTTTTAAAGGTCGAACTTTTCATCTGTTTTTGATTTAATTAATTAATTAATTTATTTATTATTTTGCTAATAATTGTAACATAAAATATTATATAGGGGAGAGTCGGGTAGTATCGGACATCGGGTAGTATCGGACAGTGCGTTTCTTTCATCTACCACCATATGGTAGTACCTGAATGACATGGTTACGTTTCTCTATGCGACATCACAGAAACGCAACCATGTCAATCAGGTACTATCATCGTGTGGTAGATGAAAGAAACTCACTGTCCGATATTACCCGATGTCCGATACTACCCGACTCTCCCCTATAGAGAAAAACTTTAGCTCGCCCCTGAAAGAGTAGAACTCGTGCTCAGGGGCGGATTCCTGAATTGAAATTAATAATTATACAATGCAATTTGTCTTATGTCTACTATGTAATTATAGTATATAAATTTAAATTTACAATTTTTCAATTTTTATAAAATCCATACCTAACTTTTAAAATTGAATAATAGAACTATTAGAATTGACAAGATTAGGATATTTAAATATAAATTTGTTATAATATATTCTTGGGCCTAAATTACTACTATGATTAAATACTGTAACAGTGTTGCATTTTGGTTCAAACAATCTTAAAGAATTCATACCTTTTGTTTCATAACTATGAGAATACTATTCAAAATTATTTCGATTTTTATGTATGAATTTTATTAATACAATATAATAAATTTGTCTTACGTTAAGTACATTAAAGTCTAAAAACAAAATTTGAGATGGAAAATCAATAGGTTTATGAAGACATATTTTAATTATTTTCTTTTGTAATAAATAAAGTGGATTCAAATTGGATTTAAATGAGCTACCCCATCCTATAATTCCATACATAATTACCGATTGAAATAAAGTTCAATATATTGTGGGTAATAAACTTATTGACAAGTAATTCCTCAATAATACAAAGTAATATACTATTTTACGTAATTTATTACAAATGTAATTAATGTGTTGGTTCCATTTTAAATGATTATCGAAAATTATGCCTAAATACTTAACTTCAGAGGACTCTTTAATAATCGGACATTTACACTGTATAAGACAGCAATCAGAATTATGTAATTTAATACTTAATATAGATGTAGGAGGTTTGTTACATTTTTAATTGAGTGGAACTTTCTACAAATTCTGCCGTTCGCTGCAGTCAGCATTTTCATACATGTCTTATACATCGAGTTACAAACCTTATTGGTTATTTTTGTCTCTGACACGTGGTACATTAGTTCACTGCAGTCTTCTGGGCAGAATACATTTACTTGGTTGTCACAGGCATATAATTCGTAGATGGTATTATAATTTTCATAAAAGCTCGCTTAATTATCCAACTGTTAACATCTCATCAAAGGAAAACGATGTTTGGATCACGTGAAATTTGTAGAGAGCAGCGTGGCATGTCAGTGAGAAAACTGTTCTACGATTCCACAAACAATTCCGTGTTTGCTTTATTATCGACATATTAGTATTCGTTGTCTGAGAATCTATTAGTTGCATTACGGAAATAATTTAGCGTAGGAAGTCTATCAGTAACTTAAGAATTGCTTCTTGCACGTAACCTTAAATTTCTTACAAAATAACTCAAGAATTGCTTCCCGTGATTAATATTAAAATTCTTGCACAGTGATTATTGTTTTATTTAATCGAAAATATTGCTTGTTGAAGACTTGTGTAGATTCTTGCAAAATAACTGTTTTACTATTTTAAGAATGTCTTCTTGCAGATATTATTAAAATTCTTGCACAATGATTTCTGTTTTACTTAATCAAGAATAGTGCTTGCTGCAGAGATATTTTAAATTCTTGTAAAATAATTCTTGTTACTAATTCAAAAATTTCTTCTTGTAGATACTACAAAAATTCTTGAACAATGATACTTATTCCAGAATATTGCTCTTTGCAGAGATGGTTTAGATTCTTGAAAAATAACTGTCGTTACTAATTGAAGAATTTATTCTTGCAGATACTATTAAAATTCTTGCACAACAGTTTTTGTTCTACTTAATCGAGAATATTGGTTGTTGCAGAGACGGTTGAGATTCTTGCAAAATAACTATTGTTACTAATTGAAGAATTTACTGTATTTTTTGCAGATACTATTAAAATTCATGCACAATGATTTTTGTTTTACTTATTCGAGAATATTGGTTGTTGCAGAGATGGTTTAGATTCTTGAAAAATAACTGTCGTTACTAATTCAAGAATTTATTCTTGCAGATACTACTAAAATTCTTGCACAACGGTTTTTGTTCTACTTAATCGAGAATATTGCTTGTTGCAAAGATGGTTTAGATTCTTGCAAAATAATTGTTGTTACTAATTCAAGAATTTATTTTTCTGATACTATTAACATTCTTACACAATGATTTTTGTTTAACTTAATCGAGAATATTGGTTGTTGAAAATATGGTTTAGATTCTTGAAAAATAACTGTCGTTACTAATTCAAGAATTTATTCTTGCAGATACTACTAAAATTCTTGCACAACGGTTTTTGTTCTACTTAATCGAGAATATTGGTTGTTGCAAATATGGTTTAGATTCTTGAAAAATAACTGTTGTTACTAATTCAAGAATTTATTTTTTTGATACTATTAACATTCTTACACAATGATTTTTGTTTAACTTAATCGAGAATATTGGTTGTTGCAAATATGGTTTAGATTCTTGCAAAATAACTGTTGTTACTAATTCAAGAATTTATTTTTTCTGATACTATTAACATTCTTACACAATGATTTTTGTTTAACTTAATGGAGAATATTGGTTGTTGCAGAGATGGTTTAGATTCTTGCAAAATAACTGTTGTTACAAATTCAAGAATTTATTTTTGCAGATACTATTAACATTCTGACACAATGATTTTAGCTTAACTTAATCGAGAATATTGGTTGTTGCAAATATGGTTTAGATTCTTGCAAAATAACTGTTGTTACTAATTCAAGAATTTATTTTTGCAGATACTATTAACATTCTGACACAATGATTTTTGCTTAACTTAATCGAGAATATTGGTTGTTGCAGAGATGGTTTAGATCCTTGCAAAATAACTGTTGTTACTAATTCAAGAATTTATTTTTGCAGATACTACATATATATATATATATATATATATATATATATATATATATATATTCGTAGTACAGACATCTTTGATATTAATTTTAACAGTACCCATAATAGTCTAGAAGCTACTTTGTGAAAATTTTTAAACTTTCTGCAATACAAATTCTTACAAAAAGAAGATGCTAACTATAATACGACTTCTTTGACAATAATTTTAACGTTATCCTTAGCACAGATTTCTTGAACAATTAATTATTTCAACGCTATACACAGAACAGATTCCTTTGATTGTCATTTAACACCATCCACAATACTAAGTTCTATGATAATAAATAATTTAACCCTCCCTATAAGAATTTTATTTTTCAAGAATTTTAATAGTATCTGTAACAATCAGTTCACGTATTAGTATAACAATATTTAATTTGCAAGAATATTAATAGTATCTGCAAAAAGAAATTCTTGAATTAGTAACAACAATTAATTTGCAAGAATCAATATATATATATATATAATAACTGAAGTGTGGATTGTAGAAATAATATTATTTGTAAAGATGTTTATATTGAAGAAATATTTTTAAACTTTCGTAAGACAAGTCTGTATATTGAGGAGTGGTAAAAAATTATTACCATAGAATTATGTGTTGTAAATAGCTGTGAAATTATTGTCGAAGAGGTTGGGTATGCATTACAGATAAGGGAACAATAATTGAATAGTTTGTTTGCAAACCTGCTATTTCGCTTTCAGTTATTTTGCACATATTTTATATCATTGTAAATAATAAATGTATTAGAATAGTTCATATTGTACCAACAATTTCTAAATTAAAATATTAGATAATAGATTTTGGCCTTAAAGAGAAAAAATACAAGCTTTTGGAAAATAAATCATGGTTTTAAAAATTATTTTTCTGTGACAAGTAGCAGCAATCGATAAAAAATAACTTCAGCATTGGATTCGGAATGTAAGAAATGTGTTTATTATGTTATCGGGTGAAAGTCGGTTTTTAAGCAAAATAGTAGGTTTGGAAACAAATAATTCAATTTATAGGACAAGAAAGTTTGTATTGTAAATGCGCTAACATTGTTCTAAAAGGCCTTCTAATTGTGGATAGTGCTGAAGTTAATATTAAAGATTATTTATCAGAATTTTATATGGCCAAGGTAACCACTGAATTATTCTTAAAAAAATCTGTAAGAATTAGGCTATTGCGTTCAAATTTTTCTAAAATGTCTGCATTGTAGATAGAAAATTTTAAAATTAAATTCAAACATGCTTGTTCTGTTGTGTTAAAATTCCATTTCAATCGCTTAACATTGAGTGCAATTCTCTGTGAATCTCACTAGCTCATACACGAAATTTTAGTATTAGGTTCGCAATTTGATTTGTAAAAACTGCTTAGTGAAATTAACTGATTTTCCAATCGAGTCCATTCTGGAACACAAGTTTAAGCGTGCAATTTTACAACGTTGTAGAGCCGGAATGTGGTTAAATTGAGAAGCAGTAAGTGCATTTGTCTTTCATTACTCCTGACACGCGGGCAGAGAAACGCGCGAGGAATGTGATTTAAAAGTAATCGGACGGATCTAAATTACTTTCACCAAACAGTCTGGGCCTCTTTTTTTTCCAACACATTGCCATCGAGCTTCAATTTAGAGCATTTCACCAAGCAGTTCGAGCAGCTATGAGTGGTACCGAGAATCTGTGATGCAATAGTCGTCAGTAAATATTAAAGTTTGCCATCATCATCATGATCATCTTCATTATCTTTCATTCATTAGGAATTTTTACCTGTAGCAACTACATTGAATCCTTCCATCGTTTGGATGGCCATCCCGCTGTCTCTCTTGCTATTTGGTTGGTAGTTATGAAACTAGCTCGGAAGTCTTGAGCTGCTTATTCTTTCTAAACGTGACTTCCATCCCATTCTGTAGCCACTTATTTTTTCTTTGATGCCGAAAATTTCTAGTTCTAAACCAGGGCTGGGCACATTACGTGATTCTGAGAAATGAGCGCTGTGTGCTTTAAAGAGCGGGTCTCGCGAGCGGTGTGATGTATGCATACTGTACGTCATTCATTGTCGGTGCAGTGGTGACTCTGCAGTATGAAGGCGAACTTTGAAGACGGAGCTTCCGCTCATACACTAAAGCGTCCCGCTACTCCCAATGCTTTTAATGTATCATGGGAGAAGGAGTTCCTTTTGGTAGAGAGCAGTGGATTAGCAAAGTGTTTAATTTGGCATAAAACACTCCAACTGATTAAGAGGTTCAATATCCAACGACATTATTCTTTACAACATGCTACTGAATATGACAAATATGTTGGTAATGAACGCCATAAATTAATACAGCTTAAAGAAAATGTTTCTCAGGTACATTATATTAGAGTATCTATTTGATATTTGCATTGAATTATAAGTTATTATACACTTAGTAATATATAATTTAAAATTATATACCGTATTATTAAATGTACTATAATACTTATAATGCAATATAAATATCGAATAGATACTCTAATATAATGTACCTGAGAAACATTTTCTTTAAGTTGTATTAATTTATGGTCATATCATAGCTTATATCGTATCGTATCTCATATATCATATCATACCATACCATATATCATACCATACCATATATCATACCATACTATACCATACCATACCATATATCATATCATATCATATCATATATCATATCATATCATATCATATCATATCATATCATATCATATCATATCATATCATATCATATCATATCATATCATATCATATAATATCATATCATATCATACCATACCATATCATATATCATATCATATCATACCATACCATATCATATATCATATCATATCATATCATACCATATCATATCATATCATATCATATCATATCATATCATATCATATCATATCATATCATATCATATCATATCATAGGTGTCCCTCAGGGAACAATTTTAGGTCCTATTCTATTTTTAATATATATTAATGATTTATTAAACATTGATTTGAAAGTACATAATGGCTCCTGTTATTCTTACGCTGATGATACGGTGGTGATTTTCAGTGGTTTAACTTGGGAGGACACTTATAAACATGCCAATGTAGGTATAAATTTTATCAAAAACTGGCTTGATGCAAATTTGCTATCTCTAAATATAACTAAAACTACTTTGGTGCCATTTTCTTTAACAGTCTCTGGATTGAACAAATTGAAATCACTTTCTCATTTAAAATTAATAATCCACAACTCATTTTGTAAACTCTCTACAACCTGTAAATGCCCTTGCCTGAAAGAATCTGTAGATGTGAAATACCTGGGAATTATTGTTGATCAGCACTTGAAATGGGATAGACAAATCACCTTTTTATGTAACAGGATACGTAAAACAATTTACAAATTTGTAAACCTTCGCCATTACTTGCCTACTCACGTATTACGTTTGGTTTATTTGGCTCTAGTTGAATCTGTTATCCAATATGGTATAATTGGATGGGGAGGCATTACAAAAACTGCTCTTTTTCCTCAAATTATGTTGCAAAAACGTATAATCAAAATTTGTTTGAAAAGGCGACTGGATTATCCAACAAATTTGATCCATTCTGAATTGAATGTTTTTAGAATTGACCAAATTTATGAATACTCTTTAATGAAATTCTATCATAAAAATAGAACGAAATTTGTAGCTCAGCCACATGCTCATAATACGAGACGAAATGAAATTCTTAAATTAGTTGAACCTAAATATTTCACATCTGCTGCTTTACTACACAGTACAAATTATGGTCCACGGCTATATAATTCGATAATAAAATTTCATCCAGAATTGACTACTTTAAGCAATGAAATTTTCAGATCCAGATTTAAAAAATTTATATGACAGACTTCCCTGTATATATATTATGTACCATGTATTGAAAACAAGTTTATTTCTATCCTAAGTGTATTTTTCTATTTTATCTTGGTTACTATCTCAACATGACCTGCACTAATTATACTACTAATAATAATTTAATATTAATCCATCAATCTAAACATCGTCTCTTTTTTCACTCAGTTATTATTAGTATTATTATTTACTAATTTTATTACAATCTTTATGTGAGCTTTTTTCTTAAGTATTTTGTCTACAAAGTATGTGTATCTATGTAACGGAACTGTCCCCGAACACGAGCTTTGCTCTTTCGGGGTATTTTAATGTAACGTTTTTATGTATATGTTATTATTAAATAAATAAATAAATATCATATCATATCATACCATACCATACCATACCATACCATACCATACGATACCATATCATATCATACCATACCATATCATATATCATATCATATCATATCATATATCATATCATATCATATCATATCACATCATATCATATCATATCATATCATATATCATATCATATCATATCATATCATATCATATCATATCATATCATATCATATCATATCATATCATACCATACCATACCATACGATACCATATCATATCATACCATACCATATCATATATCATATCATATCATATCATATCATATCATATCATATCATATCATATCATATCATACCATATCATACCATACCATATCATATATCATATCATACCATACCATACCATATCATATCATATCATATCATACCATACCATACCATATCATATCATATATCGCATCGCATCGCATCGAATCACATCACATCACATCTCACATCACACATCACACATATCACATATGACATCTCACATATATTATATTATATTATATTATATTGTATTATATATTAACAGGATGACAATAATGCACTTAGTGAATCTGCCATGAGAATTAGCCACAAAATTTTCCACGAAATTGCAAAGGAATTGAAAACAATCAACGAAAGTGAATTCATCAAGCGATGTTTAATTATATTGGCAGATGAACTCTGTCCACAGCAAGTAGGGGAAGTGGAAGCCATACGCCTTCTCGTAGAACCGTGGTGAGGAGATTGCAGTATGTGCGTATGGGTTATGTAAATAAGCCTAATGATTTGTGTGTGTGCATAGAGCGAAGTTTATTTCATTAAATTAATAAGAGTGTTAAAAAGTCTGTACTGTGTAATGGATTGATGTAATATCCTTATAAACTGTTATGTACTGACAGACTGAATGACTAGAACAACCGTGGCTCTTGTTATATTAATGCAGGGAAGGTAGCTGTAATGCGAGTCCGCCACTGCGTGAGCGTTCTGCTCTGGCTTGGAATTGAAGTGCCTTGCGGAGCGAGAGCAGCTCTGGCCGACTAGATTGAGCCGCTCTCATGCCCGGCCCTGTTCTAAACGAATGTATTTTAATTAGTGTTGTGGGATTAATTAATCTAACCGATTAATCGATCAATTTTTGTTATAAGCTTAATCCATAAAAATGTTTACTCGAATAATGAAGTGGATTAAAATTAATCGGTTGTACTTGATATTAATTATTATTTTGTTAATACAAACTCAGACTAAAAGCTCGACAACATTCGTCTCAGAAATTGCTTACTTAAAAACATAATTGTACCGTTATTTTGTAACTGCGTAGCAAATCTTTGTACAAACACTTCAGAAAGGGCTGGAGATTTGATGACAGTGACCTGGTCTACTCCTATTGAAAGTTGAAACATAATGCGAAACCCTTATTAAGTTTTATGGTTTTTCAAGAGAACTTTAACCTTGTTGTCAGCCCGTCTTCCTATAGCATATGAAATATATGCTTTTCTGGGAGACGCCTGTTTTGTTGCAGTTTCTTTACTGAGTTTGTAGATGAACCTTGTGCGTTTAGTTTGCTAAAGAAACAAAAATCAGATTTCTATGGTCTGTAAAAAGTGAAAACTCATTTATGTCATGTGAGAATTTGAGAGATAAACACGATGAAACATTTGTATTTAAATTGAACGATCGTGGAGAAGTGCTTGACAGAAAAAGCGTTTTTTCGGCTTTGGTGATGCAGGATACATTGTTACTAAACGTAGAGCGGCACTTATTTCGGAGCATGTGAATGCTCTCACATGTTTAAAATCATGGATGGAGCAGTTTTAACTAGATGAGTCTTGATACGTTTTTTATTTGTTTCTCCTCAAAAATTCTCAGAGAAATTAACACAATAAATTATAAGCCTACATAATAAATGTGTTAATAAATAACTAAAATAATTGTTTTGCAATATAACGATAGATACAGATATACAACATTTAATACTTATGCTTATCACCAAAGACAAATTAAATTTAACATTAATTGTGCATATTACAATGTAGTAAATTTTTTTAAATCGATCAAAACTCAATTAATCGATTAAATTCAAATCGTTAATCGATTACATATTTTAATCGATCGACAGCACTACTTTTAATTCCTCTAATTTAGTATTATATTCTGCAATACATCTGAGGAATTTAATTTCCTTTACTTGGAGCCTGGATTTATCTTTCTTTGTCAGGATCCATGTTTCACTTCCATAGAGAAGACATGAAACTGACATCACTTTGTGAAACTTGAGCTTCTTTCTTTCAGCACTTTGTTCTTCAGGGTCCTTCTAATTGTACCATTTATATAATTGAGTTTTTAAATTTTTTTTCTTCCTGCTCAGTTCTTTCTAAATATGTTATGGTAGTTCCCACAAATTTAAACTCCTGAGTCATGAGATTATAGCATACTATACTATACTTCGTATATAATTATGATATAGCTAGGTTTAAGTGCGTCCTCTATACAACATATGCATAGCATGTAAGTACGCATACAGATATACAAGTATCCCAAAATTCACAAACACACGAATACATAGTGTGAATCCAGAAATAAAAGTGGAGATGAAAGTATTAATGCCAGACTTCCCTTCGAAGAATTTGTAATTGCACAATTTGGCAACACTGTATTTTGTAAAATAAAATGTTACTACTGTGATTGTACCTCAGATAAGTTTTTACCATGAAAATACACCTTGTGTGTGAACACATAATTATATAAATGGAAAACATTAATTCTTTCTTTAATTCACTTGCGCGCTATTCTCTTAAACCTGCTTGTTTACATCTGTTACGGGAAAAGTTACCTGTAGTGAGTTGAACGTCATTTTATGTATTCCAGAGGGACCTATAGGAAAGAATAGGTAATCCCTACTACTGAAATCATCTCTTCAGATCGTTATGGAAAAATGATTAGTCTGGAACTGAGCTCAGCGGTTCCGCGGAAATATAATACCATTAATTAAAACCGTATCATGACGATGGCTTAATACGAATAACGTTCCCATTGCACATTATGTCTGAATGAAATTAAACACGCGTCTGCGGGAGACGAAGTACACGTACGTGTATTAGAGGCTAATTATTATCATGGAGTCCTTTTAATTACATTTTTGTTGAATGTTTTGTAGCTTATGTTTTACCAATACATTTGCTCAGTGCTTTTACAGTCAACAGGAAATATGATGTACCTTGTTGTTAGGAAGGAAGGTATTATGAATTATTAAGAGCAGTGTGGGATAGACTTTTTCTAAAGCTGGAGCAATGATAGAAGTCACTGTGATTCGAAGATTAGATCTAATTTCGTCATCAAGTGAAGGAAAATGAGTGAGAGGGATATCTTAGTACAGACTGCAATAGAATAATTGGACTGCTACGAACGGGTTGGGGACAACTCGCCACATAATTGAAATTCGTATCAAAGACAACTCGCCACATAATTGAAATTCGTATCAAAGACAACTCGCCACATAATTGAAATTTGTATCAAAGACAACTCGCCACATAATTGAAATTCGTATCAAAGACAACTCGCCACATAATTGAAATTCGTATCAAAGACAACTCGCCGCATAATTGAAATTCGTATCGAAGACAACTCGCCACATAATTGACATTCGTATCAAAGACAACTCGCCACATAATTGAAATTCGTATCAGAGACAACTCGCCACATAATTGAAATTCGTATCAAAGACAACTCGCCACATAATTGAAATTCGTATCAAAGACAACTCGCCACATAATTGAAATTCGTATCACAGACAACTCGCCACATAATTGAAATTTGTATCAAAGAGAACTCGCCACATAATTGAAATTCGTATCAAAGACAACTCGCCACATAATTGAAATTCGTATCAAAGACAACTCGCCACATAATTGAAATTCGTATCAAAGACAACTCGCCACATAATTGAAATTTGTATCAAAGAGAACTCGCCACATAATTGAAATTCGTATCAAAGACAACTCGTCACATAATTGAAATTTGTATCAAAGACAACTCGCCACATAATTGAAATTCGTATCAAAGACAACTCGCCACATAATTGAAATTCGTATCAAAGACAACTCGCCACATAACTGAAATTCGTATCAAAGACAACTCGCCACATAATTGAAATTCGTATCAAAGACAACTCGCCACATAATTTGAATTCGTATGAAAGACAACTTGCCACATAATTTAAATTCGTATCAAAGACAACTCGCCACATAATTGAAATTCGTATCAAAGGCAACTCGCCACACAATTGAAATTCGTATCAAAAACAACTCGCCACATAATTGAAAATTGTATCAAAGACAACTCTCCACATAATTGATTCTCGTATCAAAGACAACTCGCCACATAATTGGAATTCGTATCAAAGACAACTCGCCACATAATTGAAATTCGTATCAAAGACAACTCGCCACATAATTGAAATTCGTATCAAAGACAACTCGCCACATAATTGAAATTCGTATCAAAGACAATTCGCCACATAATTGGAATTCGTATCAAAGACAACTCGCCACATAATTGAAATTCGTATCAAAGACAATTCGTCACATAATTTAAATTCGTATCAAAGACAATTAGCCACACATTAAAATTCAAGGCAATACTCAAATTCGCAGCAATTTATAATATATTTCTATGGTAATACAAGACAAATCTAGAAGCTGTAAACTAAATAGGAACTATGGCGGAAGAAATTCGCTTCACAAAATCAGAAAGAGGCTCTGGCAAATTAATATATCTTGGCTACATGTACACGAGACTTAGAGAAAATAAGAATGGAGTTGTTTGGCGCTGTGACATGCGTGGCAGGTGTAATGCAACAGTCATGTTATCAGAAGATGGCAGCAGTGTCGTCAAAGAACCGTCTGAACACAAGAATCATTCTGCAGACTGAGGAAGGATTAAGGCAAAGGAATGTGTAGAGGACATGAAGGCAAGGGCGGGGACTTCCCGAGAACCAACGTCTGTCATTATTCAAAATGAGTTAGAGCGTATTGCAAGCGAAGCCAATGTCAATCTACCGAAGAAACCTTCTATTAAAAAACTGTGCGCCGTGCCAGGAAGCTGCACCTACCACCTGCGCCAAGGAATATTGACGAACTGAACGTTATAGCCGACAGATACACTAAGACCGTACAAGGAGAAAGGTGGTTGTTGTATTTTGAACCGGAGGACAACGTGAAACTTATGATATTTGCCACTAATTCACATTTAAATAAATTGTTACGGTCCCGTTTTTGGATAATGGACGGTGTGGCAATTGCCTATTTGTGGCAAATTGTCTGTCTTTGGCGAATTGTCCCTATTACCAATTCTTATTGCCAATTGTCCCAGTTACCAACTTTCTGTGGCCAATTGTCCGGAACCGGCTACGAACAATCGGCGATAGATACCTAGAGAAGAATAAAATATATGTAGAGTTAGAAAAGGCTTTTGACAGAGTGGATTGGAATAAACTGACGGGGATCCTAAAGAAAATTGGTGTAGATTAAAATGAGAGAAAACTGTTCAGTAATCCTTATATGAAACAACGAGTCAAAGTCAGGATAGGAGAAGAAATGTCAAAAGGAAGTGAAATAGGGAGAGGAGTAGGTCAAGGATGTCCTTTATCACCTACCCTGTTCAATATCTACTTGGAGGATTTATAAATTCGTTAATCTTCGATGCTGCTTACCCTACTTTCTGTATTAATTGATAAGTTGTAGACGGAAACTATAAATAATTATTACTATATAAACTCCAACTTATCTGAAATTTTAACCTCAATATGACTTTTAAGTTGGTGAAACCAGCTTCATGTCTGTAATATTTAAATGTATTACTTTTGATTAATGTTTATAACTTAGTATAGTTACAGTAACTTGTGCAATGTTAAACTTACACCAACTTCAACTATCCACTTGGAAATAGCTGCAGAGAAACAATAGATTTCAATTAGTATTACGGTGCTTCGGAAACTGTACGATATACCTTACCTGGTAGTCCATTTCTAATGCTTCCCTGGTTTAATAAGCGAGATGGCATCTCTAGTGACAATGAGAGTTCACGAAGTCATTACCAGAGGTTGTAAACCAGGCCATAGCATATGAACTAGAGATCCGGGCCTCATTCACAAGTCAGTTAATGAGCGAACTGTTCCATGTACTCCATTAAGGTCTAAGCTTGCGTCCTTTCAAACAACAAATGTAAATGAAAAGGTTAAAATTAATTTTGTGAAATACAAAAACAAATGTCCTGCGAATATCTGACTCGTAGATAGCTTAACTAAGAGAGAATAGTGTGTGGATTATTCACTTAATCTTTAACTGAACTTTATTTCTTTACAATTAGTAGGCCTAGACCCGGTTTCTTCAACCTTTGTTAAATTATAACAGTGTGTTTATTCCATTTTAACTGTAAACTTAACAGTTGAAGGATTTCTTCAACTACTGTTAATACTAACAGGCTGTTAAAACCTATGTTAATTGAACTGCCCAATTTCATGCAGTTAAATCATTTAACTCTCTGTTAGCATAGAAGTATCCAATATGCCTGGTGCGTTAGATGCTGAACTTATATATCTGGATTATTTAGAAAATGATATCCATGAATACATAAACAGAGGGGATGATTTCTGTGATTTGACAGACCAGAAGTTCATACAAAGGTATAGGCTATTTTCTGCCAAGCCTCACTTTTCGCTTTCAACTTAGACCCGTTTGTTTGTTTATTCTCATTAATTGGTTTATACTGCGAAATAATTTCCAGGAGAAGGTTTCTTTCGAACGAAGAGAGATTAGTCCCACGATTTCTTTTTGTTCCAGTGTTTTCCATTTCATAACAGCAATACCAATACGCCGCTCCACGCTCTTGTGATACAGACGAGGAAAGAAGCAGAAATCAAATCAGAGAGAATAGAAATAATTCTAACCTCTCTGAATCAAACAACGGAAACAAGCGAGAATCGTAATTGTCAGAGTTCAGAAAACAGAAGTGAGCCTGTACTTGGTTATAGGTTATTGTTAAACTCTAGAATCTATGGTCCTAACAGAGAGTTAAGAAACAGAATGTTAAAATGTGAAATGTAAAGTTGAAGAAACGCAATATTTTTAACAGCAATTCACACTTTTAACTTACTGTTAATTAACGCTATGATAGGTGAATTTTAACAAAGGTTGAAGAAACAGGGCCCTAATCGTGTTTAATTAACATCCAGCCGGTGTCAAAGACGACGATTTCCTTTGAACAGATAAGATAAGAACGTGTTTATTGATTAGGTCTTCTCAGATGTCGCTCCATTCACTATAATTGTGTCGCTCTAATTTCCGGCGTGACCCGTCTTTGCTAACGCCTTGGCTCTTGGTAGGTATTGTAGGGCCACGTTTAGTAGCTACAGGCCAGTTACTTTATGGTGACAGCTCTGGTCTGGCGACGCAGTGGTTTGGGCGAGTTCACTATTTGTTCCAAGGGGTGTTCATTTTAGTCTTCCCCTGCCTGCGTTCGCGGTAACATCTCGGGAGCGTTAGTGTGGGCGTACAGTCGCGCTAAGGACGTACTATACCATCACTGTCTTGTATATTGCAATTTAGTGTGTTTGTTACGTACATTTCATTTAGTTACTTAAATAGTTGTAGTCCTTCTGTTTTGTATTGTTTAGTGTGTAGGCTAGTATTTATTGTCTAGATTCACTGCTATTTTCTGTTTTTGAAAATGCTGCCCGTTAGAAGCAAACTGTAAGGGCGGGTATTGCATTCGTAGTCGCGAGAAGTCGTGAGCAACGTGTAGCGCTTTATGAAGATAGCGTCGGAAAAAAAAAAGTAACAAATGTTGAAAAACTGTAGCAGAGGCTACCGCTGTGTCCGAGAGCAGCGTTAGTTAAATTGTAATGGAGACTAAAGACATTGATTCCTGGACTTCAGCTTCCTTTAGTGCTCCAAGTAAAGAAAGATATCGATCGGCGCCAAAATCAACTGTGGAGAACTTTAATGAAGCTGTGATAAGACGAACCATAGCGTGAGTTCTATATTTCACAGAAACAGAGGCCCACACTTAAAAAAAAATATATTATTGAAATTGGAAGATTATCGACTTTCAGGGAGGTATCTCAACTTTGAGGGAAAGTTATTTCAAAATTAGGATTTCATTGGATAAAAAAAAATCAAAATAACCGCCAAATTCTGGTGGAGCATGATGATGACGATAATGACGAAGATGATGATGATGACGAAGATGATGATGATGGGAAAGGTAACAGCAAAGCACTTATGAACATTATCGGTATTTCCGCATAAGTATATTTCATTGTTAATTAGTGATTAACTGTTAAATATAGTGATTCGATTGCTGCTCATTGTATTTCCACATTAGTTTACTTCTTTAGTGTTTATTAGTGACTATTGTTCCGAAGTATAAAGTGAACACAGTGACAGGAGCTCAAAATTATGCAGACGCTGCAACGTGAAACTTCATTTCTAATATGACTGTATTTCCCTCCATCCATTCGCTCCGTCTCGGATCGGTCTCCCTCCCACAGTCGAACCTTCTCCTCTCTCCCTTCGACGAGCTGTCACCATAAAATAACTGGGCTGTACTTCCGAGAGCGGAGAAATGGGGCTAGGGGAAGCTAACCTCGCGACCTATGCGTGCGATATGTCGACCTTCCATCTACGTCTCGGCCTCTCCAAAGGTGTTATTCCCTCCGGCCTCTCAACTAAAACTCTATATACATTTCTGGATTCGCCCAAACATGGTACATGCCCTGTCCATCTCAAGCGTCTGGATTTCTTCTTCTTCTACTCATTGTATAGGCCTAAGGCATGTTCTTTCCATTTTTTCTTTGGTCTTCCAGGCGATCTCTTTCCATCTGCTGGTAGATTATCCCTTGCTATGCGTACAGTTCTGTCTGGTGTCGTGCGAAGTAAGTGATGATTCCATTCCTTTCTTCTTCTATTTACCCAATCACTTATTGCTTGGATGTTTAGCTGCATTCTATTTTCTTCACTTTTTACTTTATCTCTTCTTATTTTATGAATAATTTTCCTTAATAAACTCATTTCGTTTGTTTTCAGAATCCTTTTAGTTTTTGAAGTATCCGCTAGTACTTCACAGGCATAGGTTGATATTGAGCGAATTGCAGCTTTATATTCTTACCTTGGTTGCTTTATTTACGTATTTGTTGTTCAATATAACATCATTCATGCATCCTGCAATACTTGCTGCTTTATTTACTTGGTGCGTAAGTTCATTTTGCAATGGCCCCCAAGCAGATATCTCAACATCCAGGTATTTTATTGACATTATCTGTTATATTGGGCGATGGCCAACAAAATGAAAATAAATTCTCTAAAGAGCAAAGCCATTAGCTTTACAAGAAAAAGAAATAAAATAATCGCATCGTATATGTTAGGGGGTGAAACCATTCCGGAAGTTAACAAATGTAAATACCTCGGAATAACATTTAGCAGAGATCTCGGCTGGGGGGGAACACGTTACAGACACAGCGGGAAAATCATGGAGGGCGTTACACTTTGTGATGAGGGTACTAAGGAAAGGCTCTGATAAATCCAAAAAGATTGCATATAAATCACTAGTTCATCCAGTAATGGAATATGGTGCTGCATGTTGGGATTCTTACAGATTAGAACATATAAAGACACTGGAAAAGATTCAAAAAACGGTCTCTCAAGTGTTGTCGTAATAATTCACCATTAAAGTGGGACACACTCACGGACTGGAGAATGCGAATTCAATTATGCGCAATGTTCAAAACATACAGAGGTGAGCCTGCCTGGAGATAAATAAAAAATAGGTTTCAGCCGTCAAATTACTCTTCAAGGAACGACCACTCATATAAATTGAGAGAAAAAAGACAGAGGACGGACACTGGAAAGTTTTCTTTTCTCAATCGTACTATCAGGGACTGGAATGCTTTACCTGCAGACTTACTAAAGGCTTTACCAATAACCGAAAACGTATTTAAAAATAGGCTTAAGGACTTTACTAATAGACGGTAGTATATTAAACACTACTCAAGGGGTGTAATTGATATCTTGTTATTTGAAGTGTTCTATCAGTGAGGAAGTGTGTTGTGTCAGTGAAGTGTGTAGTGTCAGTGAAGTCTATTGTGTAAGTGAAGTGTGTTGGTGTCAGTGAAGTGGCTGTGCAAAGTATTTGAACAGTGAAATGGTTAGAAGTGTTAGTGAAATCAGGTAGAATTAGTGCAGTGAGTGAGTTGACAGCGAAATAAGTGTAATGCCGAAAGGTACTTGTGCAGGTATGAACCTATCACACTCGTGGGTTTTAGTTCGAACTTAGGGTTAAGATACAAATTAGATTTTCTTTAAAGTAATTTTAAGTGATCATGCTTCATTTAATTTAGGATGCTCATTATTATTATGACTTATTATTATTATTTATTAGTTGTGTTTATTATTAATTGTCATTATTGAGTGTAATTAGTTACCACTGCCACCGGGTATGTACCCATTTACAGTGTGAATGCATACATACATACATACATACATACATACATACATACATACATACATACATACATAAATACATTGTTGTTCTCTCTATTTCCAGTTTACATCTTAAGGGGAATTTTCTTATAGCCATCGTTTTTGTTTCTGTTAATGATATTTTCATGTTATATTTTATACATCCTAGATAGAATCCATACAGCAATATATGTAGATCATCTTCCGAATTTGCCATCAGAACAACATCATCAGCATGGCACAAGATATTAAGATCTTTATTTATCATTTTGTATCCATCCTTAAATTTAATTTCCGTTATAATATCATTCATTACTAAATTAAATAGTAATGGACTAAGAAAGTCTCCTTCCCGAACCTCCCTTTTAATTAGTATCTTTTCAGATATTACGTCTGGGTTTAATGTTCCTAATTATGTCAGGTGAAGAATAAAATACCTGGAGGTCTGCCTTATGTAACTTTCTCCTTTCTCCTGTAACTTCATCCCTCTTAGCCCCAAATATTTTTCTAAGCACATTGTTTTCAAACACCCTTAACCTCTGTTCCTCTCTCAAAGTGAGAGTCCAAGTTATACAACCATACAGAACAACCGGTAATATAACTGTTTTATAAATTCTGACTTTCAGCTTTTTTGAGAGCAGATTGGATGATGAAAGGTTCTCAACCGAATAATAACACACATTTCTCATATTTATTCTGCATTAAATATCCTCCCGAGTATCGTTTATATTTGTTACTGTTGCTCCAAGATATTTTAATTTTTCCACCTTTTCAAAAAATAAATTTTCAGTTTTTATATTATCATCTCGTACAATATTCTGGTCACGAGACATAATCACATACATTTTCTTTTCGGAATTTACTTTCAAACCTATCTCTTTATTTGCTTCAAGTAAAATTTCCGTGGCAACAGTAACAAATATAAATGACACTCGGGAGGAGATTAAACTCAGAATAAATATGGGAAATGCGTGTTATTATTCGGTTGAGAAGCTTTTATCATCCAGTCTGCTGTCCAAAAATCTGAAAGTTAGAATTTATAAAACAGTTATATTACCGGTTGTTCTGTATGGTTGTGAAATTTGGACTCTCACTCTGAGAGAGGAATATAGGTTAAGGGTGTTTGAGAATAAGGTGCTTAGGAACATATTTGGGGCTAAGCGGGATGAAGTTACAGGAGAATGGAGAAAGTTACACAACGCAGAACTGCACGCATTGTATTCTTCACCTGACATAATTAGGAACATTAAATCCAGACGTTTGAGATGGGCAGGGCATGTAGCACGTATGGGCGAATCCAGAAATGCATATAGAGTGTTAGTTGGGAGACCGGAGGGAAAAAGACCTTTAGGGAGGCCGAGACGTAGATGGGAGGATAATATTAAAATGGATTTGAGGGAGGTGGGGTATGATGATAGAGACTGGATTAATCTTGCACAGGATAGGGACCGATGGCTGGCTTATGTGAGGGCGGCAATGAATCTTCGGGTTCCTTAAAAGCCATTTGTAAGTAAGTAAGGAAGTAAAATTTCCGTGTTTTCCGTAATAGTTCGTGAATTTTCTCCTAACATAGTAACGTCATCGGCATAAACAAGGAATTGATGTAACCCGATCAATTCCAAAACATTTCCTAATGGCATTTTCTAAAGCGAAATTAAGAAGTAAAGGTGATAGTGCATCTCCTTTCTTTAGCCCGCAGTGAATTAGAAAAGCATCAGATAGAAACTGACCTATACGGACTCTGCTGTACGTTTCACTGAGACACATTTTAATTAATGGAAGTAGTTTCTTGGAAACACCATTTTCAATAAGAATATTATATAAAACTTCTCCCTTAACCGAGTCACATGCCTTTTGTGAAATGCATGAAATAAATGACAGAGATTTCACGATTTTGGATCTTGAAGTCACCTTACTTACCGGTCTCTGTCTACTTCTTTCATACTTTAGCCGCTAGATGGCAAGACAACAGTATATGCGTATCTTTTACACAAGATTTTCACGGTTCTGTATTTTTCATTCCTTTTTCACGTTTGATAATTTGGTTTTCTTTTTCAGGACATTGTTTTATTTTACTCTATACATCTGTTCTGTATTATTTATCTTATTTTGTTCCATTTATTATCTATTACTCTCTTATAACCCATATACGACTCTTGGTCATTTATCTATATTAATTGCTAGCCGCTAGATGGCAAAATAACAGTATATGCGTATCTTTTACACAAAATTTGCACGGTTCTGTATTTTTCATTCCTTTTTCACGTTTGATAATTTGGTTTTCTTTTTCAGGACATTGTTTTATTTTACTCTATACATCTGTTCTGTATTATTTATCTTATTTTGTTCCATTTATTATCTATTACTCTCTTATAACCCATATACGACTCTTGGTCATTTATCTATATTAATTGCAATTGCATTTAAAGATGAGGAGGACATCCAGGGCGACCTGGAATTCCAAAGCATAATCGTCCGGCGAGTGACGAGGATGCACTCATCAAGGACAAAGGCCAAACTCCCAATGGTTATTGTCGATGTGGAGAATTCCCCCCGAAACCCGGGATAGAATGAGAGCCTTGCGTCAGTGCTGCCTGATGAGGGTAACAGTTGAGGACTACGTCCCCAGCAAGCGCCCGCCTCAGTGCAGCAACTGCCAGTGGTACTACCACACGCAGCCTAGCTGCAAAGCGCAGCCTATGTGTCGAGCTTGTGCACGCCCCCATAAGACTAAAGATTGTCGCAAGCCGCACGATGTCCCCGCTACATGCGCACTCTGTACTGGCGCTCACACCGCCAATTATGGAGGGTGTCCCGTGGCACTACAGGTTAGAGATGCCACGGAAGGAACGAGCAGGGCTGCCCGACGGAGGAGGGCAGAGCTCGAGGAACAGCGGACGCTCCAATACGAGTGGCTCCGGCAGCAGCGTGTGGAGCGAGCTGCGAGGCAGCAGCAGCTGTTCCGAGAACAGCAGCCGCAGCCACAGGCTCGCGCCCCTGTGCAGGGGTCCCGTGCGGAGCAACGCACGGAACTCGGGCCGGTCCGCCAACAGCAGCAGCAGGCGACCATCCCTTCGCTTTTGGAAGTGCCCGTAGCCGCGCCTCTGTGGTCCACCGTGGCAGCGACAGCCCCCCAAACTGCTGCCAATAATGTAGGACCCCTTTCTCAGCGCCCTAAGCGCAACAGGGGCAGCAGAAAAGCCACCAAGGCTACCACGGTAGAGTCCATCTCCGCCCCTGTCCCACCGGCCCAGCAGGAAGCTATTGCAAGCACCTCGAAAGGCCCGACCGGTCAAGGCGCGACCTTGGACCAAGTTCAGCACTTTGCCGAGGCGTTGCAATTAGCAAACCCTAACCTCCCGCTCGCCCCAATCCTAGAAGGATTAACCAAAGTGATAGTTCTCCTTATGGAGAATCCTATGTCTGCCCTCCCGGAGATATTTAAGCTCCTAACCTCCCTCGTTTCTCTCAATGGCCAGACGAAGTGACGGAGTTGCTAGGATGTGTATATGGAACGCCAGGGGCCTTAGACATGATAGACATGAGTTCAGGGCTTTCCTAGACGCTAATAATATAGACGTAGCATTTATAACAGAAACGTTCCTGACACCCCAAGTAAATTTAAGATGCGCGGGGTTTAAAGTCTATAGACAAGATAGAGCAGGTAGAAGAGGCGGAGGTGTAGCGGTGTTCGTTCGTTCTACGATCGCGCACTGTGAGTATCTCCTTCCCCAGCTAGCGGCATTAGAGGCAGTGGCTATTAGAGCCTACATAGGCAGACTCCCCTTTCTGCTTATGGCTGCCTACAGTCCTCCGGGCATACTAGATGCACGCGATTTAGATATAGTGACAAGTCTATCCGATAGATTCGTAGTCGCCGGCGACCTCAATGCGAAGCACGCTAGCTGGAACTGTCAACGCCCCAATCGGCAGGGCGATAGGCTTTTTCTTAATTCTACAGGAAACGGATACGTCGTGATGGCCCCTAGGGAACCCACACACGTACCGGATGCTGCAAACCAACTGCCTGACATATTAGACATCGCTCTGGTGAAAGGTCTCACAACTAGAGCGAGACTAACAACCCTGGATGATCTTCCGTCCGACCACCTACCGGTGATAATGGAGATCATGCACCCAGTCGAACTCTCCCCAACCGCTGAGAAATTCAACTACAAGGCGGCAGACTGGGTGTTCTTTCAAGACCAGGTAGCCGCTACGCTTCCACCACTCCCCCCTGAAGTCACTCCGGCAGGGATAGATAGGTCAGTTAGCGACCTGACGGAGTGCATAAAGAAGGCAATGGTTGCTGCTATACCGAAACGGTCTTCACAACCGGGACGGATGCAGCTCCCAGCCTATATTAGAGACCTAAAGATCGCCCGCAATAGAGCAAGAACATTGTGGAAGCGTACTAGGTTAGATCAACATAGAATAGAAATGAACCGCTTGCGCAGGCGGATCAGTGAGGCGGTCCACGAGACGGTCGTGGATGCTTGGAAATCCAAGGTTGAGACGATGGACAGCAGAAACATGTCAGATGTCTGGCGTGTATCTCGAGCTCTGTCCAATCCGTCTCAATCTATTCACCCATTAGTAGTCGGTCCAGATGTCACGGCCTTTACTCCTGAGGAGAAGGCTACCGCACTGGCAGACGTTCTAGAGACCACTTTTCAACCCGTGGAACAAAATTTAAACTTGCCCCATATCAGAGCTGTTGAGGAATCGGTTCGAGACCTCCTTAGCAGGGAGCCGGAAAATGGGATACGACCTACGAACACCCACGAGGTCGCCCATTTCATTCGTCGCCTCGGCCCTCATAAGGCCGCAGGAGCCGACGGTATCCAAGGAATTATATTGCAGCATCTCCCAAGGTCAGCTATGAAGCGCATAGCAGAGATAATTAATAACATCTTGGCTTCCGGTCACTATCCCATTCCCTGGAAAGAAGCTCACGTAGTTCTCTTTCCAAAGCCCGGAAAGGATAAGACGAATCCAAGCAACTATAGGCCTATTAGTCTCCTCAGTTGTCTCAGCAAACTGGCGGAGCGGGTCATACATAGACGCCTCACTGAAGTAGTATTGCCCCAAATCAGGAACGAGCAATTCGGTTTTCACCCTGCGCGTTCCACTACACTCCAGGCACTCCGCATGACGGAGGACATTACCTGGGCTATGAGCACGAAGCGTGTAGTAGCTGCAGCTTACCTGGACATCGAGCGAGCATTCGACAAGGTTTGGCATGAGGGACTCCTCGTTAAGTTACTGGGCATGGGAGTCCCAGATGGAATGATACGCCTCATTTCTAACTACCTCCGAGGCCGTACATTCAAAACCCGTGTAGGCACTAGTTTCTCCACCCCCCGTGAAATTCACGCAGGAGTCCCACAGGGTTCCATTATTGGGCCCATACTTTTCAATATATTCATTAATGACCTCCCGTTTCGCTATATCCACGGCAGAAGTAGTCATCTGTATATCTATGCAGACGACACTGCCCTCTTGGCGATGGGCAAAACCTATAGATTAGCGTCCCGTAGATTACAGTCGATCTTAGATCACCTCCAGCCGTGGTTCCACGACTGGAGAATCAAGGTCAATGTAGAGAAATGTCAGGCCATACTCTTTTCACTAAGAGCGAGGCTCGAAGACATACCACCACCACCCACACTTTTCGGACGAGAAATGCCGTGGATGAACCAAATTAAATATTTAGGGATCATTATGGACTCTCATCTCAACTTCCGAGATCACATCCAATCCCTTCTTCGTAAGGCCAACGGGCTGATAGTTAGACACTATCCCATTCTGGCGGCCTTAACTCCTGACAACCTGAGGGTAGGACTTACCATGTATAAGGCCCTCATTCGCTCTGTCATTACCTATGCCGCACCCGCATGGGGGTTTGCGGCAGTGTCCCATCTCCGTAAACTCCAAGTTGTCCAAAACCAGGTGATTCGACTCATTACCCATCTCCCCCGAGTCGCCTCGAGAAGAAAGTTCCATGATGAACTAGAGTTGCCAACCATAGACGAGTTCATTGCTCGACTGGCTAGGAACCTGTATGCGGAAGCTCGTGCTAACCCCAACCCGCTCATATCTGGCCTCGGCCAGTATGATCCTAGGTTACGGCGTAGACACCAGACAGGTCCATTAGCTATACTATTGAGACAGGAGGACAGGGAGGCTGGCGCTACTCCCAGGTTTTGGTAGCTACGACTCAACTCCGTGAGACTCCTTGGATAGTGCAACCGCTGTAAAATGACCTTGTCTTAACTGGGCTAAACAAAATCCCTCCATAACCTTATCTACTTTTGTTGATCGATGGAAATCTAATAGAGCCAATTGGCTAGTATATATCCATCGATTCATAGAGTCATTCAACCTAAGAGCCAACTGGCTAGTCTCTGATATTGAGACAACTCATCCTGCCTAAGGTTTTTCCGTGGTTTTCCTAAGGCGCTAAGACAAATGTCGGGATGAGCCCTAAAAGAAATGGGCCACGGACCTGCACTGATATCCCCATGAATCCCCCTAATTAACAATCACATCTCTCCCCCCTCTTCGCAATTGAGCCATCATATAGCCAAATGGCTGGTCTCGAAATTGAGACAAATCAACAAGGCTCATGACCTCCAACATAATAGCCAAATTGGCTAGTCTCTTATATGAGACAACTCATCCTGCCTAAGGTATTCCGTGGTTTTCCTCAGGCGTAAGACAAATGTCGGGATGAGCCCTATAAGAAATGGGCCACGGACCTATATGCCCTTCCCCATATATATTCCACCTTTCTTATAAATTATGTATGCCCTATTTCAGATAATATTAATAGTATATTAAACATACGAGGTCACTCAATAAGTCGCAAATTGAAAGGACAGGGACCTCTCAAATTGCAGTTTAGATTTCACGGCGCTTCTTCCGACGGCCTTCACCTGCTTTGTCATCGAACAACAGATGACGGCGTCTTGCCATCCTAACGGCACACACCAGCCAACTCCTCCTCGCCCCGTTCCGTGATCAATTGATCAGTCTCAGCCCCCCTCGCGTATGTGGTACCTAAGAGGTTACGTCCAATTTCGGCTTCCCCTTCAAAATTTTCTAGAGCTCCTTCAGGGGAGCAGCGTAACCCGGAGTGAGACTAGTGGCCAACAGGCTTGGAGCTCACATATTTAGTTTTGTACAGCCCCCAACCCCTTGCAAGGACGCGTTTTGCGTACCTTTTAAATTTTCCTCCCAAATCTCCTTCGATTTTTCGATTTTCGAAGAGTCATTATTATTATAATTTCATTGAATGATCTGTCCAAGTTTAGTATATTAAACAGCAGAAACTTTAAGAATTCGAAGAAAATACCACACTGATAAATAACGTTGCAGCACAGTATAAAGAAGATACAGTAAGGTCAACTAGCCCATTTCGTGGGAACAAATTTTGAGAGCGCATGTCACGAAACCGGGTGTATTGTCTGGAACCTCCACCAGATGGTTCTCCATCTACGACAGGCTGGCATAATTTAATATTAACTGAGAAGATTTATTACTCATCTTTTAACAATTTGAAAGACATGAGGCAAAGGAATGGGAACATAATCATAATAATAATTACTTCCGTATGTAAACATCATGAAAATATTCACTAATTGACGCTAATTTTAGTCACTGGTAAATGCTTATGTTGGTAACGTAATATTGAATCATTAGCTACATAGATCATGACATTCGTTTCGATGGAGTTACGTCAACAATGGATATAATAAAATTTTGTTGACTAGCTAATAACATTATATTAGTGATGGATATTATTTCATACCAGTAACGTTATACTTAGACCTACATGATTATTCCTATTATTGACAGTAATATTTTGTACATTGATATTGATTTTGGTTTCCAAATTGGAATTAACATACACATTAAAATTTCTAACTGTATCGGTTGAATACTACTGGGTTCAAAAAGTTCCCGGAATTTTACTACCATTTTTCATATTAATATATAACAGGGGATATTATACATTTGTTTTGTTGGCAACATTCATGATGTCATTTCCTTAAAGTTTGTTGATAATGGCGATTGTTGGTTTTAAGTTGTAGGCAATTGTTTATCATAGTGTTTTGTTTGTTCGTCGCATTTTGTAATTAGGTCCACAGAGCAACGTACAAACATCAAGTTCTGTGTTTTGTTACACAAAACTCCTGCAGAGACATAAGATTGTTGGAAGAAGCATATGGCGAAGCAGCAATGGAAAAAACTCAAGTGTATGCCTGGCATAAACGCTTTTCTGGTGGCCGCGATAGCATCAAAGATGACGTACGCAGCGGCCGACCAACAACTGCAACAAATGAAGCAATCGCTCAGCGTGTGCGTAATGTTGTGAGGGACGACCGACGTAAAACCATAAAAGAGATAGCAGCAGAGGTCGGAATATCAGTCGGAAGTGTACACAGTGTTATTCACAAGCATCTCAACATGCATTACGTGTCTCAGAAGTTAGTTCCGAAAATGTTGTCGGCAGAACAGAAAGAAACAAAAATGACTCTTGCTGGGGACATGATTAGTATGGCTGATGAAGATGGTGATTTCTTAAACAAAATTATTGCTGGTGATGAAACTTGGTGCTACTTGTACGACCCAGTCCCTAAACGACAGTCATCTGAGTGGAAATCGAAAACATCTCCTCGGAAGCAAAAATTTCCTAGGGACACTTCCAAAGGCAAAGTTATGTTGGAAGTTTTCTTCGACTCTCAGGGTCTCATCCACCATGAGTTCATTCCAGAAGGTCGTACTGTAACGAAAGAATTGTACGTAGAAATCCTCCGTCGCCTCCGGGACGCAGTGAGAAGGAAACGTCCAGAAAAGTGGGTAGAAAACAACTGGTTCCTTATGCATGACAATGCACCTGCTCATCGCGCAATTATTCTAAGAATTTTCTTGCCAGGCACAACATAAGTGCTTTGGATCACCCACCATACTCTCCTGAGCTCTCACCACCTGATTACTTTCTGTTTCCCCGTCTGTAAAGTCATCTGAAAGGACGGAGATTCAATGCTGAAGAGGTTATCGCAAACGCGACGAGAGCACTAAGACGGTTTCACAAAATGGCTTCCAGGCCTGCTTCCAGGAACTCTACACGCGTTGGCAAAAGTGTGTTGTTGCGGAAGGCAACTATTTTGAAGGGAATGTTGTAGAATAGTGTTTAAGGTACGTTGTTTCTATGATATTAGCAAATTCCGGGAACTTTTTGAACCTAGTATGTATAATGTCTCTAAATAAGTGGAAGAAAACATAACCTCGGCTACATAATAATTACCCGATTACATTGGTGTACAGCTAGCTCTTGGATGTAGCTATGAAAGAGCGATTGAAAAGGTATAAAAATTCATATGAGCAATGACCCTTGCCCGTGTAGTAACATGCTGTAGTCTGAACTTCGTGAATGCATTATTTCCTGATTCGAGGCTTGTATAGTGATAAGTAATTAGTATACGTATGAAGGAGTTAAAAAGTGTCAAAATTTACATACATAACGATTTTTGCCCATAGTAATAACCCAACTTTGCAAGAGAATTATTTTCTGAGTTCGACTATTACAAAATTATAAGACGTAATTAGGGTTTGGTGTAGGCTCTTGTGTCTAGCAGTGGAATTAAGAATTTGTATTACTGACTACAAAAAATCCTTTACGAGAATGGAAGAAGGTAAGAATTTGTTAATTCAAATGTGTTGTTACTGCAATATATCTTTTACGAAAATGGAAGAAGGTAAGAATATTGTAATTCAAATGTAGCCTAATATAGTAAAGGAAAAGTGAAAGAAGTTACCGGGATTAACTGTTGCCAGTTAAGCATTGTCCACCAAGTGCAGCAATCCATAATTATTTAAGGATTACGTACGTAGTTATGTGATACAAGTTGCAGTAGATAATTATTAGGCCCTCTTTGTACACCTAGGTAGTTAGGCCTACAATTAGTAGCCTACATCGGATATATAGTGAACACATATTTTTATTATAACAGGTTACCTAGAATTCTTGTTTATTTATTAAATGTTTCCCTGATGTATGTATTTTACAACATATTGTGATCCAAGATAAAATGCAATGGATATGAAGAAACAGAATAAAACGGTAGCACTTCGCTAATAGTATGTTTTACTTCAATCATAAACACTGCAATTTTATATGTATTTTGAAAATAAAAAGTGAATTTTCATTAGACCTACAAAATAAGACACAAATATCACTACAGAACAAAGGAATAATTACAACAGTTAATACAAAGTTTCATCTGAAGGTTTAGCATGTCTGAACAGCTGATCGCTGAAATCAGCTGTTAGCTCTGCCGTTACTAGCGACATGGTTGGATTCATTGAGAACTAGACTTCCCTGAGCTTGATTTTAGTACCAACAACATCAAAGGTGCCGACAAGAGTTGTCTCTACTGTATCTTCTTTATACTGTGGTTGCAGCTTGTGGTACAATTTGTACTCACTTAGTGCCATTTTAAACAGTGTGTACGCTAGTACGTACAGTACTTTCGATTTTTTGGTATAATTTGTACATTTTTCGTATTTCATAATATGGAAAGTAAAAACTGTGAATTTTACGAATGTTTGATGAGATGTCAATGTTACGTATCAAGTGCTCTGGCCAGTTTTTTTTTTTTTCCTTAAATATTAATTGTCAATATTACAGATATTATTCTATAGGACATAGTTAATAAAATCTTTAATAAAAATCTAATAGCTATTTCTGTACAGTACACACCTGTGGAGTAACGGTCAGCGCGTCTGGGCGCGAAACCAGGTGGCTCGGGTTCGAATCCCGGCCGGAGCAAGTTACCTGGTTGAGGTTTTTTCCGGGGTTTTCTCTCAACCCAATATGAGCAAATGGTGGGTAACTTTCGGTGCTTGATCCCGGACTCATTTCACCGGCATTATCACCTTCATCCCATTCAGACGCTAAATAACCTAGATGTTGATAAAGCGTCGTAAAATAACCTACTAAAAAAATATTTCTGTACAGATTACTGTGCACTTTACTGCTCTATCCCGGCCAAATAGTCACTCAGTTGAGTGCGCCCCTTGTATAATAGCAGTTGACTTGAATATACAGGGTGTTTAAAAATACGGGGCATAATTTCAGGTATGTATTTCCCACATGTAGACAATCAAAATAGTTCATTACAACATGTGTCCGGAAATGCTTTATTTCCGAGTTATGGCCTTCACAATATTGAAATTCACCGGAACGTTTTTCTTTCCGCAGGTCGTTGCCGTCAAAGGAGACATTAAGAGGGCACTATGACAGTTCATTCCGAGGCGAAGGTTACATTCAGTGTTGTGTAGGCGTTAGACTGTGCGACATGTATTCAAATCAATTGCTTGGCCTCCACGCTCACCTGATCTGAACCCTCTCGATTTCTACTTGTGGGGCCATTTAAAATCATTGGTGTATTCGTCTCCGGTGCCTGATTTGGAATCCCTTCGGAATCGAATTGTGGCATGTTCTGAGGACATACGCAATACCCCTGGAGTTTGGGATCGTGTTCGCAGGTCAATGAGACATCGATGCGAGGTCTGTATTCAAGCAGGAGGTGGACATTTTGAACATTTTCTGTAATGACAACGATTTGCGGAAAGAAAAACGTTCCGGTGAATTTCAATGTTGTGAAGGCCATAACTCGGAAATGAAGCATTTCCGGACACATGTTGTAATGAACTATTTTGATTGTCTACATGTGGGAAATACATACCTGAAATTATGCCCCGTATTTTTTAAACACCCTGTATAAATGTCAACGTATATGCCTAAGTTGCAGTCAGGCCACAAAGGAAAACATAGAAGGAGGAGAGTTCGGTCCGGTGCTGTGGATTGAATTCGGCGTAGCTCAGTGGTCAGAGCGCTTGGAACGTAGAACCAAGGACACGGGTTCGATCCTCTGCGCCGGAGCGAATTTTTCTCCTCAAATATTAATATGATTATTGTTAAGGATCAACAATAATTTAGTCAGCTTCAAATTAAATGTAGTTAATGGGAGTACAAATTAATTTCTTTTGAAATGAAATTTTCCCTTTCCTTCAATACTATCCTTTACTGATACTTTATATTGTTGACGCGATGATATAATTAATCGAATTGATCATGGAATTCAATGTTCCTAATTATATTTGACTCTTGATAGAGGTTCTGGCTGATATGTACTGTATATCTATTATCAGGCAGTACATCTCACTTAGCGATATGTGTCAGAGGAAGAACAATTTGTATACATCTGAAGTCTGATTAGTGTAACAATTATGTACCTAATCGGCGATGTATGCATGGAGGGGGAAAGTAACTGGTCACCCTACCTCATTGTCTCCTGGCCTAGTTGCCTCATGAGTGATGCCTTGTTGGTGTCACTTGTGGGGTCCAGACCTTTCTTTGGACAATTGACTAAACAACAATAATTATGTCAGCTGAAGAGTACAATGCGTGCAGTTCTGTGTTGTGTAACGTTCTCCATTCTCCTGTAACTTCATCCTCCTTAAGGCCGATTCACAATAGACCGGAAACGGAAAGGAGAACGGAAATATTGCTAAAATAATTAATGCATTTAAATGTCAGCATTCACGATTAATATAATAATCCATGGCGCTACAGCCCGTGAAGGACCTAAACCGACCAGCCGGCCGCTGGCGTCACGCCCACATGCCGAAGCAGAAGTGGACGATCATCCAACCAGAATGGAGGCATCGTGTGGTTAGCACGATGATCCCCCCAGCCCTTATAGCTGGCATTCGCAACCGGATTTCGCTACCTATTGTACCTGGGTGGGCACCGGTCCCATACACTGGGCGAAATTTCATGAGAAAATTTCTTCCCCCATGAGGACTCGAACCAGCGCGCATTCCGTACCGCGAGTCCTAGGCAGGATGCCTTAGACCACGACGCCACGGCGCGGGACCAGCATTCACAATTAACTATTGTAAATGCTCATTTAAATACATTTATTTTAACATTTTTCCGTTCTCGTTCTCTTCGTTTCCATTCCCGGTTTATTGTGAATCAGCCTTAGTCCCAAATATTTTCCTGAGCACCTTATTCTCGAACAAACTTAACCTCTGTTTCTCTCTCAAAGTTGGAGTCCGATTTTATAACCTAATTTGTTGTATGCAAATTTAAGTGAATTATTTAACATTGTTAGTAAGCCTATGAAGTGTTTCTGAAACTTAGGTCGTTTTCACGGGAGTTTTTTTATTTATTTATGTAGCCTTTAATAATGGAGTAAAAACCAATTTGGCTTTCAGATAAGCCTATGCCCCACTTTCTAATGCATATCAGATTACCTAACAACGAAAACTATTTTTATAGTACAATGTGGGCCAGTCGAACAGAAAGATTTCATGAGAGTATACTGTTCACATGGAGAGGGTGAGAATGAATACAACCGTCCCCTTCTCTACCTACCTACTTACTTTACAATTTATTACTCTTAGCGTGGCTAACGAGAAAGACAGGATTCAGCACGAATCGAAGTCACGTGGTTATCATGGTCGAGTCATGGCCATCTTGACAATCGCCTAATGTAAATACATGTTCAAACTTCTAAAAAAACAAAGGAATTGCTATATTAAACTCATGTTAAACGTCATATAAACTTATTCAATGTTGGCCATGTTATGACTAAGAATGTGACGTCGCGCCGTAGCCTGTGTTTCTCATTATCTACTCTCCTTAGGCGGTGACGTCATATCTCCGCGTTCCCTAGTAACCCAGTTCTTTGTCTCTACCATGTTTTGTTAAATGGTGCTGATCGTTACTGCAAACTGAAATTGGTTGATTTCAATGGTCATGAGAAACCTCTTCATGCCCAAAACCTAACGGTATGGTGCGCGGTTTCATCAACTGGAATAATCGGCCATTCTTTTTTGAGAATGAGGCCGGAAATGCAGTGACTGTTAATTCAGTGCGATATTTTGAAATGATACAGAACTTTTTTACACCACAACTCGCCATTTTCCAGTGAATGAAAACACACTCCGCGGTAAGAATAAACATGAGTATATAGTATATACTGCTCTTCTTTTTAGTATATACTCTTGTTAGTAAGAATAAAAACATTTGAGTATCTACTCATTTTTGATTACATACTCATAACATGGAAGCATAGTAGAATATACTCAAGTGTCCATCTTGTACAGAATATATACTCGTGCTTGATAAGAATAAAAGCTAGTATATTCTCATATTTATAAGTTCGTTCTCATGTTATTCTGAATATGGTTTGTAGCAGGTTCAATTCTGAATATTTGTTGATTTGTGTTTAGTTTAAAGTTAAATAAAAAAGGCAGAATTTATGAACGATGCAGTGCCTCATGGAAAAATATAGAAAAAGACGTGAACTTCTGAAGCCTTTAACGTTTCACAAAAGTGAATGTGAAAAAGGTTAAACACTTATTTGTTATTCATAAAAAACATAACCTATAAAAATATGAATGGCAATCAAATTATAAGGTTAGATTATATTGTCAAATATAATTAACAGTTACAGTTTATTTGGTAAAATTTGAATTGCAAAATGCAATTACTTGTAACTTTAAATTATATACTGTATATAACTCTCTATAATAAAAAATAGAATTAGCATAACTGGAATTCTAGAAATGGATTGTAATCTCTATCCAACGTCCCGTAATGACGATTTCCCAGTATACTATTTTCTTGTTTCCTGTTTATTAACGTCACTTATATCTTTGTTTATTTATATATTCATTTACTTATTTATATGTTTATTTTATTATTTAATTAATTAATTAATTTGTGTGTTTACTTATTTGCTTATAAAAAGCAAAACACAAACCACTACATTATGCGGATAGCATGTGAAAGTCTATTAAAAAAACTGAGCATCACGGTGCAATGTGGTCAAAGAGGATAGGTAACACGAGTACATACTAACTTTTAAACGATCAAGAAGGCTGTAGAGATGAGTATATATTCGCGTTAGGTAGAATGTCTTTATTCTTACGAATATGAGTATGTTCTAGTGGTTACGAGTATATAATCACAGAACGTGCTCATACTCAAAAGTATAAACCTTGACAAAGTACTTAAACTTTATTCTTACTACATACTGTTTCAACAGGACGGAGCAACAAGCCACACCGCAAGAATTTCGATGGATGTTGTGAATGCTTTGTTCTCGGGCCGCGTCATTTCTCGGAAAGGGGATATCGCTTGGCCGCCTAGGTCACCTGACTTAACGGTATGTGATTTCTTCCTGTGGGAATACCTGAACACGAAGGTGTTTGGGGGCAATCCACCCAGAACAATTCCAGCCCTAAAACAACGTATAAGGGAAGAGGTCGCAGCGATACCTGTCAATATGCCGAGAGGGGTTATGCAACAGTTCGTGACCAGACTTTTATTTATATCATCCAATGTGTGCGTTTCTATGGAGGCCACTCGGCTGACGTAATTTTTAAGAAATAATTTTTTTTCTTCTTGCATACCTAATAAGTATATGATTATGTCTCGTGACGAGAATATTGTACGAAATGGAAATATAAAAATTCGAAATTTATCCTTCGAAGAGGTGGAAAAATTCAAATACCTGGGAGCAACAGTAAGAAATATAAATGATACTCGGGAGAAAATTAAACACAAAATAAATATGGGAAATGCCTGTTATTATTCGGTTGAGAAGCTTTTATCATCCAGTCTGCTGTCAAAAAATCTGAAAGTTAGAACTTTTAAAACAGTTATATTACCGCTTGTTCTTTATGGTTGTGAAACTTGGACTCTCACTTTGAGAGAAGAACATAGGTTAAGGGTGTTTGAGAATAAGGTGCTTAGCAAAAATATTTGGAGTTAAGAGGGATGAAGTTACAGGAGACTGGAGAAAGTTACATAACACAAAACTGCACGCATTGTATTCTTCACCTGACATAATTAGGAACATTAAATCCAGACGTTTGAGATGGGCATCGCATGTAGCACGTATAGGAGAATCCAGAAATGCATATAGAGTGTTAGTTGGGAGGCCGGAGGGAACAAGACCTTTGGGGAGGCCGAGACGTAGATGGGAGGATAATATTAAAATGGATTTGAGGGAGGTGGGATATGATGATAGAGACTGGATTAATATTGCTCAGGATAGGGACCAATGGCGGGCTTATGTGAGGGCGGCAATGGACCTCCGTGTTCCTTAAAAGCCAGTAAGTAAGTAAGTAAGTTGCATACCTAATGGTTATTCATGTACTTGTCATTTCTACTCATTAAATTGTCAGAGACTAATAGTAACTTTTTAATCTTTTTCTGCGCCTTGAAATCTTTCCGTTTTAATGGCCGACCCTGTACATTTAATTTTATTATAAGGAAGTAAATATTGATTTCTTTTGCATTTATTCGGTTAGTATAATTTTATTTATTTCGTGTAAGTAGTGTTCATTGACAAATTCTTCTTCTTTCTTACTCTCCATAAGTTCAGGAAGATGTCTCGATTATAATTTATAACAAATTTTTTAGCTTTAATTTCGATGAGCTGAGAATCAACAAGGCTCTGTGAAATGTGTATAAAATTCTGCATCAGTTAATGAGACCATTAGTAGTTACTGCAATAGAGTATAGGGTGGGCAGATACATTAAGTTGAAAATGTGTGGTTTTCACTAAGACGTAAGGAACACCAACAAATTTGGATTGTTGAAACCATGATAAGCAGAGGCTACGCACTTCGTTATAAAGTTGAGAAAATTAGAGTCCCCACTCTTGCGTTTAATGCAATATTCGCATGCTTGCATTTACTAAGTGGTCAATAAAGTCGGTCAGAAGACGCAAGTTAAATTAATGGAAACTGATATATAAGAATTTCCGCTGTAACTGAATAGGATTGCCCGCTCGGAGCTATAAACTACTATTTTTTACGCGGTGTCTCGCTGCCGGTAGGCGTGTGTCAATGATGGGAGCTGTTTTAGTGGAAATTCTACATATCCAACCGAAAAACCAGAAACTAAACACACTTGAACAGTACGAAATACACAGACTCTCAAAAACACACCCACAACAAATCCTCAATACACAACTGAATTTCAGAACACACACTGATGTCCGTATAGGCCATTTTCTATCTGATGCTTTTCCAATTCACTGTGGGCTAAAGCAGGGAGATGCATGATCACCTTTACTTTTTAAATTCGCTCTAGAATATGCCATTAGGAAAGTTCTGGATAACAGGCAGGGTTTGGAATTGAACGGGTTACATCAGCTTCTTGTCTATGCGGATGACGTGAATATGTTAGGAGAAAATCCACAAACGATTAGGGAAAACACGGAAATTTTACTTGAAGCAAGTAAAGCTATCGGTTTGGAAGTAAATCCCGAAAAGACAAAGTATACGATTATGTCTCGTGACCAGAATATTCTACGAAATGGAAATATAAAAATTGGAGATTTATCCTTCGAAGTGATGGAAAAATTCAAATATATTGGAGCAACAGTAACAAATATAAATGACACTCGGGAGGAAATTAAACGCAGAATAAATATGGGAAATGCATGTTATTATTCGGTTGAGAAGCTTTTATCATCTAGTCTGCTGTCAAAAATCTGAAAGTTAGAATTTATAAAACAGTTATATTACCGGTTGTTCTGTATGGTTGTGAAACTTGGACTCTCACTCTGAGAGAGGAACATAGGTTAAGGGTGTTTGAGAATAAGGTGCTTAGGAAAATATTTGGGGCTAAGAGGGATGAAGTTACAGGAGAATGGAGAAAGTTACACAAAGCAGAACTGCACGCTTTGTATTCTTCACCTGACATAATTAGGAACTTGAAATCCAGACGTTTGAAATGGGCAGGGCATGTAGCACGTATGGGCGAATCCAGAAATGCATATAGAATGTTAGTTGGGAGGCCGGAGAGAAAAAGACCTTTCGGGAGGCCGAGACGTATTAAAATGGATTTGAGGGATGTGGGATATGATGATAGAGACTGGATTAATCTTGTTCATGATGGGAACCAATGGCGTTCTTATGTGAAGGCGGCAATGAACCTCCGGGTTCCTTAAAAGCAAGCAAGTAAGTAACTAAATAATTTAAATATTTAGTTTATGTTCTCTTATCCTGCACTTACGTCTAGTATTAGTGCAAGATTCAACCACCTTAATATTTATTTACTTGCTTAAGTTGTATTTTTTCTTATTTTAGTAGGCTATTTTACGACGCTTTATCAACGTCTTAGGTTATTTAACGTCTGAATGATATGATGGTGATAATGCCGGTGAAATGAGTCCGGGGTCCAGCACCGAAGTTACCCAGCATTCCAGCATTTGCTCGTATTGGGTTGAGGGAAAACCCCGGAAAAAAACCTCAACCAGGTAACTTGTCCCGACCGGGATTCGAACCCGGGCCATCTGGTTTCGCGGCCAGACGCGCTGACCGTTACTCCACAGGTGTGGACTAATATATGTATATGTATATATATATATATATATATATATATATATATATATATATATATATATTCAAAAATTATACAGACTACACATCTCGGTCTACTAAACATTATATGTAGTGATTTTTTTTCTATTTTAGTTTTAAATTTCTAAAGTATCATATTTTTATGATTGATAGTAATCAATATTTACTGTTCGAGTAAATATGAACATCATATCCAATGAGCTTCCGTCCAACACACGCTAACACCACCACAATAGAGAGACAACAGAGTACGCTGATTTGTAAACAAGTATATCACCACAGTTGCAATGTATGTGGCGGACCGAAGAAAATAGTGACGGTCTACTATCATTTCCAAAAACATTAGTCTCACAGATAATAGTTTTTTCTAGGGAAACCACAAAAGTTACAGAAACATTTTATTATACGTTTTTGTTCAGTAATTTATACTCTATCACCTGTATTTTTTTTGTAGTTTATGTCGTTTACATCCTGTATAACTTGAGAAGAAACGTTTTCACTGTGACCATGACGGCAAATAAAGGCTTCTTTTGACAATATCAGTTTATATTTACTGCGCATTGAAATGTAAATGTAATACGGCCCACTAAATCTGTGTTGTATCCGGGAATCGAAGCTCTTCCTGACTTAACATAACATCAGGTATACCACAGGGGTCGGTACTCGGACCATTGTTGTTCACAATATATGTCAATGATATTACATCTCTTGTAAGGCATTGTAACTATCACTTGTATGCTGACGACCTTCAATGCTACATCTCTTCCCGCGTAGACCGAGTAAACGACGCTATAGACAAACTGAACGAAGACATTGACTCGATTGTGACATGGACAAAGAAATTCCATCTTAATATCAATCCTGGAAAGACACAAGCATTTATATTAGGACACAAACGGCAAACCGACGCTGTAAAGCACCTCGATATTTCCCCCGTTAAAGTAAGTACAGTGCATATCCCTTTCAGTTCTTCAGTAAAAATTCTTGGCATTCACATGGATAATAATCTCAACTTGGACATACAAATCACAGAAACCTGCAGAAAAGTATATTCTATTATCCATGTGCTAAAAAGGATAAATGTTCATCTTCCGTCTTGCTTAAAAAAGTCCCTTGTGCAGACGCTTGTATTTGTCTATTTTGACTATGCTGACATTTTACTGACTGACCTTTCCAGCGACAACAAAACGAAACTTCAACGTGCTCATAACTTGTGTGTACGTTTTGTAAGTAATGTTCGTAAATATGATCATATTACCCCATCCCTGGAAACAATAGGTTGGCTTAAACTAGATAAGAAAAGAAATTTACATTTACTTCTCTTTCTCTTCGAAATCTTGAACTCTTCTATTCCTTCGTACCTGTCTTCTCGCTTCACTTACCTTTCTTCCCACCACAATCTGAACACACGCTCTCGCCATGAAACAATACTAACAATACCATCCCATCGCACCTCCTCATACTCATCCTCTTTCACAATAGCCCTGCCAAGACTCTGGAATTCGGTACCTGCTAGCATCAGGAACTGTCGAAATAAAACTCAATTCAAACACAAACTTACTAGGCACTTGGTCAGTAATTGAGACTCGTTCACACATGGTTTCTTGTAAATAGTTCTCTTAATATATCACAAAATATTTCATTATCCGGTAATTTCATCACTATAGAATTTTGTTATTCTAGGTTTAATTTGTAATTCAGTAAATACAAAAATATTCTTTGTTCTTAACTTCAATGATAAATGTCTAGCTTTCATTAATCAGGTAATTTTGTCGTACTTTAATTTTTATTGTAATTGTAATTGTAAATTTAATATTAATTGTAATCTTATTGTTCATGTTACAGTTGTAATCCCCTGGTAGAGGGGCAGAGAAGGCCTGACAGCTTTAGCTCTACCAGGTTAAATAAATAAATAAATACTACTACTACTACTAAATCTGTAGGATTGACGTAAAATGATTGATTCTAGCTCACTCTTAGACTTACAGAAAATGCTCCTTATAAGAATAAAGTTAGTTTTCAATTACCAAGTTGGACATGGCTTCCCTATGATGAATTACCTACCTATTATTATTATACTGGTACTGCCTAGTACGGTTGTAGATAACATCGTCAGGTAATGTTTAATCCAGTTAGGAAGATTTTCCGTAGCGAACACTCTCGTATCAACGGCAGCTGCAACTGATGCTGCTTTTGACAGCTTTTCAAAACTCTGGCCAACCTTTTGACACTTCCAGTGTATGGGTTTGAGGAATATAAAGACCGAAACGCTTTCACGTCATGCAGCTATTGGGTTGTCTGGAGACAGGAAATTCAAGAGTTCTGCGTCGGAGTAGAAAATAAGGGCAAACGCATGTTTCAGGTGTCCGTTCTTGCTGTGACTGTTAGACTTTTATGGACTACAACCAAATGTATCTAAACATGAAATGTTTCATGAGATATGATATACGCTACAATACTGTACCTAAAATGTATCTTTCTTTAGGGCCTATACAGAATGAACCGTAAATAATATAGTTAATTTCAGGGGTTAAGCTACAGTATTTCCAACGAAAAAGTGTCATTACAATTTTGCTCGTTTTTGCTTTCTTTTTGAAACTATTTCGTTTATATGACGTCATTCCATTTTCAACCAATGAAGTGTAAATGAAATTTGAATTCCAACCAATCACAGTCATACTTTGCGATAATTTTTGCAGCTAGATTTAACTTAAGAATGTTTGATGACATTATTACCATTAAAAATGAAATATTATTTTAGTTAATGCAACACATAATGCTATACTGATGATATGAAAGTGAAACCTTTTGGGTATTTATGTAAGTAGACGCAGAGAAAGAATATTTTATATTAGATCTTCATTTCTATCATTTACTGAGTAACGGCTATATATATGTTTCTGAAAACTATAAAACTTACGTAAGGTCACAAAAATGAAATACTTTTATAGTTATTAATCAAGTGGTGTGGGTCTTTTTCATATATTTATATGTCTGATTCTGTAATTTTCCTTGATAGTAATTGAGTCATGCTTTCTATTTTAGCTGCGTCTTTAAACTACATCAAAATTAATTTCATATTTCTTTGGCTTAATCGATTAGATTGTTTGTGATCGCTGCTAAGCATATTTTGTTGTAGGGAAAATAGCAGGCCATTTCACTTGTTGCTACCGTGATGAGTAAGTTTATTTCCCGCAACCAGCAACGAATGAAACACTGAAACTGCTAACGATTTACGATGGACAATTTTATTTAGGGCGCATATAAGATTCTACAACACTGCCATATCATTCGCCTCCTTTTTCGCATCACTGCAATAGATTCCTCACAACAGCCTATATTACAGAAAATATACGGGATAACATTCATTGTTACACAAATTAATCCAGTAGTAATTGGTAGATTAGTATTGTTTGGAGGAAGCGCAAAAATTACAATTCCTAAGAAAATACCAAAAGGTATTACTTACTGATAAAATAAGAGGCCTACAAGATTTTGTAGTCTCTTGATCACATCAGTAAGATCTCTTAGTGGGAAAAAGTGATTCTGCCCTCTACATTTCAGGGTAGTTCACGAAATATGCAGCAGCTATATCAAGATGCTAAGTCTTTTGTTCAAAGCATGACAAACCTTACATTTTCTTAACTTTCACCTACAATCCGCAATGACCTGAAATAGCTACTGCATTACTCGCTGATCGTCCTGACATTGTTATTTGCGATTTCGCATTGAAACTCAAGAACTGAAGACGGATAGGTTCAAGGAAAAGTATTTGGCATAAAAAAAAACATTCAGAGGGAGTATATTTCACTATTATGGAAGAAAATAACTTTCAAAATGTCTGATATTCTTCATTGAAAATAAATCTGAACAATTTTTATTTGAACTTCTTATGGACTTAGTTTGCAGCATTTGCTGCAGAAGCCACTAGTTCTATATATTTCAAGGAACATAGTGACAAAACGGGACTGCTCTTGGCAGACTCCATTTTTCGTTGGATCTTCATGTAGTTGATTTAGCGTTTAAGTAACAGACTAAAATTATTCGCAAATGAGTTTTATCATTTCGTATTCCGCATTATTTACCCGAAGCTTTTAGCTCTGACGTCTTGGAAATAACTTCTCATTCAGTATATTTTAATATCCATCGCTCGGTTCATAAGTAAAGAATCAATTTATGTAAAATGCTTAATGATGTGTTAAATGGGATGTAATTGAAAAATGGACAATTTTTAGGTGACACATAGTTTCGTATTGGAATTTAATTTCAACTTCCCTTGCACTTCCAACTTAAATATTTCTTACTACTATTTTATTGTGCTTTAGTAAATAATAATAAAAAATATTGACGAATTTCTTTTTCTTTTTTTTTTTTTTTTATTTAACACTTATGCCACATTTACAATCTTCTACAATAGACAATAAGTAAATATTATAAAAGAATATGACATGAGTGGAGATGTTATCCCATGACAACACTCCAAAAGAAAAATAACAATGTTTCAAATAGCTGTAGTAAAAATGAATGGAAGGTCAAGAGCATTGGTCCTTTTAAGTCTTCTTATTTTTTTATTATTATCCAGCAAATTTAATGCACAATGATTGGGATGTTGATTTAATCGGTGCAGGTATTTTTACTGAACTTAGAGATTTCTTCTTTCACAGTTGAAATGTTGAGGTCACAATGAATGACATCATTACCATGGTGCAGTGACAATGGAATGTAAAAGGAATTTCTTAACCCTGAATAATGATAATTTTATTTAAATGAACCATTTTGTGTATTTGTCCTTTCAGATTTGACTTATTATTTTCATGGATAAATATGTAATAGGATGCGAAACTTACTGAGTTTCCCGTAACACATACTAGAGGCGCTGTTGTAGAAATTGATCTTGCTGCCATCTATTTTTGGGAGAGGCGTTATTACAAATAGCAGCGCACCAAGTAGCGAAAAGAGTAATTACTCCATGCATTTAGCAGCGCACATGGTGACGAAAATGTTAAACTGTGCAGAAAGTATTCCCTCCCACCCTCATCGATATTCAAAACCAACCCAATTTAAAATAAAACATTTACAGTTTTACTCCTCACAGCATATTCTACTGAAAATTCTTACCGGAGCCAACAGGAAGATAAAAGAGACGATGTGTTTTACACTACCCGATTAAAATATAACCAGACAGAGACAAAATATAAAGCAAAAGGTTAGATAATTAGGATTGTATTCTTTGGGTATTTATTGTACAGCACAATGGAAAATCTGCAAGAACTACGTAGATAGTTCAATTTATTATATTACTATTACTTTACAATACATTCAACACTATTTTTACAACGTCCATAACATCACTATTTAACATACACTGCTTATACACACACGTATCACTTTATGTTCACTTATTAGTAAGTTTCAGTCCGCCATCTTCTCTCCTCGACTCTCCCATACAATATCTCGAACGGATAAATAGAGAACTCTCAGTAATGTACCCAACACGTAGTTTTAATGTTCACCACCTACGACGCCGGGCGCTGATCACCTTATTTCAGAGCACCAAGTCCAGATGGTGCTGACCGCAGTTTCGCATCCTATTATATATTTATCCATGTTATTTTCCTTAAATTGGCAGAGCTTCATTTCTCACATTAGTTTATTAAACCTTGTCGGACCGTAAAGAAAACAACTATCGCAATGTACATATTTTATATGTTGTACAATATTATAGTATTGTGAAAGTTTAATTTTCCTACCATTGTTTTATATTGTTCTATTAAAATTATAGCATACTAGTGGCTCGTGCAGCAAATGGTGCAAACTAAGTTCATTAGAAGTTCAAATAAAAATTTTTCAAATTTATTTTCAGTGAAGAATACCAGACATTTTGAAACTTATTTGCTTCCATAATAATGAAATGTACTCCCTCTGAATGTTTTTTATGCCAAATATTTTTTCTTGAACCTATCCTCCTTCGGTTTTTGAGTTTCAACACGAAAACGCAAGTAACACTGTCAGGACGATCAGTTGGCTTTTTATGTGGGAGTAAAGCTATAGCTATTTCAGTTCATTGTGGATTGTAGGTGAAAGTTAAAAAAAAATGTTAGGTTTGCTATGTTTCGTACAATAGACGTAGCATTTTGGTATAGCTGCTGCATGTAGAGTTTGAAATGTAGAGGGTAAAATCATTTTATCCTGCTAAGAGATCTTACTGATGTGATCGGGAGACTACAACATTTTGTAAATAATACATTTTGGTCTTTCCTTAGGAACTGTAATTTTGGCGCTCTCTCCAGCCAGTACTGAAGAGAATGACGCATATAAATATCTACACCACTTACTTACTGGCTTTTAAGGAATCCGGAGGTTGATTACCGCCCTCACATAAGCCCACCATTGGTCCCTATCCTGAGCAAGATTAATCCAGTTTCTACCATCATGTCCCACCTTCCTCAAATTCACTTTAATATTATCTTCCCTCTACGTCTCGGCCTCCCCAAAGGTCTTTTTCCCCTCCGGCCTCCTAACTAGCACTATATATATATATATATATATATATATATATATATATATATATATATATGCATTTATGGATTTGCCCATACGTGCTACATGCCCTGCTCATCTCAGAAGTCTGGATTTAATGTTTCTAATTATGTCAGGTGAAGAATACAATGCGTGCAGCTCTGCGTTGTGTAACTTTCTCCATTCTCCTGTAACTTCATCCCCCTTAGCCCCAAATATTTTCCTAAATATCTGTACCACACCGCCATTAAGTATATGAAAAAGACCAAGCCCACTTGATTAATAACTATAAACATATTTGATTTTTAATAACAATATTATTATCTTAGTTATAGTTTTGTAGTTATATACACTATATAGCCGCCACTCAGTAAATAATAGAAATGAAGATCTAATTTAAGATATTCTCTACATCTACTTGTCTACATCTACGGTCAGCTCGTCTGACCGCGAAACCAGGTGGCCCGGGTTCGAATCCCGGTCGGGGCAAGTTACCTGGTTGAGGTTTTTTCCGGAGTTTTCCCTCAACCCATTACGAGCAACTGCTGGATAACTCATTTCACCGGCATTATAGCGTTCATTTCATTCATACGCTAAATAACCTAGATATTAATACAGCGTCGTAAAATAACTCGGTAAAAAAATACATCTACTTACATAATCCCACTTTCATATCATGAATATAGCATTAATATGTATAATTAATGAAAAATAGTCACATCATGGCATTAACTATAATAATATTTCATTTCTAATGGTAATAATGCCATCAAACCACCTCAAATTTTGTAGTTTTTAATATCCAATATACAGCTGTACTCAGAAAATTACACACCACAGAATCAGACCTGTAAATTATTTTTAGTAAGAGTTGAAATTTTTAATAACCAATTGAATTTGAGCTCTAAATATGTCAGCAATCCTGCAGGACATGGCCTTCGTGTAATAGCCTATTGTTTATTGTAGTGTGTGTTTTGTTTTATCCTGTAATGCAATTAGTTCTCAAAACTGACGAAAGATGGATTTTCGAAAATAGGAAAATTATGTAGGAAAACTAACGCATCACTGAAAACTACTATTTTTCTGAAAAACTTTGGGTGTCAAGCTTCAAAATGAGGGGTCGTTTATTAAAATCCGTTCAGCCGTTTCCCCGTAATTTTTATTACAAGTTCAAATTGTATGTATAGATAGCCCATTAACCTGTTGTATCCTATAGGATACTTGTCAATTTAAGGGTTAAGTAATAGACCTACATATTATGTAGACCTACAATTGTATGTTGAAACATATTTTAGTAGTCAAGTTTTGGTTTCAGTTACTACAAAATAAGAACAGCACCACACTAAAAGCTTCTTTCTTCTGCATAGAGTGATGGAACCGTGTGCTATTCGAGTGCTTTGATAGGTGTACTCAACGTAAATTAATGCAACGGATACAAAGAAATCCTTTAAAACTCCGCGATTAAATTTTGCAAGGTCCTTCCTACAAAAGAGCAGTCATGAAACTTAAAACCTATTATTCATCTCCAAGTACGTCAGGCGTAATTCTTCACAACTGCCAAGAACTTCCTAGTCTTGGCTTATAAACTCGTGCCTACATACACGCCCTCTACTTAGAGATTAGCTCTTGCATCAAAGCTAGAGTAACCTTAAGAACCACTAAAAAAGTCAACGCCTTTGACGGGTTTCTAGCAAGAATTTAAGGCAAAATGAGACCGTGATCATAGGTGCAGAGGAAGAGTGAAGGCGTGGAACGAAATAAGAGGGAAAGAAATAAAAATTGCGTGAAAATACATAATATGTGAGGAGAATGAAGAATAAAATTGAAAAAAAATATAGATCAGGCAGGGAAATAAAGCAATTAAGAAAAAACTGAAAACAGAAGAAACGACGAAGGCAAATTAAAAGTAGGAATGAAAATAGTAATAATAATAATAATAATAATAATAATAATAATAATAATAATAATAATAATGTTTTATTTAACCTGGCAGAGTTAAGGCCATACGGCCTTCTCTAACACTCAACCAGGAGTAAAACTGCGTTACAGAAAACACTACAAATTTACAAAGTACACTACAGTTTTACACATAAAACTGAATAAGATAATAATAATGTAATGTAAACAACAAGTAAGTAGAAATCAGAGATGATATATAAAATACAGAAAGAAAGGAAAAAGCATAATAAAATGTGAACAGCAGGTCATAAAAAATGAGACATACAAAGTATAAAAAATAAGACAATTATTGATAATAATAATAATATTATATTATTATTTACTGGCTTTTAATTTTACGCATATTAAGCCTGTACACTATTTTAGACATAGCTATCATAAGTTAATTTTAAACAGTTCATTTCATCAAATTATCATTGTATTTTACTACAGAGACTAGATATAAGATATTACACAAAGAGCCTGATGATGCCCGAAGGGCGAAAACGTTCGTAATTTTCATTGTATAGAACATAATGACTACATACATGAATAAGTATCATTAGTTTTTGTAAATTTGATTTGTCATGTGACTGAATAAACAACACATTATTATATTGTATTATAGGTTAGGTTAGTTTAGGCTTTTATTATCCCGTCATGATGAAGGTGAGAGCGACTGAGTGTCATTTTTTGTTTTCTATGTTGGCAGTTCAAGTGCGTCGGTGTCTATTCCAAAATCGGCGGAAGTCCCTCAACGCTCGTTTCACCCAATATTATAATGCTAATGCACGACTTAAAATAATAAAATTTATCCATTATAGTATATAGAATAAAAAGGATCAATTTTTAAAACGATGATTAGGATAATCACATAACCTCAATTTCTCCATACCCAACTACATAAAAAAATTATCAACTGATTCAATATCTACAATATAACCTCTTGGTACATGAGGTTAACTTTTGACATGTTACTGTTCAGTTAGATTAGTATTTATTTGTTAATGGTACATGTACATAATTTATTTGTTCGATTTTCCTATATAAATCACTGGTGTGTGGTGTGTATAAAGAAATCGTATTCACATTTCACTGCTCTTCAATATTTCCTGTTAATTTTTATCGGTGTGACAAAATATCGGTGTAATTCGTTCATATTGTGCTTACTTATCGATATAAAATATCTGTGTGACAAAATCACCGATAAAAGTCACAGATATTTAATTGTCACAGTCACAGTTGTCACAGATACTTGAAAATATCGTTTAAGTTCATCTCTACCTGTAAAGCAGGTTTGAATAATTTCAAGGAAAAATAGATAGATCATTTAACGACCAGGGGCCTGTTTTTCAAAACTTTTGGACTAGTAATACTAGTCTGTACAGTAGTAATATTAGTTTATTTTACAAGTCTGTGTTTCTAGAAACTTCAGGGGTAAAACAGACTAGTAATATTGGTCGATTTCACCAGTTCATAAGTGATTCTGTTTCTCAAAATGCTAATCTAGTTGATTATACTAGTATTCAACAGGAATATTCCTTCAAGACTCTAAAGACTGGTGATTTCTATACAGGCTGTTTAAAAAATACGGGGCATAATTTCAGGTATGTATTTCCTACATATAGACAATCAAAATAGTTCATTACAACATGTGTCCGGAAATGCTTCATTTCCGAGTTATGGCCTTCACAACATTGAAGTTCAGCGGAACGTTTTTCTTTCCGCAGGTCGTTGTCATTACAGAAAATGTTAAAAATGTCCACCTCCTGCTTGAATACAGACCTCACATCGATGTCTCATTGACCTGCGAACACGATCCCAAACTCCAGGAGTATTGCGTATGTCCTCAGAGCATGCCACAATTCGATTCCGAAGGGATTCCAAATCAGGCACCGGAGACGAATAAACCAATGATTTTAAATGGCCCCACAAGTAGAATAGAAATCGAGAGGGTTCAGATCAGGTGAGCGTGGAGGCCAAGCAATTGGGCCACCTCTATCTATCCATCGATCAGGAAACCTTCGATCCAAGTACCGGCGAGCCGTACGACTGAAGTGTGCAGGAGCGCCATCATGCAAGAAGTGAATGTATTGACGATTGATCAGTGGAGTGTCTTCTAAAACATGAGGTATGGTGTTTTCCAGGAAGTTTGTGTACGCCTGCCCCGTAAGTCTGGGGTCCAACTAGTCGACCACCAATGATACCGGCCCACATGTTGAGGGAGAACCGCACCTGGTGATGAGATGGAACAGTTGCACGTGGGTTTTCATACGCCCATACATGCTGAGTGTGGAAATTTGTTATGCCATCTTGTGTGAACTGTGCTTCATCTGTAAATAATACTAAGGCAGGAAAGTTCGGATTTACACAACAATGCTGCAAGAACCACTGACAGAACCTAACTTGTTCAGGGTAATATGCTGGTGACAGGGCCTGTACACGCTGCAAATGATAAGGATACAATTGATACGTACTCTTTCAACAGTCTCCAGACAGTCGTATGAGGAACATTGACTTGCAACGCTACCCTTCGTGTGCTGATAGAAGGAGTCATGTTCACAGCGTCCAGAATCTCCTCCTGTACTTCTGGAGTTGTAGATCTTGATCGTCCCCTTCCCAAACCAGGAGAGTTAAATTTTCCATACTCGCACAGACGGTAATGGAGACGTACAAATGTCTTCCGATCTGGACATTGTCGCTGTGGGTACCTCTCCTGGTATAAACGACGAGCCAGCGCAGCATTGCCGTCCGCCTTACCGTACATGAAGTGTATCTCTGCCAGATCTTGATTTGAATACATGTCGCACAGTCTAACGCCTACACAACACTGAATGTAACCGTCGCCTCGGAATGAACTGTCGGAGTGCCCTCTTAATGTCTCCTTTGACGGCAACGACCTGTGGAAAGAAAAACGTTCCGGTGAATTTCAATGTTGTGAAGGTCATAACTCGGAAATAAAGCATTTCCGGACACATGTTGTAATGAACTATTTTGATTGTCTACATGTGGGAAATACATACCTGAAATTATGCCCCGTATTTTTGAAACACACTGTATTATCAGTTACCAGTGACAACCTTCTCAGATAATCGAAACAAAATATTGTATTTATTTTTTTAATACATGTGGTTTAGTGATTCCGATTGAAGTGATGAAGTTGTTGTGAAAAGAGCTAAAACTATATCGAGAAAGAACAATTATTAATCCTTTACGGGAGCATTTATTTAAATATAATGAACAGTTTAGGTAAAGTGCTGAAAAGCTTGGAGTCAGCCTCGGTAGCGTACTTGGTATAGCGCTGGCCTTCTATGCTCGAGGTTGCGGGTTCGATCCCGACCTAGGTCGATGGCATTTGTGTTTAAATGCGACAGGCTCATGTCAATAGATTTACTGGCATGTAAAAGAACTCCTGTGGGACAAAATTCCGGCGACGCTGATATAACCTCTGCAGTTGCGAGCATCGTTAAATAAACCATAATTTGAATTTTCAAAAGCTTGGAGAGTTGTTAAATATAGTGGAACCTGCCATACCAAGATATATAATATACATTATCAGCAAAGCTTCAAATACAAATTGCTCTACAAATTGGGATGTTGATTATTTTCCAATGCCATCAGGTCTTTCTGTCCTAGACAGCAATACATGCAGAATATTTTCCTAATAATCTAATACCAATTCATCAACTGCAGTGAATTTTGCTGGCTTTCCTCCTCCACTGCCAGTTCTTGTATGTGTATGTATGTATGTATTTATTCACACTGCAAATGGGTATATAACCGGTGGCAGTGGTAACTAATTACACTCAATAATGACAATTAATAATAAACACAGCTAATAAAAACAATAAATAATAATAATGATGATAATAATAATAAAATAATAATAATAAAATAATAATAACAGGGAGTATCCTAAATTAAATGAAGCATGGTCACTTAACATTTAAAGTAAATCTAATTCGTATCTGTCAAGAGTGTGACAGGTTCATACCTGCACAAGTACCTTTCGGCACTGCACTTATTTCGCTGCCAACTCACTCACTGCACTGATTCTACCTGATTTCACTAACACTTCTAACCATTTCACTGATCAAATACTTTGCACAGCCGCTTCACTGCCACCAACACACATCACTTGCACAATAGACTTCACTGACACTACACACTTCACTGACACAACACACTTCCTCACTGACAGAACACTTCAAATAACAAGATATCAATTACACACTTTAAGTAGTGTGTATAATATACTACCGTCTATTAGTAAAGTCCTTAAGCCTATTTTTAAATACATTTTTGGTTGTTGGTAAAGCCTTTAGTAAGTCTGCAGGTAAAGCATTCCAGTTCCTGATAGTACGATTGAGAAAAGAAAACTTTCCAGTGTCCGTCCTCTGTCTTCTTTCCCTCAATTTATATGAGTGGTCGTTCCGTGAAGAGTAATTTGGCGGCTGCAACCTATTTTTTATTTCTCTCCTGGCAGGCTCACCTCTGTATGTTTTGAATATTCCGCATAATCGAATTCGCGTTCTCCGGTCCGTGAGTGTGTCCCATTTTAATGGTGAATTATTACGACAACACTTGAGAGCCCGTTTTTTAATCTTTTCCAGTGTCTTAATATGTTCAAATCTGTAAGGATCCCAACATGCAGCACCATATTCCATTACTGGACGAACTAGTGATTTATATGCAATCTCTTTGGATTTATCAGAGCCTTTCCTTAGTACCCTCATCACAAAGTGTAACGCCCTCCATGCCTTTCCCGCTGTGTCAGTAACGTGTTCCCCCCAGCCGAGATCGCTGCTAAATGTTATTCCTAGGTATTTACATTTGTTAACTTCCGGAATGGTTTCACCCCCTAACATATACAATGCGATTATTTTATTTCTTTTTCTTGTAAAGCTTCTTCTGGCATTGTCAACTTTAGCCTACAAATTAAATATAAAACGACACTCATTTATGAATAGATCAAATGTAAAACTGAAAAAAAATTAGCGAATTATTCTTTAAGTTATAAGTGGCATTCATGTCGCCAGTAGACCCACTAGCTACATAATATGTTTATATTATGATACCACAGTCTAGTATATACAGTCACGAAGCTCATTACGTAGTAAATATGCATCTATAGATAGCTGCTAACCACTAGGATCGCTAAAATCGCCTCATTACATACAATGCGAAATAGTACCGGCACAGTCTATTGTTCCTAGCACCTTCACAACTCAAGCTTCGTGACTGTATATACTAGACTGTGATGATACTGTGAACTTGAATTGGTACTCATCAAAGTTGCTTTCTTAATGTTGGGCCAGTAAGTGTCCCTAACGTATGCATAATCTTTGTTCTGAGGGATCAATTCCATAGCCTCACACATTACAACATTTTTGTCCATTCCTTTACTTTATAATTTTTTCTTATTATGCTTGAAAAAGCACCGAATAATATATCCTTTGATTCATTAATCATATTGAGTATAGTTAATTTGCTTTCAATTGATGGAATTCTAACCGAAAAGAGAAATCAAAACCAAAACACAAAAACTTAGCTTTCTAACCTCAAATAACAATACCTACCAATGACTATAAACAAATGAACTCAATCAGCTGACTAGTGGAAGAGATCACGGGACTAGTGAAAAATTGTCACAAGTTACTAGACTGGTAATAGTAATTACGTTGCAAGAGCGGTATGTTGTAGTTTTCATGTTCGAGGAAAAGTTAGAAAAAGCGAAACGTAGTTGAGCTTTTTTAATTTCCGAGGATTGAAAGAAAACATACCGCTCGTGTATCGTACATTATTTTGTGCGAAGATCGTTTATTACATACCTGAAAGAGTAATTTCTAATTAGTTGCAATGAAATCTCCATCTTGGTTTCTGTTCAATGACGGCAAATTTGCAAAACAAAAATATCTATCTTCAACATTGTTGCTTTAAAATGTTTTCTATGTTTACTATACTCCAGCAGGCCGTGATATACGTCTGTCTTTTTTTCCCCCAGTCTATAAATGCGAACTTAAAACACACGGTAAGGTTAAGTAATGATTTATTTTTCATTTTAATATTTTAATAATATTATTTATATAACATATTGCAGTAATAACATCGGCATCTGGAATCCTGTTGGTTTTTTCACGGCTTCCTTAATGTTACTTGCATCACGAATGCAGTAACTTTAGTGGAGTTGTAAAGTTTACTTAATTTTTGCAAATATTTACTTACTTACTTACAAATGGCTTTTCAGGAACCCGAAGGTTCATTGCCGCCCTCACATATGCCCGCCATTGGTCCCTATCCTGTGCAAGATTAATCCAGTCTCTATCATCATATCCCACCTCCCTCAAATCTATTTTAATATTATCCTCCCATCTACGTCTCGGCCTCCCCAAAGGTCTTTTTCCCTCCGGGCTCCCAACTAACACTCTGTATGCATTTCTGGATTTGCCCATACGTGCTAATTTTTGCAAATGTTTAAAAACAATAATTAACAGTGTAATTTAGGTGAAATTGCAGTGGTAAGTTTCCAATTTATAATTATTACTATATTGAACGTCTCTAAAAATAATATGTTAAAAGCCTAAAGCAGTAAAATCGATATGTCACTTAAGAGGTAAGAAGAGGGAAATTGTTATGTGTGTTAGGTTGGGAATACTGAATGTGGAATTTTAGACTTACCGCGGATTGGTTTTGTGCGGAAACCAAGCAAATACGCACGATCTCGCACAATAGTAATATGCATTACAAGAGCGGTATGTTGAAGTTTTCGTTTTCGAGGAAAAGTTTGAAAAAGCGAAACGTAGTTGAGCTTTTTTAATTTCCGAGAATTGAAAGAAAACATACCGCTCGTGTATCGTACATTATTTTGTGCGAAGATCGTTTATTACATACCTGAAAGAGGAATTTCTAATTAGTTGCAATGAAATCTCCATCTTGGTTTCTGTTCAATGACGGCAATTTTGAAAAAAAAAAAAAAATCTATTTTCAACATTGTTGCTTTAAAATGTTTTCTGTGTTTACTGTACTCCAGCAGGCCGTGATATACGTCTGTCTTTTTTTTTTCCCCCAGTCTATAAATGAGTCATTCCACGTCAAACCGGACAAATTTGAAGAAAATTTAACCTTGAAGTTTTTTGTTTCTGTCAAACTTTTTTATTCGATTGAAAGAAAAAAAATAAAGTATACGTATAGTTTTATTTTCATAAAATTTGATTCTTTCGAAAAGTACTTAAATTCAAAATTTATGTAATAGCGCGCGGACTGTTATATATAAACGGTAATATCTCCGTTACTAATTAACGAAATTTATTCAAATTCGGCTCATATTAAAGCTCATAACATATACTTTTAACACATCTGGCCTTCGATTACATAAAAATTTATGTTGTATTTTCTTTCTCGAAAATATATTTTTAAAATGCCTTTGTTTTAAAGTTCGGACACTTTTTTCGAAATATAAAAAATATGACTGCATTCCTTAGTTTCTCAACTATATGCGTACAAAATTTCAGAATGGGATACACGTAAATGAATTTGCAATAAATTAGCTTACCCAGCCGGGCGCACGCTGTTGAGTAGGAGCATCACTGCAAGACAGCGTCACTATGTATGGATACGTGTGTACACACAGTGTCAGAATGTTATACACCATAAAATCGACTTACGAAATATGTAAACACTTTTGAAGCACAATTATTAACATAAAATTCCACAAAACTAAGTTAAAACACACAAAAACAAGTCAACCGTGTTGGATAACTGAAACATACTTTTCAGCAACTCGGATAAATACACGTTTACTTTCGTGAGACAAAGAATAATCTTTAACTAGTGCTTCAGATTTTGAGACCGGTATGAAAGCATGTAGTGTTCTCGTGCCACTTACTGATTTTGCCCTCTCATATCGAGACTGCAGTAAGTCACATTCATTTTTATGTTCATCATTGTGGGCACCACATTCTGCTAGAAGTCAATGACGGAAGTAGCTCCACTCGTGGCTACTTCCCTCATTGACTTCTAGCAGAATGTGGTGCCCACAAGTGGCGAGGTAACACGTTAAAGTACAATGTGTCCAACATGCCCAACTGTCCAACAGACCCTAATTTACCCTATATTACAATACGTTTACATTCAGTTCCGCATGACATACTTATAGCTTTTGTTTAATTTTAGGTGAAATGCTTAGGCCTACAAATATTTTGATAAATATAAAGCAAGAAAATACAAACACAAATCATACACGTGTTCTCAGTCTTAAACAAAAAAAATAAGCTTCTTGCTAGCTATGTTCTAGCTTGGAATATTGAAAAATCAATGAAGCCCTTTACAGAAGCATCATTTGTAAAATCGTGCATACAGGACGTCACTAAAATACTGTGTCCAGAACAAAGTCAAAGTTTAAGAAAATTAAATTGTTTCCAATTACAGTTCAGAGAAGGAATTTCAAGATTGTAAATGTAATTGAATCTGAAGTCGAAACCACAATTAGCCAGTTTGTAGTTTACTCACCTGCATTGGACGAAAGCACAGATAGAAATGACGAAGCTCACCTAGCCATTTTCATCCGAGGAGTTAATGAACATTTTACTGTGTCTGAATGTCTTCTAGATGTAATTACAAAATACAACTGGAGAAGATCTTTTCCAGGCACTCAAAGGCACCATAGAACAGAAGAGGTTGAATTTGCAATGGCCTGTGTCAATAGCAACAGACGGGCCTCCATTTTCATATATGTATGATATTTCTTATTCTTTTGATATTATTTATAAACATAAGCAGACCGTTGCCGCGATCCCCCACTGACCGCTCCCATCTGTTGAGGTATATACGAGTCTCTTCCCCTTCTCTAGTCTTACAGCACACTGTGTTCGGCGGGCAGCATCTAGAGCACGAATGACTATAAACTTTTTGGAGACCTCTGGTCTACAGCGTCTGCTTTGTCCATCAGAAACTCATCACGACCAGGACGGAGATCGAAACCGGATCGCCTGATTGGAAGACATTGTGTTAACGCTATGGCACAGAAACAGATAAGTGGTCTAGACCATCAGATTGTTACTCAGGAACCGTGAGTTCAGTCCCTACTAGGACTGGGATTCTTTATTTAAAAAAGATAGCGGCGTAGTTTAGGCGTAAACTCGTTTGCCTCTGACCCAGAGCTACGCTCGGACGTGTAAGCTGGTTGGAGTTATCGGAGGTTTTTCCCAGCTGTAAGGCAAATGTCAGTTAATCACATGATGGATCTTCGGTCTCATCTCTTCAAATCCTTCTCCCTATCGCCGATTTCATCAACACTATACAGGGTGATTCACGAGGAAAGGTAAAAAATCTAGGATGTAAAGTCTGAAGTTATTCTGAGTCAAAAAGTTCATATGAATATGGGTCCGTTTTCGAAAGGTTACGGAGATATGGCTCTTTGGTTTAACAAAAATTTCTGAGATTCCATTGTACTAACTCGCATTTAGAGACAGATAACGGACAAATTTAAAATTTACATTCACCTATGCATACATACCTAATATTCTAGACGTCGGGGTCGATGTTTTCGCACATTTTCAAAGGTACCTCCTTCTGCTTCAATGCACTGTTGCGTTCGGGCGTGAACCGCGCTCGTCGGTCGGGAGAGTTGCTCGTGGCTGTTCTTTATGCCGCATTCAAAATACGGTCGATTAGCGCCTCTCTCGTTCCCCCCTTACTTTGCTATACCAAGTCTTTCATCCAACCCCATAGATAGTAAATGCTCTTCGATATGGAACCCTTCTGTTCGGAAAGCGTCGTTCATATTTAGCGACGGCACGCAAGGAACTTCCATCGCACAAACCATAAACATACACAATATCGGCGTATTCTGTAGTCGAAAATTTATAAAGCATCTTGAAAACAAGACTTAACACTTTAGATAACTGTACCTGTATAACTACTGTACTGTAGGTAGCTGACTGAACTGCTGTGAACTTATAAATGATAGTGTATTTGTGTTATGTGCTGGTTCTGTGTCATTACATCAGACAATGGGAGGCAATTGATCATTTGTAATGTCCCACCACCCGGTTTGTGAGGTGAATGAACTTCTTTTATCTACATCGTCCACAATGCAGATTCCAATGTTACGTCATTCGTTGCGATCGGTGTCCTTGTATCACGTTCTCACGTCAGCAGCATATGGTAACGTCTGATTGGGGGGAGACGTTTTACCAAAAAAATGCATCTAGCTCCCCCATCCTTCGAACTTTTTCACTTAAAATGGCCTAAGATATCGTGTCCTAAATGTTTGACCTTTCCTCGTGACTCACTCTGTATAACTAGTATTTGATATAACGTTTTTAGATAACATTATACAAATTTATTGAAGAATCCGCTCCGGACAAGGTCACAATTTTACTTTTGGGGTTTATCTTTTCCTCAAGTTGAGTATAAACACCGTTCCGCATTTCATTTATCATTCCATAACATTCCCGATCGCCGATTAGCAACGCATTGAAGGATTAGTTCTAGTAGAAGAAGGGTTTTCTGCTTCGAAACCTACCTACACAGCAAATCACAACAAAGTCAGTTAAGTGTGGATTGGAAATGCAAGAAGCTAAGTTATTATTACAGCTTTAAGTTGTAAGTTTCGGGAAACGCATTATTTCTGTTGACCATTGGAGACATGTTAAAAACAATGGCAACTCTACAGCATAAATCATTTTGTGTTCTGCAGCTTGAGAAATTAAATTAGTAACAGAAATGTTTCACACACATTTCAAAATTGACCATCTACCACATCGTTGGTTTGGTCGTGTTACGGCCGCTGATTTGGCTTATCGTTCTTGGCCTGCCAGGTCACCAGACTGGACACTGTGTGACTTCTTTCTATGGAGATATCTGAAAGATATAGCTTATGTGCCACGTCTACCCCAAGACTTTGAGAATGTAAGACATTCTATCATTGCTGCGATTGCATCCATAAACAGAGATAAAATGTTGGAGAGAGTACAGTAGATTGTAAAATTATAATTTGCAACAAGTTTATTATTATTACTAATGTACAATAGTAATATGCGTTACAAGAGCGGTATGTTGAAGTTTTCATATTCGAGCAAAGTTTGAAAAAGCGAAACGTAGTTGAGCTTTTTTAATTTCCGAGAATTGAAAGAAAACATACCGCTCGTGTATCGTACATTATTTTGTGCGAAGATCGTTTATTACATACATGTAAGAGGAATTTCTAATTAGTTGCAGTGAAATCTCCATCTTGGTTTCTGTTCAATGACGGCAAATTTGCAAAACAAATATATCTATCTTCAACATTGTTGCTTTAAAATGTTTTCTGTGTTTACTATACTCCAGCAGGCCGTGATATACGTTTGTCTCTTTTTTTCCCCCAGTCTATGATGAGTCTGGAATCTTGTTGATTTTTTTATGGCTTCCTTAATGTTACTTGCATCACGAATGCAGTAACTTTAGTGGAGTTGTAGAGTTTACTTAATTTTTTCAAACGTTTAAAAACAATAATTAACAGTGTAATTTAGGTGAAATTGCAGTGGTAAGTTTCCAACTTATAATTATTACTATATTGACCGTCTCTAAAAATAATATGTTAAAAGCCTAAAGCAGTAAAATCAATATGTCACTTAAGCGGTAAGAAGAAGGAAATTGTTGTGTGTGTTAGGTTGGGAATACTGAATGTGGAATTTTAGACTTTCCGCGTATTGGTTTTATGCGGAAACCAAGCAAAAACGCACCATCTCGCACAAAAGATTTTATCACTCCCCTGAAAGAGAGGGCGGCAAGAATTTGAATATCTTATTAATGTATGTTGTATAACAGTGGGATTTCGCATTGAGTGTTTATAACATGCCAATATAGGTGGCATGGGTTCGAATCCCAGGTAACTACCTGGTTGAGGTTTTTTCAGGGGTTTTCCCTCAATCCAATATGAGCAAATGCTGGGTAACTATCGGTGTTAGATCCCGGACTCATTTAAGCGGCATTATAACCTTCATTTCATTCAGACGCTAAATAACCTGAGATGTTGATACAGCGTCGTAAAATAACCTAGTAAAAAAGTCAATAAGAACTTTGTTTCTTAAATTATATGCATAAAGTTATTGTATCATTAATAGTAGCTACTTAATGAAATTGTTACCATACTTTTGAAACAGGGTGTTTATACTATGTAAATAAAAAAAGGAATCAATATTATCGTGTAACATTGCTCCATGTATATGAATACCTTTCAGAGATGTATGAGTCTAAAAAAAATGCTGATAAAATTACAGCTTTGTAGCTTCCCTCTTCAAAAGATATACATGCAGTCTCTTTTTTTTACTCTACCGGAACTAAACTTTTTCAATCGTGAACTCTTTCTCTAAATATTTTCAAACTCCTGAAAATTTTATCATCTAGTTGAGCATACAAAACCTTGAACTCAGGAACACTAAAAACGAAGAAAAGTTTATTCCATTAGCGGACAACATCAACATTCCTATACCTTTCAGACTTGTGTACTTGAACTTAACCTGTCCACTGCACAAGTACCGCCCTGTGTCTGTATAAAACAGTTTATCCTCTGATGTTTACAGATGTCCGTGGAATTAACGCTTTTACCTGTTCAGTTAGACTTTTATATATTACGGTATGGTTGTGCAAATTCTACGTGAAAAAAGTGTACGTAGCTATCAATTTTATGCTTTAGCTAAGGAATATCAAAACTTGTATCAACATAGCTGGTGTTAAAGCTGCAAAATCATGTATTGAAACTTAGTGAAACGTTCAGTTTATTTTGTAATCAAACTTTGTGCTTAATTAAGTTACACTGACCAGACGGGATACTGGATTAACAAAACTAAATAATAATTTATTTATTTTATTTATTATTTATTAATAATATTTGTGTGCTGATCAACAGTCAGAGGCCAATTATAGTTCAGCACAATACACAAACAGAAGATACAGGGACAACATTTTATTTTTACTTCAATTTTTATTGTACCCGAGTTTTTGGATGTACTTCACTCCCACCCTTTCTACTAATGAAGTTCAACCGTCCTCCACACAGATCCAAGAACGCATATACAGTCATAGTAGCCTTACGGTCGTAGTAAACAGTACGTTCCAAAAATATGTTCGCGTTTTCCAGTGACGAAAGAGCTTTCAATATTAAATCATTTTCGCACAGGTACTGTCGTCCATTTGCCTACGTCGTATCCCGGTTTCCCCCACCAGCTTTTATTCGCCAGCTAGTGGCTGGGCTGACTTAACTCTTTTCTGAGAACATTAATTTCTGTTAGGAATTGGACATCTACATAATATTATACCCATACAATTGTTTAAAATAACTTAAATAGAAGGGCCTCGTTAAGTAATTACCTGTCACGTGATTTCCTCCCTTTCTACGACCCTACGACATAACCACTTGGACGGACAGTAGATAGCATGTCTGAGTAATTTTATCTTTTCGGATCGGGCAGAAGTGAAGATTGAATTTACAGTACGTAAGGTATTCTTTTATAGAGTAGGTACAGAATTATTTCAACATGAATTAATAGTACGAAAGGCGAAACTGGTAATTGGGATTAGGTACAATAATCTATAGTGCGATAATATGCACATTAGAACTGAAGCCTGTATCGAAATGAACGGCCACCATGTTAAAAAATGTGTTTAAATAATCCATATTATGATTATTTTTTCAATTTAACTTCATTCTCTATATTGTACGCTAATGTGTTGTAGACAGTATAATATACACTGCATAATGAATACGTCCACATGGACAGCTCAGTTCGTGACTAAAAACATTCATTGTTAATACTGTACTGTGCTTTGATTAAACAAAACCTAATGACAATTATCAAACTCAAAAGCGCGATATTTCCTAGTTTACATAAATGTATGAACTACTTTTCTTCCTTCCTATACCTAGTAAAGTGATTTGTTTATATATTACGCCAGTATCATCGAACATCAGTCGTGGAAGGGGGTAGAAAACGGCGTTGATCCAGAGGTATAGCCAAGTTAATATTTAAAATGTTAGTAAAAATAAAATGATGTTCCTATACAAAAGTACGAGAATAAATAAAATAATATCTTAAATCAAGAAAAACATACATAGATAAAATTGAGGACAAGGACAGTAACTACTGATTCCCATGGAAATTGGCATATTTTATGCATATACAGACTGGAGAAAGAGTTTTTGAATTTCTGTTGTAAGAAGTTTTTTGAAACCCTTTGTAGGAATACGAAGGCTGATATTGTTTATGATAGACTCACAATCAATATCACCCTTGATAACTTTGCAAAAAAATTGATAATCAAGATTTTGACGTCTAGAATAAAGCCTACAACAGTTAAAATATTGACAGGTAATCTCATAGTTGAAGTCAGAGGAATTGGGTATAAATCGAAGAGCACATAAAGAAATAAATTTTCTTTGAATATTTTCCAATTTCACCGAATCTGTTGAAGTAATGGAATTCCAGGCTACAGATGCATATTCAAGTCTAGATCGAACCAAAGTGAAGTATAGAATTAATGGAGACGCAGAAGTAGAAAAAGAATAAGTTACAGACCTTATTAAACCAAGCATTCTTATTGAATGATTATAAATATATTGAACATGATCATGAAAATATAATTTAGAATCAAGTAATACACCAAGATCTTTAATAGAATTTTTCCTAATAATAAAGACGTTATTAAGAGAATAATTGAATTTTATGCAAGTAGTTTTTCGTGAATACGAAATGACAAAAGTTTTTGTTTCATTAATCTTCATTCCATTATCGTTAGACCAAAGTTCAATTGAGTTAATATCATTTTGAAGAGTTTGGCAATCGGCCGGACTGTTTATTGCGCGAAAGATTTTGAGATCGTCAGCAAATAACAGGTAGTTTGAATAATAATAATTTATTTACTTATTTATTTATTTATTTACTTATATTTAATGTGCTGTACAACAGCCAGAGGCCAATTACAGTTCAGCACAGACAATATAACAAAAACATTAGCAATAATTTACAATAAAAGTGCAAAGAAATAATTAAATTAATGACAATTAATTAAAATGATAATTACAAATGAAATAATGGAATCATAACTGAAGAATGGAATCATATAAAATAGTAATACAAAGATATACAAGATTATAATACAACAACAATAATGACAATGAATGGACGGGATAAAATGGATGACTAAACTACATAGCATAATGATATAAAAGTAATTGTATTTGAAAATGAAAGGATGGAATCAAGTAAATTAATAAATAACAAAATGATATAAAATTTAGCGAGAATAATAATAATAATAATAATAATAATAATAATAATAATAATAATAATAATAATAATAATAATAATATAAAATAATAATTAATAACAATATTGATGTTTATTGCCAGATAAATACAATACAAATAAATTATAATTTACAAAATTCTAGCATTTCCCTGAAAGAGTGTGTTCTCGTACTCAGGGGAGGATTCGAAACATAATACATTTACATGCATAAACTACAATTAAATACCATCAAAAAATTAATAATTGTTATAGCAAATTGCTTGCATACATTTTTAAATGTCAAACTGTTCGAGATAAATAGATGAGGGTATTTTTTTATTAATTTGTTATAAATTATAGGGCCGATATTAGTGCTATGGTTGAAAGTAGTGCTATTTAAACACTTGGACTTAAATAAACGTATTGTTCCACGCCTTTGGTTTTATGTTTCTCCCAGTAAAATATTGTCGTAACTCGAAAATTGTTATTAGTAGAGATATGCTATTTCCTAGAAAAATACTGCTGTAAAAATATTTTAATAAATAGATACCAAAACCTGTGATAATGTTAATATAGTGTAAAAAAATGGCTGAGGATTTTTGTCCCGGCATCCAGAATTCACACAGTGGTAATCTAACCTAACTCCGGCAAGAACGCAAGGTTACAGAAGAGAACGTTTAGCAGGATGTTTTTTATGTCCTTGGGGACATGCTCGATAGCTAGGCACCAGGATATTTAATATGGACGAAGCTGGTCTGTTAAATTTATACAATCCAGGAACAGAAAAAGGTCTTAAAGTTAAGAGAAAGCACAAGGTTAAAATGGATAACGAGTTGAGAAGGAAAGAGATAGAGAAAAAGGGCGGGAGAAATACTCCTAGCTCATAGTATTGTATAGGGGTGAATCGCGAATGTTTCTTCCATCGATGTCAACCACGTTTCTCGCATCTTTCTAAAAGGAATAGAAAACCACACATGGTTATGTGCTGACAAGTTTCCCATATAAAATACTCTTGAAGAAAAAAAAACAGAGAAAAATTGAAGATACAAATCTAGTCTTTCAGGAAAAGCTCCCTGTAAAGCAGATTTGAATAATTTCAAGGGAAAAATTGTTCCGGAGCCGGGTATCGATCCCGGGACCTCTGGTTGAACGTACCAGCGCTCTGCCAACTGAGCTACCCGGGAACTCCACCCGGCACCGTCTCAATTTTTCCCTTTATATCCACACAACTCGCGTGGGCTGACTAAACGCCATAGAGACCCACATCGAGTGCACACAATCTCTGTGTGACTTGGAATTGTGATTTTCTGTTAACGTACACAGTGACGTACGTATTATGCAAATCTAGTCTTTCAGGTAAAGCTCCCAGTAAAGCAGTTTTGAATAATTTCAAGCGAAAAATTGTTCCGGGGCCGGGTATCGATCCCGGGACCTCTGGTTGAACGTACCAGCGCTCTGCCAACTGAGCTACCCGGGAACTCCACCCGACACCGTCTCAATTTTTCCCTTTATATCCACACAACTCGCGTGGGCTGACGAAACGCCAGAGACCCACATCGAGTGCAAACAATCTCTGTGTGACTTGGAATTGTGGTTTTCTGTTAACGTACACAGTGACGTATATATTATGCAAATCTAGTCTTTCAGGTAAAGCTCCCTGTAAAGCAGATTTGAATAATTTCAAGGGAAAAAATTCAAAATTGAAGATACTCAATACAAAGAGTGGCGAAGAATTTATAAAGTACAGCCTATAACACACATTACAAAATGTAACCAAATTTGTTGTTAAAGTGTTTCCAATAATAGAAAGTTCTTTTTATGACATTTGTATTTTTTAACGTTGATGACATTCATGCAGTCCATAACAAAGCAATACTGACAATTGGTAAATGCGTTAGAAGGGCTCCAACTCAATGTATATGATCGAGAGAATTTGAAGAGTGAATGTTATTGGCACTGGTGTGACAAAAATCGGAACTGCATTTCATGTTACAGAGTTAGACCAGTTTTCCAGGCATCTATTACACAAGCAATATTATTATTATTATTATTATTATTATTATTATTATTATTATTATTATTATTATTATTATTATTGTTAGTGGAGGTTGTGATCGTGGTGGCAGTGGTAGTAGTAATTCTTTAAATATGCAGAAATTTGATCCGAAATAATGTAACTTTTCGTTCAGAAATTAATTTTAAAATCTTACATTTGTTCGGATCAAATTTCTTCATATAATTATTATTATTTATTTTTTTTCGTTGTTGGTAACTCTACGGTTGTGCTAACAGATGGAGTTACTTGTCAACAATGTGACGCTGAAACGTGTGTTCAGGTTACTGCCCAGCGACAGTCCTGATGTACTGGTACTCGTATTTTTATATTTGCTATGATTGGTTAATTAATATTAACCCGGCATACTCACAATCACACTCACATTCATACAAATTTCCAGACTCTAGACACCTAGGGAATTCCTCTTCTTCAAGAATAATCATATTTTAAAAAATTACTGAAATTATTTCAATCGTTTATCATGACCATTACACTTTTAGTACGTTATAGTACTTTTGACCAATAAAACGGTACGAAAGGACGTGTTTATGATATATTTTTATAACTTCCCTAGCATTTGTTTGTTTTCATCACTTTCCTAGCATTTGTTTCATTGTTTGCCAACATTTCAAATTGCAAATTCTTTACGGTACTATAAAACATGCTTTGTCATCGTCACTTGTTTCCCGCATAGATAGTCGACTGAAAATGGCGGCTCCGTTCAAATATTTTGGTGAAGGTAACATTAGAGAAATATAATTTTATCAAGTAAATTAATATCTATTTTATTCTATTAGAGTAATTTATTTCTTCTAATCTTTATATACTTTCTTCTGTTTTTATCACATTCCTAACATTTGTTTCTTTGTTTGCCAACATTTCAAACTGCAAATTCTTTACTGTACTATAAAACATGCTTTGCGATCGTCATTTGTTTACCGCATATAGATAGTCGACTGAAAATGGCGGCTCCGTTCAAATATTTTGGTGAAGGTAACATTAGAGAAATATAATTTTATCAAGTAAATTAATATCTATTTTATTCTATTAGAGTAATTTATTTCTTCTAATCTTTATATACTTTCTTCTGTTTTTATCACATTCCTAACATTTGTTTCTTTGTTTGCCAAAATTTCAAACTGCAAATTCTTTACTGTAGGCCTACTATAAAACATGCTTTGCGATCGTCATTTGTTAAAGACAGTCAATTGAAAATGGCGGCTCGGTTCAAACGTTTTGGTGAAGCTAACATTAGTGAAATAGGATTTTAGTAATTCAATTAATATCTATTTCATTGTATTAGACTACTTTATTTCTTCTAGTCTTTATATACTTTCTTCTAATCGTGTGATATTTAATTAAATCTACCTCCAGTTTTGATTTTCTCTAAATAAATCCTGTGGCCGGGAGGAAAAAGGTCTTAAGTCAATTTTGTGAAAATGAGATTTTTATATATTCTGAAAGCGGAAACAATTCTCTGCAATCTGGTAAAACGGCTAAAGTCAAATAAGACTCCTGACTGGATTTATAGATCGCTACCAAATGCCCTAAGTACTTTTTGAATCGAGCACACACAGAATAAAGAATTTAAGAATATTTAATACTTTATTCCTTACAAACATCACTTGTTTACTTTCCATGCTTCCCTATTAAAAAGGTCTAACTTGTATTTTAGTATTTTACCACATACTGATGCCCTTTCCTTTTAAAACTTTAAGTACCAGGTAATTGTTTAAGACCCATTTTGCGTTCCTAATAATTTACATTTCCCATTTATTTTGACATGTAAAAGGTCTTATATTTAAATAGTCCCTTCTTCTCAGTTTGGGTTGTAGTCTTAAGGGCTTAAGTGCAGCTATTTTTGTAAATAATCAAGAAAAGTGTTAAATAAGCAACATTACCTGTTTTAGAAGAAATATAAACAAATAATATCCAGGAAAAACCTTTTAATTAAAATAACTCTATAATTGACACCAATTTCAATCTTTCTACTGCTCTCCTGAAAAGTATAAAATTTTCACTTAAGACCTTTTTCCTCCCGACCACAGAATCAAAACCTCTAGTGAGATGACTTTTGACTGTTCTCTTAAATTGACTGAGCATATTGGGAATAATCAGTGGCTTTCCCAAAACACGCTTTGAAATGTTTCATAGAAAACAATTTTTATCACTGAAAGAAAGCAAAAACGAGCAAAATTGTATTAAACTTTTTTGTTTGAAGTTTCTCAAAGAATAACCCCTGAAATTACTTACGGTTCGCCCTGTGTACGTTAACTAAGTAATTTTAAAATGTTACATTTGTTGGGGTCAAATTTCTGCATATTTAAAGACCAAAACTGAAATTATTTCAGTCTTTATCATGACTATTACACTTTTACTATGTCATACTACTTTGGATCAATAAAACGGTACGAAAGGACGTGTTTCAACCAAACATGGCTGTTTATGATATAATTTTATCACTTCCCAAGCATTTGTTTGTTTTTATCACTTCCCTAGCATTTGTTCATTGTTTTCCAACATTTCAAACTGCAAATTCTTTACGGTACTATAAAACATGACTTGCGACCGTCATTTGTTAAAGACAGTCAATTGAAAATGGCGGCTCGGTTCAAACGTTTTGGTGAAGCTAACATTAGTGAAATAGGATTTTAGTAAGTCAATACGTATTTTTTGTATTAGAATACTTTATTTCTTCTAATCTTTATGTGCTTTCTTCTAATCCTGTAATAGTCAATTAAATCTCACTCGAGTTTTGATTTTCTCTAGATAAATCAAAACCTCTAGTGAGATGACTTTTGATAACACACTGTTCTCTTAAATTAACTGAACATATTGGGAATTAAATCAATGGCTTTCTCAAAAGACGCTTTGAAATGTTTCATATAAAACAATTTTTATTACGGAAAGAAAGCAAAAACGAGCAAAATTTTGTGAAAATTTTTTGTTTGAAGTTTCTCAAAGAATAACTCCTGAAATTAACGATATTACTTATGTTCACCGTGTGTACGTTAACTATGGACAGTCTACGGCAGTGGTTACCAAAACTCGAACGGCAGTGACTACACGTGAGAGAGTGTCTATGAAGTAAGGAGACGGGGGAGAGGTATTTGGCATGAAAACTACAACCAGTGATGGTTCGTTCAGAAACATTGAGTTCATCAACCTGCTAATAAAAATCACAAGCTTTGCTGTATCATTAATGTCACTATTGTAATTTCTTTTTTAAATATTCCTCGTGAACACAATCAGAAATTTCCTGAATTCTCTTCTGGATATTTAGTCGAGAAATGCGCAGTTTTACAAAATTAATTAACAACTTTCATTGGGCAAATTATTTCAGCCACCTTGATCTTTAAGCTTTTATAAAATTCTCCTTCGTTGGAAGACTTAAGAGAACGAGCTATTTCGTTCGCCACTAGATAGCTGGCTTCCTTACATTTATTTATGCTCGACCATGCCGAAATGTAGTAATTATACATCTGGTAGCAGTCCTTTAATGCATGTCATTAAAGTACACCTACTCATTAAAGTACAGGTGTTCAGCCAATGGCAACTCAGCTTACAGGTGTTGAGCCAATGACAAGTCAGCTTTGTACCGTTATAAAACCGCAAGTATCGATTATTCTCGGATATACAATCGAAAGAGAATTAGCGAAAAGTCACGGAGGCTGGAAATCCAATACTGTCGCAGAAGGTTATGTTCTGTTACTATAATAATTAGCGTTAATTGTAAATAATATTCAAATAAATTCAATTTGTCATCTCGTTTTTCAATGTCGAATTCAATAATCAAGGTTAGCTACATCAAGTTTAACGGGATTACATCAAGGTCAATGACATTATTGTTCCTCGGAAAAAAACAATACTTTCGCGTCTGCGCACATCTCAAAATTCACGACTTAGAACAAGGTCACTTCCGATCTTGTCACATACAAATAAAATGTATACATCTGAATAATTTCAAGTTAGAAATATGTCGAGCATAAAAAGTCGCTTGCGCTCGTTTCATAAATAACCATACTTGCGTCTTAATTACTATATCATTATAGGCTCGTTGCATAATGTACTATTATGTCATCCTTCTCTTCATGACGATGATTGAAGGCTGATTTCAGTTCTTGGAGTTTAATAGCTCGTTTCATTACTACACTAGCACGTAATGTTTAATCAGTTTCTCTATATTATTATTATTATTATTATTATTATTATTATTATTATTATTATTACTGGTAATACTATCACTATTGTTATTAGTATTACCATTATTATTATTATTATTATTATTATTATTATTATTATTATTATTATTAAATCAATAACTAGTAAATAACTGATAATAGTCATCAAAAGATTAAAAAAATTTAAAAAGAGATATAGCGTAGTCTAGTAATTATTTTATCCTTCAAGGGAAGATGTAGCCGATGTAGGCCTGTATATATTCAGGCACGTATATAAGAATTATGGTAACATTTGCTGATAAATAATAATAATAATAATAATAATAATTGTTAATAATAATAACAGTAATAGTAGTAGTAATAATAATAATAGTAATAACAGTAATTTTATTATTTTTATTTTATTTACTTATTTATTTATTTATTTATTTATTTATTTATTTATTTATTTATTTAGAATATTAACGTGCAAAAACAACAGCACAAGGCCAATTACAATTTAGCACGATACAAAACAGAACAAAACAACAAATGATGATGAGAATGAATGATAGAAAATGGCAATGAGATGAAATACAAACAATATAATAGTCTACATCAATCATTGATCAAATAATAATTATAAAATTATAAATTAGGTTCGTGTTAATTATTTTTCACACTTTACAAATGCAGTATTTTGATTTCACTCTCGCTCGGGAGCATTCGGCACGGTTCGGAAATGTCCTCTGACAGATTACATCAAACAAGTAAATAGAATCGTGGGTTACGATACCATGTCAAATCGTTACTATTAGAGATGGGTCGGAGTCGTTCATTGATGCGAGCTAGCTCTTTGACTCCCGCTCCTTTTGAGGAGTCGTTCATTGAGAGTCGTTCAAAAGAGCGGAGCGGTACAGTGCCCTCCCTCTTTGTCAACCAGCTCGCTCCTAGTGATCACTCACCACCGCGACAGCACCGCCCCGACTCTTCTACGATAAATGCAGAGCGGGTTGTTAACTGTATGCCATAGTACACATGCTTCTCAATAGATGTCATTGCAATAGACATTCGAATCGGTTTGCATCGGTCTGTGAATGCGGAGAAAAGCTTCTTGTACACGTACAGTAAGGTAAGTTTCCATGTTATCCCAGAGGGAGAGAGCCCATTTACATTACTTACGCTATTTTACGAACCAGTAACAATCGTGAAGTATCGGTATGTAGTATAAACAGATCAATTAAAAACAGTTCTGAAAGTGTTGGTAAACAGGGACGTCGCTAGGGGGGTGCGAAAGGGTGCGCAAGCACCCCATAAAAAATCGGAGCACCCCTTTCCACACTCCAAAGGACAACTTATTAACAAAATACTAGGCATAAATTATTTTGAAGAACAAAAACAAACAAACAATTTCTTGGATGTGAAAAAACTGCGTCCCATAGTGTATCGTAATGGATTGAATAATAATAATAATAATAATAATAATAATAATAATAATAATAATAAACAGATGTATAGTATGCGCGCAAGTGCATGAAAGAACATTTTGAATTTTTTATGTACCACATTTTTACAGCTCGCACCTCATTTTTAAATCTCGCACCCTATCCGCACCTCCCTTGCTCTGATCCTGGCGACGTTACTGTTGGTAAAGTAGTATAAATAGCAATTATGAAAGTGTACAATGGTACATAAAAACGGCTAATGTGCAAACATGATCTATTTAGCAATAAGGAGAACAGAAACATGACAGTAGGCAACGTTTAAACGTGTCTGCATTGAAGCGCATGACCACACTGACAGACGTGCTGCTCATCGTTGTGATCAGGGATTGTACTCGTATACAGCTGTAAAGGAGCTGTGGAGGGAGCGGAGCGTTGGGAGTGAGCCATAAGCAAGAGAGCGAGGTGAAGTTGCCTTGCTCTCCCAAGAGTAGGGAGCGAAATGCAATGAACGACTCGCTCTTTTGTAAGGAGGGAGCGGAGAGCCGTTCCAGAGCGGGAGTCGTTCATTCGAAACGACTCGCTCATGAGCGGCCCATCACTAGTTACTATTCTTTTGAACGACGATTCGTTACGATTCTTTTGAACGAAGATTCGTTGATACCACGAATCGATTCTTACGATTCTTTATTATTAGTCGTTCGAATGAACGATTCGTTCACGAATCGACCCAACTCTAGTACATTGTACGCTTCCGCCTCTTCTATTTTGGAGCACATTTCACCACGTGCACGCTTGCTTCCTGGGATGGGTGTTTTTATGCACCCCTGACGCAGATGCCGAGGTGGAGTGCAGCCCGTTTGATGTGACGCCACGGCGCGGAAGACGTAACGTGCCGTAACCCAGTGATGCCCTGCGCTGTGTTTGTTTGATAAACGGTTATGTCCTGTATTAGAAGCAGTCGCACGCTGAAAAGAGCCGCAGCCAGTTCACCTCCTTTGTTCAGCTTCAGCTTCTTGTTAAGGCGATGGGATGCTGCAGGCCCCGTCGATGTGTGATGGGTCTACAGGTTTTATAGGACTTCATCTATTTAGTGTGCCTCAGGGCCCTTATTTCCGAAAATATGTCTAGATTTACGTTGGTCGCTGAAGAACAGGTTTCCTTCGATTACATAGATTTTGTGTCAATATCTTTTATTTAGTGTTTCGCCATCTGTATATAGTAGGGAGCAAAGATATTGGCGGGTCGTACTTAGCACAGTTTTGCACGTACCACCCCCTCTCTTCTGACCTGTCCATTGGGATGACTGACTGGCAGTGTGTCGATGCGTTCGGGTGTAGTTGCTTGCAAGCCAATCGTTGGGTATTGAGAGAGTAGTCATCGTAGCTGTTGTCTGTTCACTGTGCACATATTCAAACAGTAATTTTCAATACTAACAGTGGAATTGCTTCTGTGCCTAGTTGAGCGACATGTCTAGAAAGGGAGCGGATACGTAGAGCCAAGCGAAAGGAATTATTTATCGTGTTTACGAATACTTAAAAAAAACTTTAATTAATATAACAAATTAAAATTTTCGTAATGTGATTGAAATTCTGGTTATTAAGAGAATGAGGAAAACAGGAATTAGGTCACTATAAGTTTAAGTGAAATATTTTAAGATCTGATAGTATATTGGCAATATATTCATTGCAGTGAAGTAAATCGTTAAAAACCATTGTGTTATTATTATTATTATTATTATTATTATTAAATTTCCATTGTTGGATTTCATTTAATATAGTATTACTAGTCATTGTTAAGTCAATTATATTATATAAAATAAAACCTGGGTACCGACACAATACTACTTACAAATTATTTACATCGTCAACACCAGTGATTTTACTCACGGGACTGGCTTCATCTTTTCTTGCAACCCTTGTCTTGTTCAAAAGGTCTCTGGTCACTGCTGTCAGTTGGTCACCTGCTGTGATTCTTCCTGCCGGAAGGTCCCTGTTGACTTTCTTTGTCGCAATCCCAGGACCGCTGCCATCATTTTTGGCCTCATTTCTGAACAGCTGGAGCCATTCATCACGACTTCTACTCTTCGTGAAGCGGATGACAATAGGACGCGTCTTCCCTGGCCTGGATGGTATGCGATGTGCTACGCTTACATCATGTTGCACCAATTCACTACCGCTTATGACTTCCGATATTTGGTCAATGACTTCATAAGTTGATTGTTCATCGATCTCCAGAACTCCAAATAGCATTATATTGTCTCTGCGTATGTACTGCTGCAGATCACTCACTTCCTGTTTGAGATGGTCATTTTCTTGCACTAGCCTCATCATCTCCTCCTGCGTGGAGTAGAGTTCATGTCTTGTGTGCGCCAATTCCTCTCTAAGACTGTCGAACTTGGAAGACATGAATTCAACTGATTTTCTTTGTTCATTCACCTCAAAATACGAATGCTATTCGATATCAGTATAGTAGTTATAAAATCATGTCGCATATTGTATACCAGTAGTTTGTATGATAACAAATGAAGTGTTCACATATGCTGTTGTTTAATGAAATATTTATAATGCTGCGCACAGAAATTACATTAAATACTGACACACAGACAGTGTTTATATATACAATAAACACTATTTCATTGTTACAGACTTTAGGTTACGTAGCGAGGAGTGAAAGATGTTTCGGAAGCGACTCTTCGAAGAACGTTTACAGCTAAAGTAGGGGTGGAACGTGGGTTGGGTTAGTATGAAGGGGTATACCTCCATCTGCCAATATTCCTGCTCCCTACTATAGTCATCAAAATAGGCCTAAGCCAGAGAGCTGCACTGAAGTTAAATCGCTCGCTTGAACTCGGTCGAATGTCGCACCCTTGAGTGAGATAAGATCGGTCGTGATACGCTCGTAATAAATAGAAGCACAGTACAAGGTCATCTCACCGATATGTCTTATCTTGTATGGAAGGCGACAGATAAGATACACATATGTTTTGCTCACACGGTAAAAATAAGGCTTTATTTTCTGCGTTTATGACAAACGTCTAATGGAACAGTCAATGGATTTTTTTATTTATTTTATTAGGTTATTTTACGACGCTTTATCAACAGCTTAGGTTATTTAGCGTCTGAATGAGATGAAGGTGATAATGTCGGTGACATGAGTCCGGGGTCCAACACCGAAAGTTACCCAGCATTTGCTCATATTGAGTTGAGGGAAAACCCCGGAAAAAACCTCAACCAGGTAACTTGCCCCGACCGGGAATCGAACCCGGGCCACCTGGTTTCGCGGCTAGACGCTCTAACCGTTACTCTACAGGTGTGGACAACAGTCAATGGAACTTACCAAAACAGGAACATAAAGTTATAAATAAAATAGTATGAAAAACTTCGATATAGAGTTATTATTGCTAATTAATAATTATTCAATATTTGATTTACCACACATATATAATATGATAGGTCCATACATAGTGTTCCGCATATATACTACGACAATGTAGAAACGTTTCACAAAATATTATTGATATAGCAGTAGATTAATAACAATATTACCGGTTGTTCTTTATGGTTGTGAAACTTGGACTCTCACTTTGAGAGAGGAACATAGGTTAAGGGTGTTTGAGATTAAGGTGGCTAGGAAAATATTTGGGGCTAAGAGGGATGAAATTACAGCAGAATGGAGAAAATTACACAATACAGAACTGCACGCATTGTATTCTTCACCTGACATAATTAGGAACTAAGTCCAGACGTTTGAGATGGGCAGGACATGTAGCACGTATGGGCGAATCCAGAAATGCATATAGAGTGTTAGTTGGGAGGCCGGAGGGAAAAAGACCTTTAGGGAGGCCGAGACGTAGATGGGAAGATAATATTAAAATGGATTTGAGGGAGGTGGGATATGATGATAGAGACTGGATTAATCTGCCTCAGGATAGGATTCGATGGCGGGCTTATATGAGGGCGGCAATGAACCTCCGGGTTCCTTAAAAGCCAGTAAGTAAGTAAATAAGTAAGTAAGTAACTAATTAAGTAAGATATGTTACTGGTGACACTGTTAGATAACAGTGGTATACGGTAATAAAACGAAGACATTGCACGGATAATGATGACGATTGAGTTATAGCTACAATTTTGTCTGTTAAGAAGTTAGGTTAGGTATATGGTATAATGTATTCTGCATGTACCATTTGCATTAATCTGTATGTTTTATAGAGTGTGGTTGGATTTTAATTGTGGCTGAGACGACGCAAACTACAAAATAGGCCCTGTTTTGCAAAGCACGTACAGTCAAAAGACCTGTGCACTGGATTTGAAGGCAAATTCTGGAGGCTAAGTGTAATACATTATGAATAACTGTTGAATAAATCCACATCTATTCCAAGAAATGATAAGCATAAACAGGTGTTGGTTCCTAAAGATAAATGTCCCGTATTAATATTATATTAGACATTTATTGCTTCCGTCGTCAGGTTGTCCTTTAAAACGCAAACCGATCAGGTGTTAAGCGCTCAAGAGTGCAGCCGTGGCCAAATTATTAGCACAGCCTAGTACATACAGTCACGAAGCTTGAGTTGTGAGGGTGCTAGGAACAATAGACTGTGCCGGTACTATTTCGCATTGTCCGTAATGAGGTGATATTAGCGATCCTAGTGGTTAGCAACTATCCATGGATGCATATTTACTACGTATTGAGCTTCGTGACTGTATATACTAGGGTGAAGTTCTTGTTTTGTTCATATTTCAACTAACAAAGGAACTATTATGTTGATTATGTGGTGGTTGTGTGAGGACTGTGTCACGTCTACACTGATTAATTCTGATACTTGACTTGCGCCATACCACACGTTCATTACAATTACAGTATTGGATATCGACAATACATTGCCATATTGGAGGAATAGCATTACCGACAAAATCAAATATACATCATTAATCAACATCAAACAACCCAACGTATAATACATTGGCATTTATAATAAAACCATATAAACTTGAAAAATATTCAAATAATTACGTGACACAAACCATGATACATACGTTTCTGAATGGTGGAAATATATATATTATTGTGAAATAGAAATAAGAATATAATAAATGTAATTACTGTAATCTTGCAACTCTTCACATTCATAATACTTTTTATCTTAGTTTTTATATTTTATTATTTTTATCACTTTTAAATCATGTCATTTTATTATCTCATATGTGAAGACTTGCATTTATATATATATATATATATATATATATATATATATATATGTAAATCAATATTTTTTTGTAACCTATACGTGTATTTTAAGTAAGTGACAATCAAGGCAGTCATATAGAATGTCAATGTGTATCACAGCAGTGTTGGTTTTTAATATGTCTCATTTCGCATGCCACTAAATATGTTTTGTATTTGTAGATATTATGTAGAGAGCACTGATATTGCTGAAATGTACTTCGTATCTGATGATGTTGGCGTAGACCAACGAAAACGTTCATACGTCTTTTAAATATGTAATGTAAAGGGGTAGCACCTTAAACATATGCTGTGAAGTCAGTGACTGAAATAAATACTTTTAAGATACCATAGTATTTAATTTAAAATATTCTGTACCTTAATGTCTTTTGCTTTGTGTCCTTACATTGTTAAATTCATTGTTAAAAGACACGAATCGAAGTCGTAATTCCGAATTCTGCGTCATTATTTTCGATTCTACTGTGTTAAGTGTAACGTTTATTCCTTTCGCAGTTGTTTATTTCGAACGTCAACTCGCAACAGGATTCCTGGAACCATGAAATGAGATTTTCTATCCCTGAATTTTAAATGGCGTTTCCAGCAGTTACGTGTGATGATGCAAAGTTTTAGGAAAACATTAACTCCACACTCCACTCGAATCTGTTTCTTGGAAACTGCAAACGTCTGCACCAGACAATAATATATTTCTTCCATGAAACACATTATGCTCTCTTCTGTCTCCTTACATCATCGCAATTCGTGTCGCCAGGTGTGGATGGAACATGTGACACTATATTAATATGATCATGCAAGACGGAAATTATTACTTCTTGTAACTATGTGTAACCTCATAATGTTACAGTTGCTACATTGAGGATATTTATTCAGTTTGTATGAGGAACAATAAAGACCTGCGCAGACCAAAGCGGATGCGATTGTGAACGGAATCACGAACTATTTGCGAAAATTTTGGCACATACCAACGCGAAAATTCCGTGACCGAACAATTTTCTGAGAACAGCATCGCGACGAACATGGATTCTTCTGAATTTGAAGAAGTATGTCTTCTTGTAGCAGCAGCCTTGGATGATAATGATGATACAGAACGTATTATACAGAGTGTCCTGAAGAAAGGTTCCAATATTTAGAGAGGAGGTAGTAGGCTATGCGTTCAATCAAGAAATAAAAGTCCTATAACGATGGTTCCTAAAAATTATGTATGTATGTTTTTATTTACACTGCAAGTGGGCAAGCACCCGGTGGCAGTGGTACAAACAATATAAACAATACACAGTAAAATGATAAGCAATACACAATACAATTATATACTCAATACAATAAGAATACACAATACAATTATACACAGTACTTACAATTAATAATAATATATAAGATAACCTAATTAATAAGTGAAACCTAATTTTACATTACAACCTACATACTCGTGTATATATATATATATATATATATATATATATATATATATATATATAGGCCCTATATAATTTTCACATTGGTACGGATAATAATCTTTCCGTTTACTCTCATCTCACTCACTACACTGGCACTAGATAGATAGATAGATAGATAGATAGATAGATAGATAGATAGATAGATAGATAGATAGATAGATAGATAGATAGATAGATAGATAGATAGATAGATAGATAGATAGATAGATAGATAGATAGATAGATAGATAGATAGATAGATAGATAGATAGATAGATAGATAGATGGATGGATGGATGGGCGGGCGGGCGGTCGGGCGGGCGGTCGGGCGGGCGGGCGGGCGGGCGGGCGGGCGGGTGGATGGATGGATGGATGGATGGGTGGATGGGTGGATAGATGGATAGGTAGATAGATAGGTAGATAGATAGATAGATAGATGGATAGATAGATAGATAGATAGATAGATAGATAGATAGATAGATAGATAGATAGATAGATAGATAGATAGATAGATAGATAGATAGATAGATAGATAGATAGATAGATAGATAGATAGATAGATAGATAGATAGATAGATAGATAGATAGATAGATAGATAGATAGATAGATAGATAGATAGATTGATTTGAGTAACATTATGTACATACAAATTTTATATTATAATTTTCTCTAAAATCCAATGCACGGGTCTTCTGACCGTACGTGCTGTGTACCCAAAACAAGTCCTCCTTTGTAGGTTCCCCCCCCCCCCGCACTGGCACTATGACACGTTGAAACAAGAAATAAAAGTCCTATTACGATGGTTCCTAAAAATGATGTATGTATGTATGTATGTATGTATGTATGTTTTTATTTACACTGCAAATGGGCAAGCACCCGGTGGTAGTGGTACAAACAATATAAACAATACACAATATAATTATACAATACACAATACAATTATATACACAATACAATAAGAATACAGAATACAATTATACACAATACTTACAATTAATAATAATACATAAAATAACATAATTAATAAGAGAAACCTAATTTTACATTACAACCTATATATATATATATATATATATATATATATATATATATATATATATATATATAGGTCCTACATAAGTTTCACATTGGTACGGATAATAATCTTTGACTATACTCTCATCTCACTCACTACACTGGCACTATGAAACATTTCACTGACACTATACAACACATTGCACTGACACTATAGGGCACATTTCATTGACACTATAAATTATTACTGATCGGAACTGTTCACTACACTGTAAAACCATAACTTCACTGACTCTCTACGCTTCACTGATACAACAGTTCAAATAAGACATACAATTGCACCCTGATGCTATATAGGATGATTCACGAGGAAAGGTAAAAAAATATTTAGGATGTGAATTCTGAAGTCATTCTGAGTGAAAAAGTTCATATGAATATAGGTTCGTTTTCGAAAGGTTACGGAGATATGCCTCTTTGATTTCACAAAAACTTCTGAGATTCCATTGTACTAACTCGCATTTAGAGACATATAACGGACAAATTTAAAGTTTATATTCACCTATGGATACATACGTAATATTCTAAAAGTTGGAGTTGATGTTCTCGCGCGTTTTCAAAGGTACCTCCTTCTGCTTCAATGCATTGTTGCGTTCGGGCGTGAATCGCGCTCATCGCTCAGGAGAGTTGCACGTGGCTGTCTTTATGCCGCATCCAAAATACGGTCGATTAGCGCCTCTCTCGTTTCCTTGTTCCTTTACTATACCAAGTCTTTCATCCAACCCCATACACAGTAAATACTCTTCGATATGGTACCCTTCTGTTCGGAAAGCGTCGTTCATATTCAGCGACGGCACGCAAGGAACGTCCATCGCACAAACCATAAACATACACAATATCGGCGTATTCTGTAGTCGAAAATTGATAAGGCATCTTGAAAAACACAACGCTTCCGATAACGGTACCTGTATAACTACTGTACTATAGGTAGCTGACTGAACTGCTGTGAACCGATAAGTGATAGCGTATTTGTTGTGACATTTGTAATGCCCCACCACCCGGTTTGTTTCTCTTCTGTTATCTTCATCGCTCAAAATGCAGATTCCAATGTTACGTCATTCATCGGTGATCTTGTCTCACGTCAGCAGCATATGGTAACGTCTGATTCACATTGGGGCGAGACGTTTTACCAAAAAAATGTATCTAGCTCCGCCATCGTTCGAAAACGGACCTATGTTTATATGAACGTTTTCACACAAAATGGCCTAAGATATCGTATCCTAAATTTTTTACCCTTCCTCGTGAATCACCCTGTATAATGTATGTGCAGAGACCCGAAGTGTAGTAGAATATACCTGCATTTGTTAATTGTAACCTGCAGAATTTTTTTTAGCATTTTTCCTCATATCAGTGACTTTGTTTTTTTGGAGCATAAAATTATATTTAACTTTAAAAATAAAACAAAAAATGTCTGAGGACTCAGGAGGTTAAGGCAACACAAGACATCTCATGTATGTGCTTTAAACAACATCATAGTTCCTTCGCAGCGTGAATTATGCTCCTTTAACTTCGGCTACATCCCGTTTAACACGTGAGAACTCCATAATATACTTGGGTTGGATAAAAAGTAATGGCAACAGTTCGATATTTCTGACATGGCTTTATTCACAGGGGTACAACATTTACGTACCTTCTATATAGTCGCCCCCCTTATTTATTACCTTTTGCCAAATGTTTGGAAGGCGTCGTACACCATCAGCGCGTCCATCTTTGTTGATGTTCCGTATTGACCGCCCTAAAGCACGGATAAGTTCATCTCTGGTATTGTACCGGGTCCCTCGCAGTGGTTCTTCCACTTTGGTGAAAAGATCGTAATCGCATGGATCATATCGGGTGAGTACGGTGGATGTTCCAGTAGTCCGCGTTTTTCGTCTGCCTTGGAGGTACAGCGTGGTGCAATATTACCTCATCAATGTCATACGCCACAATGAACATCTCCTTCACAGCACTTTGTGTAGGGCGCACTTTCTTTGGACGAGGAGAACCGGGATGCTTCCATTCATTTGATTGGCGTTTCAAGTTTGGTTCATACGAGCGAGTCCAGGTTTCGTCCATAGCGACGATTCGTCCAAGAAAGTCGTCACCTTCCCTTTGGTACCTGTGCAACAAGGCCTTCCCGGAACGCTTTAACCCATCGTGCAACTGTGCGATATGGCAACGCTGCATCGCCACATGCTTCACGCAGTCCCTGAAAACATTCTTGTGCACTATGACCTCGTGGCATTTCAATTTTGATCCAGGAACGTTGCTCTAGTTTTGTAAGGATGGTCTTAGGGCGCTCGCAATATCCCTATGAAAGTGAACGTTCTACACATTGCAGTAGATTGATGGAGTACTGTCGCCGCTGGCTGCACTAACTCATCTAACAGTCCTTGTTCATGTCCACACAGCTGGCAGCTCTCGAACGCACCATCGTCACGTGACAGCTGTATTGCCATTACTTTTTATCCAACCTATGTACGTCCTCAGTTCATCTTCATTTGAACCAATTTATAAAATGTGAAGTTTGTTTTGGTGCACCCTGTAACACCTCAAGGAACAATTATTTATGCTATATACGTAATGGAAAGCTTATATTGGCTTTCTCTGCGATGTCTTATGGAGCACTTTTGCTAATATTAAAATTGATAAGCTTTTTGTAATATTTCTGAGGAAGAAATCCTTTGAATTGCCTTCTTCAGTATTAAGAATTGAATGTTCATTAATTATTTCAGAGAAATGTTCTCATTGTTAACTTTGAGAAGACGATATGAAACGAAAGAATGCTCGGATCGTAAAGGAATGTACTACTGTGAATAGGCTGAATTCTTTGCATGAAAATCGTCCCTTGAATTTCAATATCCGAGTAGAGTAAGAAGATGAAATGACGGATATTGAGTTTGTTGTGGTATATTGTTCGGCAGTATATGAAGGAAAGAAGATTTTAGAACTGAAGATAAGTGGCCAGCACAGAAAGGTATTGATACAAACTTAAGTGCGTCTCCAATGTCTGTTGCTAGCGTCATAAGAGATATTTGTTAATAAAGTAAAAATGATAATTGAATTGTGAATACATTTAGTTTTTTAAGAGAATATAATGATGTTACAAAAGAAATGTAAAATTTGTGTGTTTGTGTGTGTGTGTGTGTGTGTGTGTTAACACTGGAAATGGATATATACCCGGCGGCAGTGGTAACTAATTACACTCAATAATGACAATAATAAACACAATTAATAAAAATACAATTAATAGATAGATACTAAACTGGCCCCCATTGAGGATAGCCCTTACAGACTCAGTATATCCTCAAAAAATTATTATACATATGTAAACATAGATATTAAATTTTAAAGAAGGGAAACAAAGAAAAGGGCGTGAAAAATTACAATTGCTATTAATGTGGCACCATGTGATTAATTAGGATTTGCCAGGATTTTTTTAACACAATTATCACAATGTCATCCCTCAGAGATGTTGGCAGAGCAAACTGCCGTCGAAATTCTTCGAAAAAAGTTGGTATAGTCCCTTGAGCACCTATGAGCAAGCCGAATACCTCAACGTGAATTAAGGCATATTTCAGCTTGAAATAGTTGACTGTAGGCTCATAGATCGATTTCTTCTCTAGATGGACCTCGGCTGACTGATGACATTCTACTTCAAAACGTATCGTGGGGTCCACAATGATGCCCTGTATAGTGTCAGCATTGTACGCTAAAATATCTACTCGTCTCGTTGACCCATTTTCAGCTAGACGGGAGATTTCTTCTTCTACTATCCAGCCCTTATTTCTTAATGCGGCAACAATTTTGGAACTTACAATATGATGTCTAGAGTTCCTCAAGAGCAATCCCTGTTCACAGAATCCCAAGACGTGTGCTAAAGTTTCAATCTCCGGGCAGCCATGTCTGCACCGGGTACCGTCGAGAGATCTGCTTGGAACGGAACGAACAGCTGCTAAATTTGCTGTCATTTTCAGGCTAGATCACCATTCACTAGTCGAAAGTCTTTTCTTGTTTGCAATCCAACTGTTGGCGGCTGTTACTTCGCTATACATCTCAACACCTTTTCCCCGTCCTGAAAGGGTATTCCATGATTCATATTCACGACCTCTCAATTCTTCTCGAAAATTTCGAATTGTAACTTTAGTAAAGTCTTCGGGAAAAGAAAGGCAGAGGTAATCACACGACGATTTCAGTTCGACATCTAACTGTCTCATCATGTTAACATGCGGATTATCTATTCTGATTAATGATAGACAGATGTTACAATGTTGAAGAAAAGCTTCCCACGAAACGCTTAATAACTGAAGTCCTTTTAACTTTTTACTAGCGTACAGCATGCTATTTGGAATATCAGCCGGGAGGAAAAGCATTTCTTTAACAGAGCTTCGAAGGATCTTATCAACGTCTTCCAAAATAATAATTATTAATATTATTATTATTAATAATAATACTACTAATAATAATTAATACTAAATAATAATAATAATAATAATAATAATAATAATAATAATAATACAAATCAAGCTTTGTGGTATAACTTCCTGTAAAGTTGATTTTTAAATAATTTCGAGGGAAAAATTGTTCCGGGGCCGGGTATCAAACCCGTGACCTTTGGTTAAACGTACCAACGCTCTACCAATTGAGCTACACGGGAACTCTACCAGACACCGATCCAATTTTTCCCTCTATATCCACAGACCTCAAAGTGGGCTGACAACCGTCAAGCTACCAACATTGAGTGCACACTAACTCTGTGTGACTTAAATTATGGTTTTCTGTTAACAAACAGTGACGTGTATTATGGAAATCAAGCTTTCAGGTATAACTTCCTGTAATGTTCATTTTAAAATAATTTCGAGGGAGAAATTGTTCCAGGGCCGGGTATCGAACCCGTGACCTTTGGTTAAACGTACCAACGCTCTACCAACTGAGCTACCCGAGAACTCTACCAGACACCGATCCAATTTCTCCCTCTATATCCACAGACCTCAAAGTGGGCTGACAACCGTCAAGCAACCAACATTGAGTGCACACTAACTCTGTATGACTTAAATTGTGGTTTTCTGTTAACAAACAGTGAACTGTATTATATAAATCAAGCTTTCGGGTGTAACTCCCTGTAAAGTTGATTTGAATAATTTCGAGGAAAAAATTGTTCCGGGGCCGGGTTTCCATGAGATACCAATAAATTAATCAGAAAAGCTTTTCAAACAAGTGATTCTTCACTGCTTGTCCATTCCGATGTGCGTTTGTTTAGAAGAGCTTTGTACTGTACGATGCAAGGACAAAATATTTGCGTTCCTTTCCAAAAGGTCTTGATGAAGCAGTAAATCAAATTGATCAAAATCAAAGCAAGTACGGTACAACATTAGTGAAGAATAGTTGTGTGTTATTAATTCACGTACAGTTATTCCAGTATTTGCAAATAAATGTAACCTTGAATTTGATTCCACTTCCAGTGATATATCTGTAGTGCTCGGGAAAAGCGACACAAGTCAGTTTCCACAAACCTTTTTTGATAATTTATTGACAACTTACGGAACATCTGTTCGCTTGGAAAAAAATACATAGGTGTTCCTCCCATTACAATAATTAATACAGAAAAAAAATCAAATCGACATAAACCAGTGTAAGTTGTCAATAAATATCAAAAAAAGGTTTGTGGAAACTGATTTATGTCACTTTTCCTGAGCACTGCAGATATTTTACGATATGACTTTCAGCTATACACCAACAGTCTTACTAATAAACCGTGTATAGTTTTTATACGAGACTTATGCAGAGTTGAGACAGAAAACGTTACTAATAAACCGTGAATAAGCTACTGACGTATAAACAGGCTGTAACTATACAATGGGACTTGCTTTGCAGTAGTTATATACACGAAAGCCCTTGTGTAAGTGTTGTATATAGCGAAAAAATGGCCGCCCTCTAACAGCTGTTCGTATCGACTGTCATTTTATGATGATAACACATCAAAGATCATAGAATTATTAGAATAATATTGCTGTTGCTTGTACTCTTTGACCAAAATGTAGTGTGGTAATCGATTAGAGCCAGTTGTACTCATAGACTTAGTAAATAACCACTAGACCGCTCACTGGCGCTAGTGTTATGTTCCCAAATTGAACAGTTGACGAGCGGCCATTTGTTTGGTAGAGCTGAATAAGTATGGTTCTTTCGTGTGCTGCTTTTTATTGCAGCAATGCACACGGATGTAACGGTAAAGAAGGAAGGAATGTTATATTTCACTGGTTAGTTAATCCTTAATTTCTACGACGATTTTTTCTCCATATTATGTTACAGAAGACAAACTATTGTACTTGCCATGTGACTCTTTATGCTTCAAGTTTCCTCTGAGTAAAGATTCCCTTAACCGAAAGTGGATAGGTGCAATCCGCAGAGAGAATTTCTACCCTACATTGAATCATTCAGTGTGTTCAACTCATTTCTAAGATAGTAATTACCTTTCAATCTACGTTATTATGCACTGTTATTGTCCTTACTCCATATCATTCATTTTCTTCAAACAGCTGTTGTTTCAGTGCATACATGAATAATAAAATTATTTACCGAACTTAAACATACAGAAACTGCACAAATTATAATATATATATATATATATATATATATATATATATATATATATATATATATATTTTTTAATATAACTGATTGGAAGTAATTCCTGTCTTAATTACGGATTAATGAAACATTTTCTTATGCTATTGCTGCTGCTACTGCTATTAAGTTATTACTACTACTATTCCTGCTACTGCTGCTACTACTTTTTTGACTTCATACATCAGTTTAACTTACAGATTGAAATAAAAAGTTGACATATTAATTCTTTTATTAACCGTGGTTATGAATGTTCACATTCAGAGTTCCCATGAAAATGATGCAAGTCTGAACACAGTACCTATGTCTGACAGCCAGGGTTGTCGGGTATCCCAATTTAGGCGGGATTCTCCCAATTTCCTGGTTGAGTCCCGATTAAAGGGAGTCGGGATTGACAAAAATCCCGATTTTACAGATATTAGCCTTGAACATACTTAAGCAAATTAGTCTGTATTTCCTATTATCCGATATTTTTATTTATAGCCTATATTGACTCAAATGGTAACATTGTAAACAGAGAGATAACCTGCGGATATTTAGTAAGTCTTTGAGGTTGCCCAGATGATTGCCATAAGGCAACTAAATTCGCAAAATAATACTTCTTCTAGATCTACCTCATTGTTGATTATTCCGTTCCGGTCCCTAGTCGCTGTTCTCGCAATTTGTAAACATTGTGTATTTCAAGTGCGTTGACTGGCAAGAAATATAGGATTTCGATATCGTACTTTACACTAATAACAGAGACATACAATTGCTGCGTTTTATAGTTTAGTGAACTATGTTTAAACATGGATTCATCGTCAGATAGTGAAACTGTTGCAGTACCGGTTCCAAAATTAATTTATTAGCAAATTGTTAAAACGTAGGCTATTCGCGGTCAGTAAAAGAAAAAATTATTGTAGTGTTCACTGTACTGTGTGTCCTTCGTATTTTAGTGTTTCTCACGGAGGCGAATAGGCCTATTACATTAAAAAGCACACGAACACTGCAGAAAACTGCTATAAATCTTATGATAGGCTAAACTGTTGACAAGTCTAATGTCTTAGGTTAGCTTCTGATATCCCGACTTCCCTCGCAGAAAACCTAGCAACTCTGCTGACAGTAGAGACACGGTATTAAAGGTATCGCAAAAAAAGTATTGTTCCTTTAAACAAAACCATTTAGCTTTCGGATACGCAATACGACACGTATTCAAATAGCGGTTTCGAAATCCCGCGCGTTTTCTACCTACAAATGGCGGCTTTCTGCTGCTGCAATTTGGGAACATATTTCTCAGTTCTCCGCTACGGCGTGGTAGGGGCTCGGTTGTACTATCGATATTTAACACGCCACACTAGAGCGCTCTACCGGATGCAATAGAGAACCTCAGATATTCTATTACCTTTCGTAACGAAGTAATGACGAAACTATGACGTAGCTGTGTAACAGTTATACTGTTATACACGACGTATGTAGTGATTATTAGTAAGGAATTTACACACGACTTATAAACGAGCTACTCATTGTATAAGTATAAGACAGTTAAACGTCTGTATATAGAGTTTTTATTAGTAAGACCGCAAAATTCTTCCAACAACTGTACACAATACGTGTTTTCAATAATTGAGTTTTATGTTGCTGCCATATTTTATTTCTTATATTCAATCATATTTTGTTTCTTAGATTCAAAAACCTTGGAATTGTATAAACAGAGAATAGGGAGCAGGGAGCAGGGAGAATGAATAAAATTTTTATCGCTCGCATTTCATCTGTCGTAAGTTGGCAGGTCTGATGTTACATGCTCTCTGAGATTGTGAAGAATGACGTAAGACGTTTAGTTCACTATTTCGGCGATACGACTGAACGGTTGACCGCAGTGTTGTATTCTGATACCTCTGGGTATTTATGCGTTACTGTTTATACGTTACATAACATTCGAGATACCGTACTTTAAATTCGGGATCTTTTCTTGACCATTACGCTTTTACTACGTCACACTACTTTTGACCAATAAAACGGCACGAAAGGACGTCTTTCAACCAATCATGCGTGCTTATCGCACAATTTTATCACTACCCTAGCATTTGTTTCTTTGTTTGCCAACAATTCAAACTGCACTAGTCTGGACGTCAAAAAACAGAAAATTACAAACCACTCCAGTCGATGCACGGCACATTCAAATATGACTCGCATTGGGATTCAAGAACAAGAATTAATAAAGATCAGTGGTCATATATGAAGAGCACCATTCGGAAATCCTGAATAAGTTGAGGGATACACCATGAACATCAACGAGTTCACTTCTTTTACGCACACGTCCAATATAACATCAACTGAACCACCAACCACTAAAACATTCAAATTTGAAAATTGTACTTTCAATAATTGTTTCTTTTAAAATTATTCATGTTTATTTTTTATTTCATGATCGTTAATTAAAACGTTTCTTGTTTATTTCATCATCCCTAATTAAAACTTTTCTAACACATGTTTTTATTATTTAGGTTATGTTTGTTATAGCTTCTGCTATATGATATTATGGATAGTCACGTATCAGAGATTGTTTAATACTAAGATTTATTGAAAATCATCTGTCAAGTGATGTTGATTACTGGGATCCGGATGATTGAAGTGGAATGCAAATGTTTTAATAAAAATTAACTAGTAACCGTCCACAAAGTTCAATGAAGATTCCATAGTTGGCACAACTGATAACAAGAAAACATAATCATAAAACACTACTGCCATCTAGCGTAATGTTGAGATGGTACAATAATAAATTTGAAGACAGTTGTATTTTCGTAAGCCAATTAATATTTTATTGTATTGGAGTACTTTATTACTTCTAATCTTTATATACTTTCTTCTAATCTTGTAATAGTCAATTAAATAAAGAATAAAGAATATAATTACAAGCAAACAAGAGAAATAGAAATAAAATAATACAGTCAATATAAAAAAGGAGATACAGTAGTATTAACAAAATTTGAGACCGAATGAGCAGCGCTCGTATTCGGTCGCAGTTCAGATATAATATTAATAGGCCTATAAGAGAATATAAAATAAAATAAAATAGGAAATAAAATTAAAATTACAGTTACAGAAATTATATAATACAATATTAATATAAGAGAAATATAGAAATAAATAAATAAATAAATAAAATTAAATAGGAACTAAAATTTAAATTTCAGTGGCAATGGAGTTATATAATATAATATTAACACTACAGAAGAATAATATCGCACGTGAAAAGTAGGACTATACAGTATATATATATATATATATATATATATATATATATATATTTCAAAATTATAGAATACAAATATAATATAGGCTGATTAATTCATACACATAGGCTATAAATTTATTTAATCAAATTGAATATATTAACACGTTTCTAATTTTCTTGTTATATGTTAATGGGTTACATGTTAGAAGTTCTGGGTGTAATTTAGTTAAAGCATTGTACAACCGAGGGCCAAAATTAATGCTATGCTTTAGACCAGCAGATGTGAGACATTTAGGTTCTACTAGTGTTGAATTAATATTTCGTCTTGTGTCATAATTATGTGTCTGTAATACAAACTTATTACGATTTTTAAGACAAAATTTTAACAGCGTATACTTATAAATTTGTTCAATATTAAATACATTAAATTCAAAATAAATTAATTTAGTTGGATAATCGAAACGTTTCTTCAAACAAATTTTAATTATTCGTTTTTGTAGTAAATTTAACGGGCTAAGATTAATTTTTGTACTTCCACCCCAAACAATTATACCATATTAAATGACAGACTGAATAATGGCCAAATAAACATTTCGTAGAACTCTAACGGGTAAGTAGCACCGAAGATTAACGAATTTATAAATTGTTTTACGAAGCCTCTTACAAAGATAAGTAATGTGATGAGGCCATTTTAAATCCCACTCGAGTTTTGATTTTCTCTAGATAAATCAAAACCTCTAGTGAGATTACTGTTAATAAACGAGAATATTTTACGCAGGATATTTTACGCAAAATCCAGAGCGTGATTTATTTTGGAAAACGTTACTGCTAGAACACTTAAGATTTATTATTCTAAGTATGTAGTGTTGTATTTGGCCCTCTATAACCCCGTCACAAGACTGGTGCTAAATAAACCCTGTAATAGTTAAAGCGTTGCTAACCCAATATAATTATTAGTTGCCATTGAAACCCTACCTCTCCCATGTGGCCTTGTTGGAATGTCTCCCTATTTCACGTAACTTGTCTCTCTCGGCCACACCTGCCAGTAATCACTATAACGGAAAGCAAGATATCGGAGCTATGAACACCGCCCTGGTGCAGAAATAACCGCAAAGAAGCGCACCCAGCCAAACTAATTTACAGAACTTCTCAAGTAACTTCATAATTAACCTGAACTTCCTAATGGATGTTACAAACAGTTCCCTCCAGACAGACAACACAAATACAGAGCGAGCACTTGAGAAAGTTATGAATGCCAGCTCGACAGTTGAAATGATGTATAGACTTCACCGACTTTTTCTTTAATTCTGCTTTCTGCGCTGATAAGTTACAAGAATGAAAAAAAAATGAGTGAACGCGAAATAAATAAATAGGCAAGTAGATAAATAAATAAACATATAACTACAATGAATAACAGAATTATTCGGACACTTGACCAAAATTGAAGATCAATTTAGTGAATACAAATATATTGATATAGGTGTACCGCAAGGAACAATTTTGGGACCTATTTTATTTCTAATATATGTTAATGATCTGCTAAATATAAATTTAGAAAAATTTAATGGATCTATATATTCATATGCGGATGATACAGTAGTTATTTTCAGTGGTTTTTCTTGGCAGGAAGCATATAGAAATGCTAATATAGGTGCTAACATTGTTAAAAAATGGCTTAATTCCAACTTCCTTTCTTTAAATATATCTAAATCCACTTTAGTTCCTTTTTCGTTAACAGCTGCCAGTGTTCAAAATTTAAAATTTAGCGATAATTATAGACTAATAATACACAGTGAAAATTGTTTAGATCCCAAAAGTTGTAAATGTCACCTTTGAAAGAAGCCACGTATGTCAAATATCTGGGTATCATTATTGATCAGAATTTAAAATGGCCTCATCACATTACTTATCTTTGTAAGAGGCTTCGTAAAACAATTTATAAATTCGTTAATCTTCGATGCTACTTACCCATTAGAGTACTACGAAATGTTTATTTGGCCATTATTCAGTCTATCATTCAATATGGTATAATTGTTTGGGGTGGAAGTACAAAAACTAATCTTAGTCCGTTAAATTTACTACAAAAACGAATAATTAAAATTTGTTTGAAGAAACGTTTCGATTATCCAACTAAATTAATTTATTCTGAGTTTAATGTATTTAATATTGAACAAATTTATAAGTATACGCTGTTAAAATTTTATCATAAACATCGTAATAAGTTTGTATTACAGACACACAATTATGACACAAGACGAAATATTAATTCAACATTAGTAGAACCTAAATGTCTCATATCTGCTGGTCTAAAGCATAGCATAAATTTTGGCCCTCGGTTGTACAATGCTTTAACTAAATTACACCCAGAACTTCTAACATGTAACCCACTAACATATAACAAGAAAATTAGAAACGTGTTAATATCTTCAATTTGATTAAATAAATTTATAGCCTATGTGTATGAATTAATCAACCTATATTATATTTGTATTCTATAATTTTGAAATATATATTAGTCCTACTTTTCACGTGCGATATTATTCTTCTCTAGTGTTAATATTATATTATATAATTCCATTGCCGCTGTAATTATATTTTAGTTCCTATTTTATTTTACTTATTTATTTATATTATTATTTTTTATTTTAATATTATATCTGAACTGCGACCGAGCACGAGCGCTGCTCATTCGGTCTCAAATTTTGTTAATACTACTGTATCTTCTTTTTATATTGCTTGTATTATTTTATTTCTATTTCTCTTGTTTGTTTTGTAATTATATTCTTTATTCTGTATATTTAAATTTAAATAAAAATTAAAATTAAATTAATTAAATTAACTTAATATTCCAAATGTTTATGTGTATGTTACTAAACATGTTTGCAAAAACGCAGAAATTACGCTTGCGGTTACTTTAAATAGACCAATTTGCATAACATGGACATAAAAAGAGCTTGCTAATGAAATGGCATGTTAATATATATATATATATATATATATATATATATATATATATATATAAACAAATATACAATTTACTGCGAGCCTATTTAGTCTTACTTGTGCTGTCGTTTGAGCAAGACGGAACACAAAATGGGGCGTAAAGGTAAGCAGATAACATTTAATCAGAGGCAGTAAATGATATTCCATCACGAAAAAGGGAAAACCATTAGAAACATTGCAGATGAAGAGAAGTACAGTGTCTGACATAATTCTCAGATATAAAAACGAGGACAGAATAGAGCTGAGAAAGCAAACAGGTCGCCGAAAAGTTCTCACAGACAGAAAAGAATATCTTATTATCAAACAGATTAAAAAGAATCCTCGTACAAGTGCCCCGAAGTTAGCTTCTGAAATTGAATCGGCTACAGGTAAAAAAGTGCATGCCCAAACAATTAAGAGGGCAATACATAAACGGGGCTACAACGGAAGAATAGCACGAAAAAAGCCTTATGTTTGTGAAAGGAACAGACGTAAACGACTTCAGTTTGCTAAGGAATATGAAAATAAAGGCGAAGATTGGTGGGAAAAGACTCTTTTTTTTCCGATGACAGCAAGTTCAATGTTTTTGGCAGCGATGATCTGGAGAAAGCCTAAGGAGGAAATTAAAACTAAGTACTGTTAAACACGGTAGAGGAAATGTGATGATATGGGGGTGCATGTCAGCTTCTGGGGTTGGTGAATTGGTGTTCATCGAGGATATCATGAAGAAGGAAGACTATCTGCACCTCCTGCAACACAATTTAGTGAAAAGTGCAGGAAAGCTTGGGATTGAAAAGGAGTTTATGTTTTACCAGGACAACGATCCCAAGCATAACTCCTATATTGCACAAGAATATCTACTCTACAAATGCCCTAAAGTGCTTCATCGTCCTCCACAATCGCCGGATTTGAACTCCATTGAACATTTATTAGAAGAACTTGACAATAGGGTTCGATCAAGGCCTATTTCTTCTAAAGAAGAGCTGAAAGCAAAACTTCAAGAAGAATGGGTGAAAATTTCTATAGGCATAACAAAAAATTAGTACACAGCATGCCACGTCGTCTGAAAGAGGTTATTAAACAGAAGGGTGGACCTACAAGGTACTAATAATGACGAGCTGGAATAGTATTCTTTGTTTTCGAAAAGTGTCCGTATATTTTTGTTAGTATTAGAAATCAAATGTTTTCCTTTATGTTTTAATAATTACAATAAAATTAAGTTAATTTGAATTGTTCTGTTGAAAATGTTTATATGAAATGGGATACTTTTAGGAAAAAAATAAGAAAAGCTTATTTTTATATATTTATATGTAAATATGTCATTGAATTGTTAGTTGACGGATGTCCGAATATTTTTGTTACTCACTGTATATAAGTAAATATGTGACTAAGTGAATAGATTGAGTGAGTAGAATAAGGGAATTGAATAAGTGAATAAATCATTATGGAGTGAATAACTAAATGAAGAATCGAATTACACAAACAAATAATCCGATAGTTAGTCGAATATGTGAATAAATAATAGGTTGAATAAATAATCCAATAATGAATAAATAACCGAATTATTGAATAAATAATTGATTAATTGGTTAATAATTAAATAATTGAATAAGTAATTGAATAATTTAACAAGTAATTGAGTAACTGAATAAATAATGCAATAATTGAATGAATAATTGAATAATCCAATTAGTGATTGAATAATTGAGTAACAAAATTTAATAAGAAATCGAATAATTGAATATATAACCAAATAAGTAAAGAAATAATTGAATAATTCAATTAATAATCGAATAATTAAGTAAATGATTGAGCATATTAAAGATTTTATTAATTTGTCCTGCAGAATGATATCTGTAATATTGACAATTAATATTTGAGGAGAAAAACTCGCTCCGGCGCCGGGAATCGAACTCGGGTCCTTGGTTCTACGTACCAAGCGCTCTGACTACTGAGCTACGCCGAATTCAATCCACAGCACCGGATCGAACTCTCCTCCTTCAATGTTTCCCTTTGTGGCCTGACTCCAAGTTGGGCATATACGTTGACTTTTAAGACCTAGTCAACATATACAGTATATGCCTACAGTAACTTGGAGTCAGGCCAAAAGGGAAACATTGAACGAGGAGAGTTCGATCCGGTGCTGTGGATTGAATTCGGCGTAGCTCAGTAGTCAGAGCGCTTGGTACGTAGAACCAATGACCCGGGTTCGATCCCCGGCGCCGGAGTGAGTTTTTCTCTTCAAATATTAAATGATTGAGCAATTGAATAAATAATTGGGTAAGTAAGCGAATAATTGAATAAATAACCCAATAATTGATAAATAACTGAATAATCCAATTAATAATCGAATAGCTTAGTAATTGAATGAGTAATCAAATAATTGAATAAGAAATTGAGTAATTGAATAAATAATGAAATAATTCAGTAAATAATCGAATAAATAATGGAATAATTGCATAAATAATCGAACAACGCAATAAATAATTTAATGATTGAGTAAATAATTAAATAACTGAAAAAATATTTGAATAACTAATTGAATAATTGAATAAGTTATTGATTAATTGAATAAATAATCCAATAATTGAATAATCTAATTATTAATCGAATAATTGAGTAAGTAATTGAGTAATTGAATAAATAACTGAATAAATAATAGAATAATTGAATAAATAATCAAATAAATATTTAAATAAATGATCAAGTAAATAATTGAATAAACCAATTAATAATCGAATAAGTTAGTAAATAATTGCATAATTAAATAAAACATTTAATGAGTAATTGAATAATTGAATAAATAACCAAATAATTGAATAAATAATTTAACAACCCAATTAATCGAGTAATTGAGTAAATAATTGAGCAGTTGGACAACTAATCGAATAATTGAAGAAATAATTGAATAATCCAATTTATAATCGAATAATTAAGTAAATAATTGAGGAATTGAATAAATAATTGAATAGATAATCGAATAATTGAATAAATAATTCACTCATTGAATAAATAACTGAATAATGCAATTAATAATCGAATAATTGAGTAAATAATTGAACAATTGATTAGGTAATCGAATAACTGAATAAATAACTGAATAATTGAATAAATAATTTAATAATCCAATTAATAATCGAATAATTGAGTAAGTAATTGAACAATTGATTAAGTAATCGAATAATTGAATAAATAACCAAATAATTGAATAAATAATTTAATAATCCAATTAATAATCGAATAATTGAGTAAATAATAGAGCAATTGATTAAGTAATGGAATAATTGAATAAATAATCAAATAATTGAAGAAATAATTGAATAATCCAATTGTTAATCGAATAATTAAGTAAATATTTGAGAAATTGAATAAATAATTGAGTAAGTAATCGAATAATTGAATAAATAATCCAATAATTGAATAAATAACTGAATAATGCAATTAAAAATTGAATAGTGTAGTAATTGAATGAATAATTGTATATTTAATCGAATAATGTAATAACAAATTGAATAATTGAACGAATAATGAAATAATTCAGTAAGTAATGTAATAAATAATGGAATAATTGCATAAATAATCGAATAACGCAATAAATAATTGAATAATTGAGTACAATATTAAATAATTGAAAAGAATAATTGAATATATAATTGAATAAGTTATTGATTAATTGAATAAATAATCCAATAATTGAATAATCTAATTGGTAATCGTATATTTGAGTAAATAATCAAATAATTGAATAACAAATTAAATAATTCAATAAGTAATTTAGTAATTGAATAAATAATTGAATAAAAATGGAATAATTGCATAAATAATCGAGTAATCCATTAAATAATTCAATAATTGAATAATAGTACATTATGCAACGAGCCTATAATGAAGGTAATTAAGAAGCGAGTATGGATATTTATGAAACGAGCGCAAGCGAGTTTCATAATTTTCATACGAGCTTCTTAATTACCATTATAGGCGAGTTTCATACGACTTTTTATGCTCGACCATATTTCTAATTTGATATTATTAATTTTCTTTGTATCTGACCTTGAACAATGTCCCGTATGTTGTGAGATGTTGGCAGACGCGAAAGTATTGATTTTTTCCGAGGAACAGATGTTCACATTGACCTTGCTAGGCCATAAGAACCTACAGAGATAACATTGAAATTAAATTGGACATTGAAACACGAGATGACAAATTGAATTTATTTGAATATTATTTACAATTAACGCTAATTATTATAGTAACAGAACATAACCTTCTGCGACAGTATTGGATTTCCAGCCTCCGTGACTTTTCGCTAATTCTCTTTCGATTGCAAATCCGAGAATAATCGATACTTGCGGTTTTATAACGGTAGAAAGCTGACCTCTCATTGGCTGAACAGTTGTAACCTGAGTCGTCATTGGCTGAAAGACCTGACCTTTAATGAGTAGGTGTACTTTAATGACATGCATTAAAGGTCTGCTACCGGATGTATAATTACTACATTTCGGCATGGTCGAGCATAAATAATCTATTAATTGAATGAACTTACAACTTACTTACAAATGGCTTTTAAGGAACCCGAAGGTTCATTGCCGCCCTCACATAAGCCCGCCATCGGTCCCTATCCTGTGCAAGATTAATCCAGTCTCTATCATCATACCCCACCTCCCTCAAATCCATTTTAATATTATCCTCCCATCTACGTCTCGGCCTCCCTAAAGGTCTTTTTCCCTCCGGTCTCCCAACTAACACTTTACATGCATTTCTGGATTCGCCCATAATTGAATAAATAATTTAATAAATAATTCCATAATTTAATAAATTGATTTATTGAATTAAAAATTGTATAATTGAATAATGAAATAAGTAATCGAATAATTGAATAAATAATCAAATAAATATTTCAATAATTGAATAAATAATCGAATCATTGAATGAATAATTGAATAATTCGGTAAAGAATTGAGTAATTAAACAGAACGAAAAGATATACTTATTCGGATCAATTAAATTTCCGTATATTTAAGGGACAAAACTAAAATTCTCTCTTTATTGACGATGGAATAGGCTAACAAGCCTAAGCCTAATAAGAAGAAATATTTATTGCTATATTTTAAATCCTAATTTTCATTACACTGAATTTGTATTTAGTCAGCTGTGTGGACTGAACTTCCGGATTCTAGTTGCAATTCTGATATATTTTAAAAATTTTGCGTTTTAAAATTTAGGCCTACTAATTACGAAGTGAATACGCTACGATGGAGATGCAGCACGCCGAAGTGTTCACTACCAGCATTGTTTCCTTCCGTTAATTGGTAGTGCATTGAGTCATAAACTAACTTCACAGAATAGATTGTTCATTACACGTATATTTTGTTGCTGACAGAACTGATAGATTCCTTTATCGTGTGACACAATTGTGATTCCCGGAAGCAGACAATGCCGGAGCACGGCTGCGTTCATATCCCAAACCACTAACGCAAACACAGACAGGAGTACTTTGTACACGTTCCGTTGCCACGGTCGGGTAGACCTCGTATCGACTTTTCAATATTTATGCCGCACGGTATTCAATGATCTCCAAAACCCAGTTGCAAGCAGACAACATTGTGTCTAATAAATACTCCTGCAGTGATCACCTCAAACACAATAGTTCATTTACTGTGATTTGTAAAAGTAAAGAGTAAGCCTATCATCACAGTCTACTACATACAGTCGCGAAGCTCAATATGTAGTAAAAATGCAAACATGGGTAGTTGCCCACCACTAGGATCGCTACTATCGCCTCATCATCGCAGATCTCTCTTCTAGTAGACGACAAAATATGTTACACTTTCGTTGTCGTGTTCTTTTGGAAAAATTAACACCTTCCTTCCATTATTGAAATATTAAACGCATAAAGTTAATTTATTATTTTAATGACGTATATTAAATTCCACCATAAACTCGAAGATACCTGCAAGAAATAGGTTAATATTATTTTTGTTTGTGCAAAACGAACTGGAATTTACTATAATCGCTTCACTCAGTCAAGATTATAGCGATAATTAACTATGAAACCAATGAATATTAATTTGCATTTCCCTTTACAACAATAATAATGGAAATATGAATTAATGGAGTAACTTACGTGTACCGGTACTTGTAGTGTAGGCTTACGTAGTTAACAAAGTGGGATGAGGTTAAGCAATAATAATCACACCAGAATTGGAAATAAAACGTGATCAATAAATTTTATTGTAACAGACTTTTTCTACGTCTCTAGTAAAGTAACGAATAAAAATAACAACAAAATTAACAGCTATAATTAAAAACATATCCTTTGAAAAAAATAGGCCTAAGCAATAATAATCTCACCAGAATTGAAAATAAAACGTGATCAATAAATTTCACTAAAACAAACTTAATTTTTCTACGTCTCTAGTAAAATATTATAATTCCAATTATTGTATTTTAGCCATTAAAATTTTCATTACAACCAATAACGAACATTTCACAAGCATCAATGTGAAATACGTAACGAGCTAGCACTCGATGGAAATACGGCACAGTCCAAGGTCGACCGTGGACAGTCTATTGTTTCTAGTTGCTAACCGCTTGGAGCGCTTTATCACGAGATTTGCAAAAAATCACCTCAAGCTTCGCGACTGTATATAGTAGACTGTGCTATCATGTTCAATACAAGAATAATCCGACTTCATAACGATGTGCTATTCAATCTCTATGCACGCAAATCAGAGTTATATAACTATAACTGAAGAAAAGTGTTGATCGGGGTAGTAAATAATTTCTATAAGAGGAAATCCTTTCCAAACCGTATTAAGTTCACTGAAGTAATTTTTTCAGGAGAGAAGAAAACCTGGTTATGTGCCAACTAAGGGAGGTAAATTAAAATACTTACTTACTTACTTACTGGCTTTTAAGGAACCCGGAGGTCCATTGCCGCCCTCATATAAGCCCGTCATTTGTCCCTTTCCTGAGTAAGATTAATCCAATCTCTACCATCATATCCCACCTGCCTTAAATCCATTTTAATATTATATTCCCATCTACAGTACGTCTCGGCCTCCCCAAAGTCTTTTTCCCTCTGGGCTCCCAACTAACACTCTATATACATTTCTGGATTCCCCCATACCTACTACATGTCCTGCCCATCTCAAACGTCTGGATTTAATGTTCCTAATTATGTCAGGTGAAGGATGCAATGCGTGCAGCTCTGCGTTGTGTAACTTTCTCCATTCTCCTGTAACTTCATCCCTCTTAGCCCCAAATATTTTCCTAAGAACCTTATTCTCAAACACCCTTAATCTCTGTTCCTCTCTCAAAGTGAGAGTCCAAGTTTCACAACCATACAGAACAACCGGTAATATAACTGTTTTATAAATTCTGACTTTCAGATTTTTTGACAGCAGACTAGATGACAAAAGCTTCTCAACCGAATAATAACAGGCATTTCCCATATTTATTCTGCGTTTAATTTCCTCCCGAGTGTCATTTATATTTGTTACTGTTGCTCCAAGATATTTGAATTTTTCCACCTCTTCGAAGGATAAATTTCCAATTTTTATAGTTCTATTTCGTACAATATTCCGGTCACGAGACATAATCATATACTTAGTATTTTCGGGATTTACTTCTAACCCTATCGCTTTACTTGCTTCAAGTAGAATTTCCGCGTTTTCCCTAATCGTTTGTGGATTTTCTCCTAACATATTCACGTCATCCGCATAGACAAGCAGCTGATGTAACCCGTTCAATTTCAAACCCTGTCTGTTATCCTGAACTTTCCTAATGGCATATTCTAGAACGAAGTTAAAAAGTAAAGGTGAGAGTGCTTCTCCCTGCTTTAGCCCGCAGTGAATTGGAAAAGCATCAGATAGAAACTGACCTATACGGACTCTGCTGTATGTTTCACTGAGACACATTTTAATTAATCGAACTACCAACTACATTCCTTAGTAAACAATATTTTTTTATTTTGTGTTAGAAGAAAATAATGATATTTGACCATTTTTCAAAATGAATTTATTTTTTATCAGACAATCTGTCAAAGGTAGAGAAGTGATCTTGCATCATATTGTAGATATGACATGCATAAATACACACAAAAAATTTATCACAGAATGTTGGATAGTTTTTTTAGTTATGTGGGAAACCCTTCATCACTGCACATTGAAATTAATTTTGAAAAAAAAAATGTAAATAATTTTTTAAAATCATAAAAATATTTCTTTCATATAGAAGAAGGACAGTGTTTTACACCTACTAATTTTAATGATTGTACAAGATACAGTAATGGAGGAAAAAATATTGAATATTTCCAAAATTTTACTGCTGTAAGCTGTACCTAACCCCTTAAGAAATTACATACAGATAGGATTTACATAATGAGATCAGAAGAGGTAGGTTTATAAATTATATAATAAAATCTGTGTCTTGTTTTGATGAATAATACAACCTATCAGAATATTAAATTCTCTTTTTCTTTCAATGAAGTGACATTAAACATCTCCTATAATGTTGGTGACACACAAATTCCACAATTTGGGACATCTGGCCGAAATCTACGGCTGATCACTAGGATCCAGAATTCAAAGCAGAGGTTAAATTAAAAATACAATATGATTGCGGAGAGAATACGGAACAATGATAAATTTTAAAATAAAGTACAATTTGATTTCGGAGAAACATGAGATGAAAATACATTGAAGAGTAATGAAATGAAGTAAAAAAAAATACATAGTATTATACAAGTGATTGTGTAAAATGGATAATGAATCTCTCAATACTATTAGACAAATTTTGTCAATGTCCTCATTAGAAAATTTAAGAGAAAGGAGAATGGTTTTGGTTAACTTAAATGAAGTTCTCCTAGCGCCAAAAAGAAGTCCTTTCACTTCCCACGTATTAATATTCATTTTGTATCTCTCACTGAAGTGAGGAATACATGGGTTGTAAATAGACTTCTTTTCATCGTTAACGTTATTGGCTTGTTGATCATCCTTCTCAAAACGGACAGTGGGGTCAAGAATGAGGCTTCTTTGATTCCGGCAATCGATGGCTATAATGTCTGCTCTTCTCGTTAACCCATTCTCAGCCAAGCAGTGCACTTCTTCGTAAACCTCCCACTTTGCCTTCCGAAGAGTGGTTGCGATGGAGCTTCTCACTTTATGGTGGCGATTGTTCCTCAGTAGTTCTCCTTTAGGGCAATAACCCAAAACATGTTCAAGGGTTTCTACTTCGCTGCATCCTGGATGACGACAGTTTTGACAATAATCATATTCGGAAACCATTAAGTTTAGTAACCATGTTTAATATAATTTTTTCTTGTTTTAATGAATATTACCATTTCTCAAAATATTGAATGATTTTTAGCACCCTGTATTTGTCAAAGATTTCGTGTAGAGTTTTTTTTTGGTGTCGAATAATATACCACGTATATTTAGATATATTTCAAGAATATCGGATTTAATTTTTCTGAGAATTGTCCAATTTTGAACATCGTAACAACTTTTGTATTACAAGCAGTGGAACAACTTGTGCAACATTTCATCCGGAAAATTTATTATTCTTCGAAGATGAATGTCATAAAGTTCCGCCCATAAAAGTAGTACTTGCACCTCCCTCCACATACGAGGCATGCACAGAAAGGAACATAAAAGCAGGAACGTATTTTATGAAAGTCGTTGTGTTTCGTTTATGGATACCGCAAGGATAACTGTACGAGTTGGAATTAAAAATTGTAACGTCATGTATCTGAAAGAAACACACACGGAAGAAACGAAATGAAAATTGTATTAAAAATATGCTTCTTCTTTTCCCTGGAGGCAATTGGCATGGGAGCGCACAGTGGTATTGATTAAATATCAGACTGTTATTAGTCAGTATGGTAAAGAAGAAAACAATGCAACACCGCCATGCACTGTTTCAAAAGTTAATTACTAATAAAAGTCTGGTCAGAATGGTGGTAAGGCAAGGATGAAAGGAAAATAAAGAAGGCACATTTGGAGTGATGTGTTTACCAATGTACGCCACAATTTAAATAGATCGGAAGTAACTGGAGATTGCAAAGCATATCGTACTCCGGCAAGAACAATGCCACAACAAAAAGAACCAACTTTACAGTATAACGAAAATGAGCATCGCATTTTTTGTGAAATCAAGGTCCAAATATTGTAGAAAGTACAGTTAGTGCATACGTATCTTTACTGTTTAGAAATTGAATTACTTATTTTATACATTTTAAATACTTTCATATTTTTTTTCAAGGCTAAAGTAAACATACAGAGTGTTTAAAAAATACGGGGCATAATTTCAGGTATGTATTTCCTACATGTAGACAATCAAAATAGTTCATTACAACATGTGTCCGGAAATGCTTCATTTCCGAGTTATGGCCTTCACAACATTGAAATTCACCGGAACGTTTTTCTTTCCGCAGGTCGTTGTCATTACAGAAGATGTTCAAAATGTCCACCTCCTGCTTGAATACAGACCTCACATCGATGTCTCATTGACCTGCGAACACGATCCCAAACTCCAGGAGTATTGCGTATGTCCTCAGAAAATGCCACAATTCGATTCCGAAGAGATTCCAAATCAGGTACCGGAGACGAATAAACCAATGATTTTAAATGGCCCCACAAGTAGAAATCGAGAGGGTTCAGATCAGGTGAGCGTGGAGGCCAAGCAATTGGGCCACCTCTACCTATCCATCGATCAGGAAACCTTCGATCCAAGTACCGGCGAGCCGTACGACTGAAGTGTGCAGGAGCGCCATCATGCAAGAAGTGAATGTGTTGACGATTGATCAGTGGAGTGTCTTCTAAAACATGAGGTATGGTGTTTTCCAGGAAGTTTGTGTACGCCTGCCCCGTAAGTCTGTTTACAAGTACATGGGGTCCAACAAATCGATCACCAATGATACCGGCCCACAAGTTGAGGGAGAACCGCACCTGGTGATGAGATGGAACAATTGCACGTAGGTTTTCATACGCCCATACATGCTGATTGCGGAAAGAAAAACGTTCGGGTGAATTTCAATGTTGTGAAGGCCATAACTCGGAAACAAAGCATTTCCGGACACATGTTGAAATGAACTATTTTGATTGTCTACATGTGGGAAATACATACCTGAAATTATGTCCCGTATTTTTTAAACAACCTGTATAGAGTAAAGGTGTCTAATTCCGTGATACCCCTAATCCCGTGATAAAAGGTCAATTGACTGCCATGGAGTTGTGGTCTCTGACTTTTAAGTTTTTGAAATACCTAACAGATGCCAGGAGATGTCTTCTTTTCAATTCTATTGACTACCCGCCTTTTGAATAGAAGCAGTCGACCGCAGAAGCTTTTGTTCAGTGAAAGGTGGTTGACCAGTAAGTTTTTCTTTCTCTTGTGACCGCTTCTGAAGAAACATTTTATGTTTGAGATAAGGATTAATATAGCATTATAAAAATGATATATTACTGTAGATTATAGTCAGCTGAATCAATGTGTATGATTATTTAAACATTATGAGACAATAACAATGCTACAGGAGTTTTCCCATTTTCGGATTTATTTCCATATTGCTCCTTCCTGGCTCAATCGATTAGTGATGCCAACGCTAAATTGTGAAAATTAATGTCTGTGAAAGAAAATAGTTCGTGGAAATAATAATAGAAATAAATTATAGAAAACATCAATTATAATTATAATAAAATAATAGGGCATGTATTTAACTTAATTCCTGCTGTTGTTAGGAATATAAATAATGAGAAATAACTGTGTTATAATTAAATTTATTAAAAATTAATTTTGTATTGAATTTAACTTTCAGTTTATTTTGTTTATAATATATTAATATGTAGTGTGTATTCCTGTAGTTACACAAATATTTTCTATGAAATTTGTCACGTAGGCCCTTCTTCTATGTTGTAATTTCTTGCTTAATCCATATTAAAACAATATACCATGACTTTAATGTGTTTTTCTAAATACAAGTGTGTTTTCTGAGCAGTTAATGAGGATTATTTTAGTATCACGGAATTAGGATATCACTCACGGAATTAGGAAACCACTATCACGGAATTTGGATCCCTGTTACGGATTTAGGAGCCACTGTATAACAATGAAGAATCATATAGTATATACCAAACTTGTGAAACTGTTGACAGTGAATGTTGTAAAAACTGTAGCTAAAGGTCTAAGTAACGTCATTTAGGTGTTATTTGAAAATGTTTATTACAATTTTGGCATAAATATAGACTTTATTAAATATGTTACGGAATTAAGCAACCTTACCCTACTTTGAGCTGTGTCACTTTTGCTGAATAGAACATGACATTCTTTTTAGTTGTGCATTTGCATCGATTTTTTTATTTTAGTAGGTTATTTTACGACGCTTTATCAACATCTGAGGTTATTTAGCGTCTGAATGAGATGAAGGTGATAATGCCGGTGAAATGAGTCCGGGGTCTAACACCGAAAGTTACCCAGCATTTGCTCATATTGGGTTGAGGGAAAACCCCGGAAAAAACCTCAACCAGGTAACTTGCCCCGACCGGGAATCGAACCTGGGCCACCTGGTTTCGCGGCCAGACGCGCTGACCGTTACTCCACAGGTGTGGACAATTTGTATCGATAATTACAATAATTTGGTGCAATGCATGATCAGCGATTACAATTCATTAATGAACACATTTTATTGAGTTGTTTATTGGATGCAAAAGTACAAGTATTTTTACAACATCAGACATTGTTAGGAAAGTTAGATGACTTTATACAAATTTACTGAACAAAAGCTGGTAGGCTACAGGTAAATTGAAATGGAATCATAAAAAGGTTAATAAAAGTTAGGAATATAGTTGCCTTTGATAAGAACAAGGATGTCTGACATCTTCCTTTGGGTGACAGAAATTTTACTTTTGTATGCCGGAAGACAGAAAGATAATCTTCACTTCAGTTGGTGTTTTCGTCTTTCTCCACGCTTTAACTTTACATCGTCCACTTTAATTTTCATTAAGTCCTCTTGCTCGTATGAAATTTTTACAAAATTACTCTTGGCTCACTCTTAAAAACCTTCAGTACTTTTATATCACCAATTTTAATAGTGACGTTCTCTTCTTTACCTTCAATACTTTTTTTCTTGGGTGCTACCTTGTCCATTTTCTGTTATCTTTCCATTTCGTCTTTTTTGGGAGGAGGGTTTCCTTCCTCTTCCTGTACAACTTCAGTGAAATTGTTGCGTTACATTTTTCCAGTCAACAAAATCACTGTGGGGTAACTCTATTTCTTTAAAATTAATTTCTGTTTTCTTTGTTGACCTTATTATTCTAACATACTCGGGTGGAGTGTAGATTGGGCCTGATTTTAGAGCTTTTTAACAGGACAATATTGTTTTTATACCATTAAGTACGAGAAAAATTCGTACCGGCACCGGGAATCAAACCCAGGACCTCTCAGCTGTGCTCTCTAACCAACTGAGCTATGCCGGGACCCGATTCACGACGCCGGCCATAAAGTCATTTAATATGCGCTCCTGCATATATATGACGTTCATCGTCTCAAGTGCAGGCAGTAAGGCCGTAACACGATACTACGAGAGGAGTTCGGCCGGCGTCGTGAATCGGGTCCCGGCATAGCTCAGTTGGTTAGAGAGCACTCAGCGCGCACAGCTGAGAGGTCCTGGGTTCGATTCCCGGTACCGGTACGAATTTTTCTCGTACTTAATGGTATAAAAAGAGACTGACTAGTCATACTAGTCGAGTAATATATAATGAGGTGGGCGAGACCTCATTCATATTCGATACAAGGACAATATTGACATATCTCAAAATGAAACACTGTAACACACAAGTACCTATGCCTGCAAAACAAAAATAATGACATAACTACAAATGAAAGAAGGAGAAACGTGTAACTTCATTCCCTTGAATCATGAAGACTGTCACAACTTGAAAAGTGTCACTGTTATGGGTTAACGGGAATCAAATTGGCTGCCTACTAGAACGATACTTCTGCTGCTTAGCGGCCAGTTTTGTCACTACAGAAGTGTCACTATTCCAGATTTGTTTTGAGTAGGGAATTAACTTAAATTCGTTAATTTTTTAGTTGAGACGTTATTGTTGTCTGGGTGCGATATATCTAAATGTCATAATTATTTATAAATCGTAACAATTATGTAAGGGCCCACCTTTGTAGCTAGTAGATAGCGTACGTACTTCTCAATCAAGCAGTCCGATATTCGGTTCCGGAAGGAAGCAATCCGTCTACGGATCGGGTCTGGGTTTTTGTCCGGTGTCTTGTGATTGTCCTGCGATGTCTCAGCGATGGCCTTAAACCTTGTCAATCTCTTAACTGGGACACCTGTATTTGTGAGATGTCTAATGAAGATGGAATGAAACTTTCCTCCCTTCCAGCAGTGTTGCTTAAGTCGGATAAAAGTGGAGGTAAAGGAGGGTAAGAAAGAAGAAAGGGAGAAAGAAAAAATACAGCAAGAGAAAAAGAAAGGAAGGAAGAAAGGAAGAAAGAAAAAGAAAGGAAGAAAGAAAGAAAGGAAGAAAGAAAGGAAGGAAGAAGGAAAGAAGAATTCATAATAATGTGGTGTTGAGGAAGGTAATGATCAAAATAATAAAAGAACGATGAAAATTTTTAGTAACAATGGCAATGAGTGTGAAGACAATGATGACAATATGATTATGGTTTTCTGATATTATGCTATTTATTTTAATTACGACACAAAAATTCGTTACACAGAACTTATGCCAGGAAAGAAGGTTTTGTTTTGATAAATTCTCGTCGATTTTTAACTGTAATAGATGGAGTGTACATTCATCATAGATCGTTGGTGGGGAGGTTTTGTTATTTGGTTATTTAACGACGCTATATCAACTACGATGTTATTTAGCGTCGATGAGATTGGTGATAGCGAGATGGTATTTGGCGAGATGAGGCCGAGGATTCGCCATAGATTACCTGGATTCTCCTTGCAGTTGGGGAAAACATCGGAAAAAATCCACCCAGGTAATCAGCCCAAGCGGGAATCGAACCCACGCCCGACCGTAAATCCGGATTAATTGTACAAATTGTAAAAATTCTTGAATCGTGGCTTGTTTTGTTTTTCGAACTTTTACTTGTTTGAATTTTCTAAGGCCGACACCACTAAGTTTGTGTTGTTTGTACCAAGAAAGATATTTTTGTTGAGAATCTTTCTTTCTTTCTTTCTTTCTTTCTTTCTTTCTTTCTTTCTTTCTTTCTTTCTTTCTTTCTTTCTTTCCATTTGCAGCAATAATGTCATAATAAATAATGATAAAGTCATGGCAAAGTGCATTCATGAACCTGATGTTAATTACTACAAGGCATAAAAGAAACAGAAGCAATTATATTTTCTCTTTCTCTTAAAAAAAAAAAACAAAAAAAGGCATAAATATCACTAGGTTGTTTTCGAACGCATGGTCTTATGAATACCAGCCTGAACGCTACCACTACGCTACAATATTAACATGCAGAACACATCCAGAATTGACTACTTTAAGCAATGAAATTTTCAGATCCAGAATTAAAAAAATTATATGACAGACTTCCCTGTATTTACATTATGTACCATGTATTGTAAAACAAGTTTATTTCTATCTTAAGTATATTTTTCTATGTTATCTTGGTTACTATATCAACATGACCTGCACTAATTATACTACTAATAATAATTTAATATTAATCCATCAATCTCAGCATCGTCTCTTTTTTCACTCAGTTATTACTAGTATTGTTATTTACTAACTTTATTATCATCTTTACGTGACCTTTTTTCTTAAGTATTTTGTCTACAAAGTATGTATATCTATGTAACGGAACTGTCCCCGAACACGAGCTTTGCTCTTTCGGGGTATTTTAATGTAACGCTTTTATGTATATGTTATTATTAAATAAAATCTAAAATCTAAATCTAAAATACTTAAATAAATTATAATTGTAGATATCAGGCCAAGTGGTTCAACAACATGTAACATCGCCTGTCTCCGAATTGTAGCGAAGTTCCGAAGGGAACTTAGCTTCTAGAGAGCTTCTAGACAGCTGTACCTACTTATTTTGTGTGGAATATAGACCGATAAGGAATTTTCCATTACAGTAGTTCCCACATCCCTTTTAGGCATAACAGTAGTAAAAGAAATCACGCATAGAAAACATGACGATACAACATCTCTTGTTATTGCACATTGAATCTGGCCACCCTGAGAACAGAATCTCGGTCTCTGATGTGAAACGAGAAGATTTAGTAGCTCGACTCAGTGTGTGCCAATGTTTTATTAGAAAACAAGCATTCCGATACGTATTTACTTGGAATTAAACTTCGTAGAAATACATTATTTTGATGATTTCATAACGTTTCCAGGCTCAGGATATACATTTCAATGTGAGCATCGATGTTTACAAAGAAAATATCTCGAATAATGAACTGCTTGTTCGAGAACATGGTGTATACGTGGAAGCGTCGGATCAGCTATAGCCTTAGGAGCAGAGAACATAATGATGTAACAACGCTGCCTCATATCTCTCTCCTTCCTCCCCCTCCTCTCTCTCACGCTCTCTTTCTCTCTCACACATACAATCACTTTCCTCCTTGTTTGGTCCCTTAACAGCGCCATATATTATTTTACCCATTAAAATTTCGAGTAGAATTTCTTGTAAATTACTGAACAAAGGGTTCAAAACTCACTGATACAAGATGCCGAAACACACAGAAAATGATTTGACGTAGCAGAAAAACAGCAGAGTGCTTTAAAATGTGCTCATTTGCAGTCTTTTTTTATTTCTTAGAAACTGTTACAAGAAAACAACTCACAAAGCCATGACATTCCTTAAACTCTGCAGAATTCCAAAACATGAGTTTTAAGGTATATGTATACCCACAAAACGCAAAAAATAATGAAAAAATAGAATTTAAAAAATATGACTATTTTCATAGAAAATTTTCTCCCCTTTAATTTGATATAAGAATTTTCGATTTACGTCTTATGGTTTTTCAGATAAGTCCCATTTTCCAAAATTCTGCGTCATCAGCCACGGCCACTTCTACGAAGATCACTCCAAAAGTAATGCACAACACTTTTTAAAATATATTTTTTATTCTAAACCTTTGCAATTTATGGAGGTCATAGATACATCCTTCCCCCTTGTATTCAAATTTAATTTAAGTCGTTCCCGTGAGTGGCGCCAGAGAGTAGCTCAGACGTGTTGGTTCAGACTTTTATCGTGCAGGTATACAGGCCCTCATTCCAAGGTGACGTAAGGCAGTTGAAAGGTGCGGGGATTATGTGGAAAAGTGACGTATTGTTCCTGAAGAACGTATCTACATTCTATGGAAATAGCAAAGCTGTAGAATAAAAATGTAATTTTTAAATAAATATTGTGAATTACTTTTGGAGTGATCTTCGTAGCAGTCAATCCCCTCGTCCAGCATTGCTTGTAAAATAAACTTCTTTCTAGTCCCAAAATAGATACATAGATATCAAGGCATGATCATTAGATTGAAAACACGTTTTTACATAATGAAGTAATTTATAATCTGTTAGTCATAAAACTGTAAATTTGTGTGTCAGTGGTGTTGTACGTCATTTTAATAAGAGTCCAAAAGGAAAAATTAAAATTCTGAGGAGGATGAGCATAAATCCTGGGACAAACACCATCGCAGGATTTGTTGCCTCAATGGAAAATAGGGACAAAAATGCCAAAAAAACATTGAACACCTGAAGTTAAAACAAGGGGGAGGTATTTGAGAGGCAGAAAGAAGCTGAAACAGGACCGACATGAAGCTGCTTAAGGGGTGACATATGATGATGCAGTCTTCTAGGCTCTGAAAGTTTGTGGTTCATTTCCTGTAAATAGTAATTTTAGAATATGTAATTCTTTTAAACATGATATCCCAGTCAAATATGGTGATACCAAGAAGATATTGGTGCCATTTCGAAGCTTGAACTGTCCCCTAGTGCCTGACAATGAGTAAAAGAACATTAATATAGTTAATAAATATCTATGGATTTTTACATGATTTATGTAACATAAAATATTAGTATAAGTTACATATACGGTAATATTTAATTAATTTAAATAAAAATAAAAAAATAGCCCTATGTCAGGCACTAAAGAATAGTTTTAGCTATAAAACAGTTAAAAAACTTGGCTCTATCTTAAAAACTGCATGAGCTATCACGTTTCAAGTTGCATGTCAAAATTATAAACAAAATAATTTTTATAAACAATTTAGACATAATTTCAAGGGATCTGTTCACTTCATTCTCTTTCTGGTATCATTCTCAATTGTATAAAAATTTTACAGAGCAAAATTATGCAAAACAAAATTTTTTGCATGTAAAGGTGTACATATACCTTAAGGGGAGATATAGGCCTAGGTCCAAACTGACCAAAAATCACATTTTTTAAAAACTACTGTAAAAATATTACATAGTGTTGGGAATCTCTCCACAAAATTTTATGGCCCAAATGTTAGCTAATCGTCTACAAATAATAAAGTATAGGATGAATAAAAATCTGGAACAATATAAATATCTTCGATATGCTAGATTTTCGATTAATATAAGTGTTACCAGTATTTGTAAGACCAAATGTTCTACCAGTGACACATTCTAGCCCTCAGCTATCTCAAAACTGGATGAAACTTTGAAATTTTAAATGGAAAGGGGTCATATAGGTACTTAAAATCATGTAAAATTTTCTGAAAAAAAAAAAGGAAAACAATGGTGCAATCCGTTTCGAGATATCCCTCATCGTTTTCATGTTATTTAGAGGAGAGTTGGGTAGTATGGACATCGGGTAATATCGGACAGTGAGTTTCTTTCATCTACCAACAGATGGTAGTACCTGCATGACGTGGTTACGTTTCTGTATGCGACATCACAGAAACGTAACCATGTCATTCAGGTATTATCATCTGGTGGTAGATGAAAGAAACTCACTGTCCGATATTACCCGATGTCCGATACTTCCCAACTCTCCCCTAAAGATAACTGTTATTATGACACAAACATTAGTTACTGCATCTACAGATGTTTTGTAACATGGTGCACTACTAAGGAGACTTCGGAAAAGGTATTTTTATGCAATTCTGGTAATTAACTTTTCCTGCTTTACTGTTTGGTTAACCTGTGACAGTCAGCGTTTTCTTGGTAGTGCAGCATAGAACATTCATCTTTACCTTTTGTATGAAAATACATCCCGAAATTAATATGATTTTGAGACATTATATAATATAACCAGGCAAGACATTTTTCCTACTATCATAATAGCTTTATAATAATAAATTAATATTATCCATACCCAAACGGATCAGACTGTATATTTATATACTATACTATACTACTTACTGGCTTTTAAGGAACCCGGAGGTTCATTGCCGCCCTCACATAAGCCCGCCACTGGTCCCTATCCTGAGCAAGATTAATCCATTCTCTATCATCATATCCCACCTCCCTCAAATCCATTTTAATATTATCTTCCCATCTACGCCTTGGCCTCCCTAAAGGTCTTTTTCCCTCCGGCCTCCCAACTAACACTCTATATGCATTTCTGGATTCGTGGATTCGCCCATACGTGCTACATGCCCTGCCCATCACAAACGTCTCGATTTAATGTTCCTAATTATGTCAGGTGAAGAATACAATGCGTGCACTTCTGTGTTGTGTAACTTTCTTCATTCTCCTGTAACTTCATTCCTCTTAGCCCCAAATATTTTCCTAAGCACCTTATTCTCAAACACCATTAACCTATGTTCCTCTCTCAAAGTGAGAGTCCAAGTTTCACAACCATACAGAACAACCGGTAATATAACTGTTTTATAAATTCTAACTTTCAGATTTTTCGACAGCAGACTGGATGATAAAAGTTTCTCAACCGAATAATAACAGGCATTTCCCATATTTATTCTGTGTTTAATTTCCTCCCGAATATCATTTATATTTGTTACTGTTGCTCCAAGATATTTGAACTTCTCCACCTCTTCAAAAGATAAATTTCCAATTTTTATATTTCCATTTCGTACAATACTCCCGTCACGAGACATAATCATATACTTTGTATTTTCGGGATTTACTTCCGAACCTATCTCTTTACTTGCTTCAAGTAAAATACCCATGTTTTCCCTAATCGTTTGTGGATTTTCTCCTAACATATTCACGTCACGAGACATAATCATATACTTTGTATTTTCGGGATTTACTTCCGAACCTATCTCTTTACTTGCTTCAAGTAAAATTCCCATGTTTTCCCTAATCGTTTGTGGATTTTCTCCTAACATATTCACGTCATCCGCATAGACAAGAAGCTGATGTAACCCGTTCAATTCCAAACCCTCTCTGTTATCCTGGACTTTCCTAATGGCATACTCTAGAGCAAAGTTAAAAAGTAAATGTGATAGTGCATCTCCCTGCTTTAGCCCACAGTGAATTGGAAACGCATCTCACAGAAACTGACCTATACGAACTCTGCTGTATGTTTCACTGAGGCACATTTTAATTAATCGAACTAGTTTCTTGGGAATACCAAATTCAATAAGAATATCATATAAAACTTCTCTCTTAACCGAGTCATATGCCTTTCTGAAATCTATGAATAACTGATGCACTGTACTCTTATACTCCCATTTTTTCTCCATTATCTGTCGAATACAAAATATCTGGTCAATAGTTGATTTATTACGCCTAAAACCACACTGATGATCCCCAATGATTTCATCTACATATGGAGTTAATCTTCTCAAAAGAATATTGGACAAAATTTTGTACGCCGTCAACAAAAGTGATATTCCTCGAAAGTTACTACAGTTAGTCTTGTCCCCCTTCTTAATGATAGGTACGATTATGGACTCCTTCCATTGTTCTGGTAAAATTTCCTTTTCCAAAATAGCAAGTACAAGCTTATAAATTTCGTTAGATATATTTATATTTATATATTTGTTCAATTTGGAAAACATTAAAATCGGAATAAATCAAATTTGTGGGATAATAAAATTACCTGTACTATAAGAATGCCCATTTAAATGGCATAGAAATTCTTCATAATTTAAATTTTTATGTCTTTTTGTGTTTCTCGATAATTTAATAGTTTGCACTTTCAGCGTTTTCCATTTCCAGTCTCCAATTATACCGTTGTATAAACGTTGTATTCGTGTCTCTCCTGAACAGAGCCTAGATAGAAATTACAGTCACTACGTAAAAATGACAGTATTGAATTTGTCAGTGACAAATCGAGATGAAACTGCAGCTCTAAGCGAGTGACAGAACGTCTCGTACTTTGATATAACTGCCATGGTAAATTGCGGACTGACGGTTGTACCCCTGTTTGACACGTGAAATGTAGGTGAGTGGCAAATGTTCGAGTTATCGCTTAAAGTTTGGATAGATATTCTGCACCGCTTAATTAATAACAGTGAAGAGCGACTTAACTAATGTATTTCTCCATGACGGGCAATATTACATGACGCAGTCACTAGCTGAACACGTAAATAAATACATTGCAGGTACCGCGATACACAGCTGTCTGAATAATTATACATTTAAACATACGATTTTGAGCAGGCTTAAGTTCTATATGGATTAGTAAGGAAACTAAGCTGCGAACACAATAATTTAGTGAAATATTCTACTAGTATACAGAATGTTCTGAAAAAAAGTTTCCAACAAATAGAAATAATTTTGAGTGCACTTGCGTAGAACTAATATAGAGTGGGGCAGTGGGATGTGACGGTTTTTACAGCCCTGTTGTGGGACACTCAGGACGAATTAAAAGAAAACACATATATTGGAAGTAATTTAGTACAATGCAGTTTATTAACATATGATTACTTAAAAAAAAAACTACATATTTTAAGTAGCCGCCATGGCAACGAATACATTTCTGCAATCTGTTACGAAATTTCTCCCCAACAAAGAGGTTCGATGGCACTAATTTCGTTCCTTAGATTTCGTTTCATTTGGATGATGGTGCGAGGCTTGTTGCGATACACCCTACTAGTGAGATTATCCCATAGAAAGTAACCAGCTGCAGTCAGGTCAGGAGATCTTGGCGGCCAGGCAATGTCTTCAAATCGTGAAATTATTCGTCCTGGAAACATGTTTCGCAGACAGTTCATTGAACCATGAGCAGTATGCGCTGATTACTTCCTATGGGGTTATCTCAAAAGTAGTCCACACCTTTGGAGTAACGATCAGCGAATCCGGCCGCGAAACCAGGTGGCCCAGGTCCGATTCACGTTCGGGACAAGTTACTTGGTTGAGGTTTTTTCCGGGGTTTTCCCTCAACCCAATATGAGCAAATGCTGGATAACTTTCAGTGTTGGACCGCCGGACTCATTTCACCGGCATTATAACCATAATCTCATTCAGATGTTAAATAACCTAAGATGCTGATAAAGCGTCGTAAAATAACCTTACTTACTTACTGGCTTTTAAGGAACCCGGAGGTTTATTGCCGCCCTCACATAAGCCAGCCATTGGTCCCTAACCTGAGCAAAATTAATCCAGTCTCTACCATCACATCCCACCTCCCTCAAATCCATTTCAATATCATCCTCGCATCTACGTCTCGGCCTCCCCAAAGGTCTTTCCCCCTCTTGCCTCTCAACTAACACTCTATATGCATTTCTGGACTCGCCCATGCGTGCTACATGCCCTGCCCATCTCAAACGTCTGGATTTAATGTTCCTAATTATGTCAGGTGAAGGATGCAATGCGTGCAGCTCTGCGTTGTGTAACTTTCTCCATTCTCCTGTAACTTCATCCCTCTCAGCCCCAAATATTTTCCTAAGAACCTTATTCTCAAAAACCCTCAATCTCTGTTCCTCTCTCAAAGTGAGAGTCCAAGTTTCACAGCCATACAGGACAACCGGTAATATAACTGTTTTATAAATTCTGACTTTCAGATTTTTTGACAGCAGACTAGATGACAAAAGCTTCTCAACCGAATAATAACAGGCATTTCCCATATTTATTCTGTGTTTAATTTCCTCCCGAGTGTCATTTATATTTGTTACTGTTGCTCCAAGATATTTGAATTTTTCCACCTCTTCGAAGGATAAATCTCCAATTTTTATATTTCCATTTCGTGGAATATTCTGGTCACGAGACATAATCATATCCTTCGTCTTTTCGGGGTTTACTTTCAAACCTATAGGTTTACTTACTTCAAGTAAAATTTCTGTGTTTTCCCTAATCGTTTGTGGATTTTCTGCTAACATATTCACGTCATCCGCATAGACAAGAAGCTGATGTAACCCGTTCAATTCCAAACCCTCTCTGTTATCCTGAACTTACCTAATGACATATTCTAGAGCGAAGTTAAAAAGTAGAGGGGACAATGCATCTCCCTGCTTTAGCCCGCAGTGAATTGGAAAAGCATCAGATAGAAACTGGCCTATACGGACTCTGCTGTAAGTTTCACTAAGACACATTTTAGTTAATCGAACTAGTTTCTTGGGAATACCAAATTCAATAAGAATATTATATAAAACTTCTCTTTTAACCGAGTCGTACGCCTTTTTGAAATCTATGAATAACTGATGTAATATACCCTTATACTCCCATTTTTCTCCAATATCTGTCGAATACAAAAAATCTGATCAATAGTCGATCTATTACGCCTAAAACCACACTGATGATCCGTCGTAAAATAACCTACTAAAATAAAATTAAAATCTCAAACGTAGGGTGTATCGCAACAAGCCTCGCACCATCATCTAGCTGAAACAAAATCTAAGGAACGAAATTAGTGCCATCGAACCTGTTTTGTTGGGGCGAGTTATGCAGAACTTTCATAGCAGATTGCAGGAATGTATTCGTTGCCGTGGAGGCTACTTACGAAATGTAGTTTTTAAAAAGTAATCAGACATTAACAAACTTCATTGTACTAGATTACTTACAGTATATGTGTTTTCTTTTAATTCGACCTCAGTGTCCCATAACAGGGCTATAAAAACCGTCATATTCCACTGCCGCACTCTATATTTCAGGATATATTAATGAAAATATTGTTGCAGAAAATAAGCTTGCGGCAACATCCATTTTGTGGTAGAATATGCATCTCAGTATTGGACATTTGTTTACCGAATACCATACATTATAACATAATTTATGTAGATTTCTGCTTACGTTGACATTTGATTCTTTCGATGAAAGAGTAATGGAACGGAGAAAAATTCTCTCCGGCGCCGGGATTTGAACACGGGTCTTCAGCTCTACGTGCTGATGCTTTATCCATTAAGCCACACCGGATACCACCCCGGCGCCGGACAGAATCGTCTCAGATTAAGCTCCAACTCTTGGGTTCCCTCTAGTGGCCACCCTCTGCACTACGTCATAGATGTCTATGAACGTAGGACCGAAATCCACACATGTGCTGAGGTGCACTCGATATGAGTGACTAGTTGGCCGGGATCCGACGGAATAAGCGCCGATTCTGTCCGGCGCCGGGGTGGTATCCGGTGTGGCTTAATGGATACAGCATCAGCACGTAGAGCTGAAAACCCGGGTTCAAATCCCGGCGCTGGAGAGAATTTTTCTCCGTTCCATTACTCTTTCATCGTATGATGACGCAGAATATCTGCATGGAAATATCATATGTACTTCGGTACATTAAAATAATATATATTTGATTCTTTGCCAGTGGGTAGCGTTGAATCTTCGAGTCATTGTTGTGTGGTATTTTATAGAAGAAAGTTGTGCTACATATTGTAAAGAAGATGGTATTTACATATGCTGAAAAAGCCATTATGATTTACCTAATGTACTGGGTGTTCATTTCAAAGTGTGTCATGACGTCACTGTTGTGAGTCAGCGATTTGAGCGAGTTTTAGCTTTTATGTCAGAGAAGTTGCCTATTATTCAAGGCGTTCAACCTGAACAACGTCGTAACAGATGGCGGTCTGTACGGTCTGTGTGCTACCATAACCTCTTTCGAACTGTGTTTTGCGCGGGCAAGTCGTACCCAGGGTATTTGTTATCATCGGTTGCGTACGGCAACATTCCACAACACAAATCAAATGCTCCGTGTCCATGTTGACCGTCCAAGTTAATGTCAACAAATACGTAAGTAATAGTCTTAACCCTCTCCCCATATCCCGACAGTAAAAAAAAACTCACCTCAGTACGTGTTTCCAAATAGTTCACATTCCTGCCACTACCGGCGTTACCGTATGTATCGGTACGTACTCTTCAGAATGAACGCCGTACTTGCTAGGCAACTTCTCTGGCACATAGGTAATGCGACTTTGCGGAAGTGTAGGAAGATTGAATTCTTTAGGCTCATCTGCTAGCCACATGACGACATACAGCGAGCCGTGACACACTTTGAACTGAACACGCAGTACTAGAAATGTAGGAAAAATTCAGTGCACTCTTGTAACTTGTAGTCTAGAAATGTCCTGATAGGTCAACCACCTCGAGAACGTTTGCGAATCTCTTCCATAAGACAGATTGGATGACCAACATCTCATAACCGTGTTCGAAACAAACGAGTAATTGAAGGTTCAGAACCATAGTGGGCCAAGCGCCATTTACTAAAACCGTAGAAAACAAGGGTTAAAATGAACTTATCATAATTCAATGGAAACATATAGCAAGTAATATAAAATATACACATTAAAACTAAATGATATGTCAATCTTCATTAAACTACAGTATTCACTTGACTTTAACCCTTGCTTTCTCCGTTTGTAATAAATGGCGCTTGGCCCACTATGGCTATGAACCCTTGAATTAGAGGAGAAGATGAAATTAATGTTGCTGTATCTCCATAGGAAGTAACGAAGTATGCTACTGTTTATACATCATGAAGAATTTCTTGTTGCGCTCGGGCGCGGGTTCAATTCCCGCTTGAGCTGATTACCTGGTTGGGCTTTTTCTGAGGTTTTCCCCAACTTAAGGTGAATGCCGATAATCTATGGCGAATTCTCGGCCTCATCTCGCCAAGTACCATATCACTATGACCAATCTCATCGACGCTAAACAACCTAGTAGTTGACACAGCGTCGTTAAATAACAAAAAAAAAAGAATTTCTTCCCTATCAGGTCTCTTTCTCTATTAATTAGGTTTTTTGTCTATCGTATCTTCGTATTTCCTGATAGCAACCTTCCTCAGGAATACTGTAATATGCTACCAAAATATGAATGTATTTATTCACAATGCAAATGGGTAAATACCCGGTGGCAGTGGTAACTAATTACACTCAATAATGACAGTTAATAATAAACGCAATAATAAATTACACAATTAATAATAAATATGGCGTTGATAATATTATTTCATAGTTTACGAGTCTAGAAAGAATTATAATTCTACTTCTTTCCTCGTATATTGTTGTGAATTGGCGAAAATAAAATTTTTATGATTATTTAAGTTTGTGAAGAATAATTAATTACAAGAATTATCTACTTAATAAGATTTTGTTATATTTGATTTGAGGGGGGTCAATGCAACAGTGGTCTAAGCTACTTTTTTAATGTAGAAAAAGCAAGTTAAAGTTATATATAAGTGATATTTTTGAAGGGAAAAATTACATGCTTCCTAACAAGCTAATTAATGGGAAATCGGTCTATTCCATTTCGTAGGAAGATAGTTCACTTAAAAAATCAACAGAAGGCTCAATATTTCATTTTTCACATTGAGGAGGGTTAGACCACTGTTGCTCTGACCCCACAATTTAAATTTTAATAATATTGATTTATTGATTGATGTGAATACGCTAATTACAGTTTTGCAAATCTAGTCTTTCAGGTAAAGCAGATTTGAATAATTTCAAGGGAAAAATTGTTCCGGGGCCGGGTATCGATCCTGGGACCTCTGGTTGAACGTACCAGCGCTCTACCAACTGAGGTACCCGGGAACTCCACCCGACACCGTCTCAACTTTTCCCTTTATATCCACACAACTCGCGTGGGCTGACGAAACGCCAGAGACCCACATCGAGTGCACACAATCTCTGTGTGACTTGGAATTGTGGTTTTCTGTTAACGCACACAGTAACGTATATATTATGCAAATCTAATCTTTCAGGTGAAGCTCCCTGTAAAGCAGATTTGAATAATTTCAAGGAAAAAATTGTTCCGGGGCCGGGTATCGATCCCGGGACCTCTGGTTGAACGTACCAACGCTCTACCAACTGAGCTACCCGGGAACTCCACTCGACACCGTCTCAACTTTTCCCTTTATATCCACACAACTCGCGTGGGCTGACGAAACGCCAGAGACCCACATCGAGTGCACACAATCTCTGTGTGACTGTGTGACTTATTCTATTACAGTTTTGTAACGAGTGACCTTTGATTATTGTTCTATGATTAAATAAATCGCTACCCCATGTGCTGTTCTCGAACGTCTTCCTAACATTTTGTGTACTAACAAACGGTATGAAATTCTATTAAAATATAATTGCATCAGGACGAGTCATATAGTAGGTTAGTAGGTTCGCCTTGCTGTGGCGGCCACTTCACTGTCAAGGCAGTTGTGCTGGTTGCCGCTGGAGGTAGGCGTTATACATGTGTAAATACAATTTCACCTCGCCGAGAGAACAACTATTTCAACCGAGCCCCTACAGCCCAGGCTGCGCAGAAGTTTAGAGTAGGGACAAATTGAAGCTTGCGTCCGCCGCCACGCTTTGGGAGAAGCACCGGCTAGCAGACGGCTGCACTACAGGCCTACAATGCTGAATATTTAATATATATGTTTGGTGTCTCTTATAAATCAATCTGAATGGATAAATGAATAAAAATCTTATTAACATTTAAAGCGACCACGTTAAAGATATAATCAATCTTAGTAACCGTTAGTTTGACATGAAACGAGAGAAAACTGTAACAATTTGATACCGTAACTAAAGATGTTGTATAGTTATTTGACAACATATGGAGCGAACAGAAATACAAATGCATATTGTAGTAATAGTTCAGATGAAAAGAAAATTATTAGTATTAACTATTATTAACAAAACATTGCCTGTGTAAGACGTTACATTAGGCCTATATTGTAAACACATTTGCTTTGATGTGGACGAGAAATGAACAATTATTATTTATTCGCTTCCATATCACATAATATAGGCCTACACCTGTAAAATAGAAACACGTACTAATGTTTTAGTCAGAAATATAAGTAGGCCTACCGTGCAATAGCATATTAGGGCCTATATTATCACATTTTTAATATGAAATAAACGTTACATGCATGAATTAGTCAATTAGTCATATAACAGAGCTCAGGCATAGTATACAGAACATCTTGCCTATTGATTCATTATTATTATTATTATTATTGACTCCGTTAAATATTATCTTACAACATTTTTATGTAAAGTCGTGTTGTACTGGTAACCTTAAGCTGTGTGCTAACATCTGCTCTTTATGTAGTACTTTCTTTTATTTGGTTATTTAATGACGCTGTATCAACTACTTGATTATTTAGCATCGATGGTATTGATGATAGCGAGATGATATTTGGCGAGACGAGGCCAAGGATCCGCCATAGATTACCTGACATTCACCTTACGGTTGGGGATATAAGAAAAAACCTAACCAGGAAATCAGCGGGAATCGAACCCGCGACCGAGCGCGACTCCGGACCGACAGTCCTTAGTCCAGTAGATCTTTATGTACTTTTATGGTCAGTTTAACAAGTTTAAAATATGATTCTCGGGAGGGATCTGGAATCCATTTTCTAACATATGTTCCTATAAGTGTAGAAAGATTGTACAAGTGTTCTCCTTCTAGAGCACATTGTTTTCACACGATGTAAGAGTGGGTGATAATATGCCATTGAACTGTCAACATCTGTATAATCGCTCTTTCACTTAAATGGCGTATTTCTATTTCTGTATCTCAGATGATGGTATGACGAGACTCCTATTATTCTTTCGTTAAAAAAATAAAAGAGATTTTGTTTACTGCTAGTAGGCTGCGTACCATAAATTGAGTCTTTAGGTTTATTACACCATATTTTTCTTAATGATTAAACAACTAAGCCAGCAATGAATACAATCATATTTTGACAATATTGTGTCATTGAGAATGATCTAAGAATGAGGGAATTGCAATCAATGTCTGCAGTAGAAGAGTCATGTCGCCTCTGATTCTCAAAACACTGAGGATTATTATTACAGGGCGTTAAGTGTTTGGAAAATACCATTCATTATATAGACATTTTTAGCGGACATCCCTCTCTTTGTAATATAATTTAAATAAATTATTTACGCATTTTCTAACGTATATAAAATAACACAAGTAAAAATATTCCATGTATTCGGTCATAGGAAATAGAAATAAACTAATAAGTCTATTTATGAGCAATAAAAGGCGTTTATATTTAAAACAATGCTTAGTGACAATATTTAGATTTACTTCTGTTATTTTATATTAGACGTTAGAAAATACGTAAGTAAGTTTAGTTATATTACAGTGAAGGAGGAAATCCACTAAGAAAACGCCTATATAGTCAATGGTATTTTCTAAATTCCGAATGCTTTATAGAAACAATCATTCGTGCTCCCCAAACATGGCGTCGCGCGAACCCGCGCGAGAGGTTTCAAATTTATACACGACACCAGCGCCAATTGTGTGTCTAGATATATAACTACAACGTCTTTGATTTCAACCCTTCGATGTGTTGCACTACTGTAAAAGCAAGAATACTCCATAAAATTTTTTATTCATCTTTTGTGATGAGAAATGTTAAGTGTTAAATAATTGATATTATAAGCAATCTAATATATGCTATAAGCAATATAAATAATATATACAGAAGCCACAATTTCAGTCACGCAGAATTTGTGTGCACTCAAAGTTGGGTTCTGGCGTCTTGTCAGCCCATTTGAGTTGTGTGGATGTAAAGGAAACATTGTGACGGTGTCATGTATAGTTCCTGGGGTAGCTCAGTCGGGAGAGCATTCGTGCTCTAAGCGAAGGGTTCCGGAATCGATTTGGATCATCAACACAGACATGGAAATTCTACACATCCAACCAAAAACCCAGAAACTAAACACACTAGAAGAATACGAAATATACAGACACACAAAAACACATCCAAATGAAATTCTCAACACACAACTCAATTTCAGAACACTCACACTCCTTGATTCCGCATTACATTACACAAACACACCCCCCACAGGAAACAAAACAAAAGGCACCAAGACCAGCAAAAACCAGTTTTGAAGGTTAACCAGGTACGATAGAATTTAACACCAGAAAGACAGTTAATACATATTCCGAAGTGATATGGTGTTAAAAGTTGTGTAATCAAGATGTAAAAAAAAAACTACTTTTTTCGAGTCCTATATACTCATTTGGTTATACGAGTAGCTGTAAAGTATTTCATCACCGTGAAATAACTAATTCTTGGAAGTCTAAAACAGATGTGCTTTACTTTCATATTGAAGTTTGGATTATAAATGTTTTCTGGTCTCATTCTACTACTTGAATATGTATTATCAAGTTCCTGTCTTAACTCCTCTTCCTGTGTGAGAACTTATAAACTAAGTGAAATTGGACTTTAAGAACTCTGGTTAAGGAACATCATTGTACAACTTTAAATTAATTGCTTTTGATCGTTACGTATTTTTCTCTTTCTGTTGGTTAACTGCATTGCGTGCAGACGTAATGAACTTTTCGAACCCTTTCTCTTACATTATTCCCGTTGTTCTCTGTCTCAGTAGCTGTCGGTGATTACAGGATCTGTCACTGTAGTTTTAATTGATTCTCTGCAAGTTAAGGCTGATTCACAATAAACGAGAACCAGAACGGAAATAATGTTACAATAAATGTATTTAAATGTAAGCATTCACAATAGTTAATGTTCACAATAAACCGGGAACCGAAACGACAACAAGAACGAGAACGTAAATAATGTTAAAATAGATGTATTAAAATGTGAGCATTCACAATAATTAATGTTCACAATAAACCGGGAACGGATACGACAAGAAAGAAAACGGAAATAATGTTAAAATAAATGTATTCAAATGTGAGCATTCACAATAAGTAATGTTCACAATAAACCGGGAACGGAAATAATGTTAAAATAAATGTATTTAAATGTGAGCATTCACAATAATTAATGTTCACAATAATCCGGGAACGGAAACGACAAGAACGAGACCGTAAATAGTGTTAAAATAAATGTATTTAAATGTAGGCATTCACAATAGTTAATGTTCACAATAAACCGGGAACGGAAACGACAACAAGAACGATAACGGAAATAATGTTAAAATAAATGTATTTAAATGTAAGGATTCACAATAATTAATGTTCACAATAAACCGGGAAATATGTTACAATAAATGTATTTAAATGTAAGCATTCACAATAGTTAATGTTCACAATAAACCGGGAACGGAAACGACAACGAGAACGAGAACAGAAATATGTTACAATAAATGTATTTAAATATAAGTATTCGCAATAGTTAATGTTCACAATAAACCGAGAACGGAAAACGAAAACGAGAACGGAAATATGTTACAATAAATGTATTTAAATATAAGAATTCGCAATAGTTCATGTTCACAATAAACCGGGAACGGAAAACGAAAACGAGAACAAGAACGGAAATGTGTTACATTAAATGTATTTAAATATAAGAATTCGCAATAGTTAATGTTCACAATAAACCGGGAACGGAAAACGGAAACGAGAACGAGAACGGAACTATGTTACAATAAATGTATTTAAATATAAGCAATCGCAATAGTTAATGTTCACAATAAACCGGGAACGGAAAACGAAAACGAGAACGAGAACGGAAATGTGTTACAATAAATGTATTTAAATATAAGAATTCGCAATAGTTAATGTTCACAATAAACCGGGAACGGAAAACGAAAACGAGAACGAGAACGGAAATATGTTACAATAAGTGTATTTAAATATAAGAATTCGCAATAGTTAATGTTCACAATAACACGGGAACGGAAAACGAAAACGAGAACGAGAACGGAAATATGTTACAATAAATGTATTTAAATATAAGCATTCGCAATAGTTAATGTTCACAATAAACCGGGAACGGAAAACGAAAACGAGAACGAGAACGGAAATATGTTACAATAAATGTATTTAAATATAAGCATTCGCAATAGTTAATGTTCACAATAAACCGGGAACAGAAACGACAATGGGAACGAGAACGGAAATGTTAAAATGTATTTCTGTTCTTGTTCTCGTTGTAGTTTCTTTTCCCGCTTTATTGTGAACCAGCCTTTACCCGTGCTCGGTTTGTTGTAAAATTTCCGAAAGTTTTAAGTTAGTATTGTCAAGCTATATATGCTGTTATTTTGGTAAGTTATACTAAAATTCTTGCTCTTTTTTCAGAACGATTAAATTTGCGCAACAAATAACATACAGTACAACCCCAACATACAGTACATCGGAACTAAAGGGGACGGAACAGTTTCAGATAATATATTTTTTTGTCGGATAATCCATGAGATATTTCGTGGACCACTAACAGCTGCTTAACTCCTACAGACGTTCGCAACGGAATCTCTCATTTTGCCGTAACTGGTTCCACAGTTCATGAATAGGGTAGGCGAAACAAGAAATACTTAAATAAAGAATGCCTTTCATTTGACGAGAATAATTTACGCTTTCAGAAATGTTTGTCCAAAAATTTTCGTCCAATACAACATTTCGTCCAAATTTCTATGACCAACACATTTAAGTTCAGTGGGATAAGTCCGTAGAATTTTCGTCCAAGAGTAAATTTCGTCCAGAAACTTTTTAGTCCACAAAAATTTATTCCAATATACATATTGTCCAATCGTGATTGATTTTGGACATTCAGATACTAGAAGCACATTTTAAATAGCTGTCAGCAATATAATACCAAATAATGGAGAACTAAAAAATGGACATGTATAGCTAGGGAAATACATATATTAGTTTTACTTAAAATTATCGGGTGTGAATCCCAAAGTACAGCAATTACTTCAAAAAGGAACAAACCATTGCTCATAAAAGACGGTTAATGTTAGCAACACCACTCTTATAATAAGGGTCGAACAAGGATATATTGGCGATGTTAGAAACGGTCAACCTGTAATGAATTTACACAGCAACCCGCAGAACCCCGAAGATTTTTATTTTTTATTTTACTTGGTTATTTAACGAGGCTTTATCAACTACTAGGTTATTTAGCATTGATGAGATTGGTGATAGCGGGATGATATTTAGCGAGACGAGTCCTAGAATTCGCCATAGATTACCTTGCATTCACATTACGGCTGGGGAAAAACCTCGGAAAAAACCCAACCAGGTAATCAGCCCAAGCTGGGATCAAACCCCCGCCCGAACGCAACTTCAGACCGGCAGGCAATCGCCTTAACCGACTGAGCCACGCAGGTGGCCCAACCCCGAACATGGAAATTAAAGAAGGAAATAACACTTTCTAAGAAATAGCTGCAATGAATACAATGATCTTTGTTCTTTGAAAGAACTGAAAATAAATCTCATGTTTTATTTCAGTGTTTCTTTTTCTTTTTTTTTTTTTTTTTTTGTAATAAACACAGATACGAAAATTTCAAATAAATAAATTTGGATTAAATCAGGTAAGAATATATATATATATATATATATATATATATATATATATATACTTACTTACTTACAAATGGCTTTTAAGGAACCCGAAGGTTCATTGCCGCCCTCACATAAGCCCGCCAGCGGTCCCTATCCTGTGCAAGATTAATCCAGTCTCTATCATCATACCCCACCTCCCTCAAATCCATTTTAATATTATCCTCCCATCTACGTCTCGGCCTCCCTAAAGGTCTTTTTCCCTCCGGTCTCCCAACTAACACTCTATATGCATTTCTGGATTCGCCCATACGTGCTACATGCCCTGCCCATCTCAAACATCTGGATTTAATGTTCCTAATTATGTCAGGTGAAGAATACAATGCGTGCAGTTCTGTGTTGTGTAACTTTCTCCATTCTCCTGTAACTTCATCCCGCTTAGCCCCAAATATTTTCCTTAGCACCTTATTCTCAAACACCCTGAACCTATGTTCCTCTCTCAGAGTGAGAGTCCAAGTTTCACAACCATACAGAAGAACCGGTAATATAACTGTTTTATAAATTCTAACTTTCAGATTTTTCGACAGCAGACTGGATGATAAGAGCTTCTCAACCGAATAATAACACGCATTTCCCATATTTAGTCTGCGTTTAATTTCCTCCCGAGTGTCATTTAGATTTGTTACTGTTGCTCCAAGATATTTGAATTTTTCCACCTCTTCGAAGGATAAATCTCCAATTTTTATATTTCCATTTCGTACAATATTCTGGTCACGAGACATAATCATATACTTTGTCTTTTCGGGATTTACTTCCAAACCGATCGCTCTACTTGCTTCAAGTAAAATTTCCGTGTTTTCCCTAATCGTTTGTGTATTTTCTCCTAACATATTCACGTCATCCGCATAGACAAGAAGCTGATGTAACCCGTTCAATTCCAAACCCTGCCTGTTATCCTGAACTTTCCTAATGTCATATTCTAGAGCGAAGTTAAAAAGTAAAGGTGATAGTGCATCTTCCTGCTTTAGCCCGCAGTGAATTGGAAAAGCATCAGATAGAAACTGACCTATACGGACTCTGCTGTATGTTTCACTGGGACACATTTTAATTAATCGAACTAGTTTCTTGGGAATACCAAATTGAATAAGAATATCATATAATACTTCCCTCTTAACCGAATCATAAGCCTTTTTGAAATCTATGAATAACTGATGTACTGTACCCTTATACTCCCATTTTTTCTCCATTATCTGTCGAATACAAAATATCTGATCAATAGTCGATCTATTACGCCGAAAACCGCACTGATGATCCCCAATAATTTCATCTATGTACGGAGTTAATCTTCTCAAAAGAATATTGGAGAAAATTTTGTACGACGTCAACAAAAGTGATATTCCTCGATAGTTACCACAGTTGGTTTTGTCCCCCTTTTTAAAAACAGGTGCAATTATGGACTCCTTCCATTGTTCTGGTACAATTTCCTTTTCCCAAATAGCAAGTACAAGTTTATAAATTTCGCTATATAATGCACTCCCACCCTCATATATATATATATATATATATATATATATATATATATATATATATATATATATATACACTTACTTACTTACTGGCTTTTAAGGAACCCGGAGGTTCATTGCCGCCCTCACATAAGCCCACCACTGGTACCCATCCTGAGCAAGATTAATCCATTCTCTGTCATTATATCCTACCTCCCTCAAATCCGTTTTAATATTATCTTCCCATCTACGTCTCGGCCTCCCTAAAGGTCTTTTTCCCTCCGGCCCCCAAACTAACACTCTATATGCATTTCTGGATTCGTTCATACGTGCTACATGCCCTACCCATCTCAAACGTCTGGATTTAATGTTCCTAATTATGCCAGGTGAAGAATACAATGCGTGCAGTTCTGTGTTGTGTAACTTTCTCCATTCTCCTGTAATTTCATCCCTTTTAGCCCCAAATATTTTCCTGAGCACCTTATTCTCAATCACCCTTAACCTATATTCCTCTCTCAAAGTGAGAGTCCAAGTTTCACAACCATAATGAAGAACCGGTATTATAACTGTTTTATGAATTCTAACTTTCTGATTTTTTGACAGCAGACTGGATGATAAAATTTTCTCAACCGAATAATAACAGGCATTTCCCATATTTATTCTGTGTTTAATTTCCTCCCGAGTATCATTTATATTTGTTACTGTTGCTCCAAGATATTTCAACTTCTCCATCTTTTCAAAAGATAAATTTCCAATTTTTATATTTCCATTTCGTACAATATTCTCGTCACGAGACATAATGATATACTTTGTCTTTTCGGGATTTACTTCCAAACCTATCTCTTTACTTGCTTGCAGTAAAATTCCCGTGTTTTCCCTAAACGTTTGTGGATTTTCTCCTAACATATTCACGTCATCCGCATAGACAAGCAGCTGATGTAACCCGTTCAATTCCAAACCCTCTCTGTTATCCTGGACTTTCCTAATGGCATACTCTAGAGCAAATTTAGAAAGTAAAGGTGACATTGCATCTCCTTGCTTTAGCCCACAGTGAATTGGAAACGCATCTGACAGAAACTGACCTATACGAACTCTGCTATGCGTTTCACTGAGACACATTTTAATTAATCGAACTAGTTTATAGGACGAAATTTCACAGTCGCCAGAAACCAAACCCAACTAAGCTACATTGAATGAAAATCTGCTGCAATACTACGAGTAATACTCTAACATTGACGTCCCTTCAGCCTGCGTTATCTTTCCGTACGAAGTAACATACAATTTTTTCCACACTCGACCCAGGGGAAATGTACACTCTTATTTTTTCGGCAGTAACGTTCGTTCTATAATAGTAAAAGTCTTATGGCATTTTTCTAAGCGAAAATATCAGAGTTTAGTTGAAGTTTATAGTAAAATTAATTCAATACTATGATTCCCATTAAGCAGAAAATGAATGAATGTTAACCAGGATGGCGATGAAAGGGCGGCATGCACTGATGGTCACTGTGTGGCCGAACGGATACATTTAGTGAAGTACAGTTTAGTGAGATAGGGTCTCTTTGTATTATAGTGCTCCAATCATGTTTAATCCCATACGAATTCAGCATTGCTATATGACTTGTGTTGCGAGTAATTCAGATGCGAGCAGTGATCAGCAAAATAATGGCTAAATGTATCACAGAAACTACAACAGCAGCAAGTCTGCAGAACTTTTGTTTGTACTGTCAGTTAGCAAATATGTTCAGTAGATTTTGTAAATACTGCGATACGATCGGTACTATATGTTTAATTGAAAGGGTCTGTGTTATCAATGACATACACCTGGCAACGTCCACATAGACTCCCTCTCTGCGGTTACTGTTCCGGACACATGTATACTTTGTCTGCTTCCGAAGACTCTAACAGGATGAAATTCCAGAACGAGAGCGTTTTCAACAGCCTCTACGTTCCAGTTAATTCTAAGAATTTCATAGATTTGTCAAGTCTATGTTAAATGAAAATAAAGTACCGTACGGGAGGGTAAAGTCGATCGAAATTTTGCAATTTTTTAATGATATGCAATGGAGCGAAGTTCCCCAGAATATAGCAATTTGTCGTCATATCCTTCACTTATGAACACATGTTACAAGAATTGAATTACAATCTATAAAAAAACTGTTTTTTTTAATTTGACTTGTGATCAAAGTTACCTTCTTAAATAGGGCAAAGTCGATCACCAGGCTTCGAGACTTTGGACCCGATGCAATAAGTTTACTGTGCATGCACTATAGGTTGTTGACTCGCTGCAGGTAGATAGAGATGTGTTGAGGTAACAACGTTGCTATTTAGAGTAGAGTACGGTAGTATGGGGAAACACACATATGTACATTCAGAAAGTAAATATACATTACACAATGATAATGTCAAAATAATGTGAAAAGCATTTATTCTCCTGTCTTTTATAAGTATTTGTGTTTAATTATACACAGTGTTAATGGTGGAAATAAGCATGTAGCAATTTTAATTTCTTCATTTATCCTATTGGTCGTCTTTAGGAAGTGCAGTTACAGTACCGAATTGCAATGTACCTACTACAAGATACATTCTCAGTGTCTCAAACATAAATATTTTTCGGTTATCTGCCAAAGTTTGTACTGTAGAAAGCTGCGCTCTACGTCGCATGACGTGATAGGAACAAAACGAAAAAAACCTAACAACATTGCAATCTCTAAGAGACAGTCCTTTATTCTCGGGTGACTCTATGTCCACTAATTTGCTGTTTATGTTACACAATGTTCCATATCCGTTATTTTTACATAAAATTGATTTCCACTTCTGTTTTACACGTTCAGTAACCGGTGTACTTGAGGTCTCATTAATTCTCTGCATTTTCTAAATTAATTTGAGGGCTTCCGGCATATCTTGGTCTGACTTTTCTAACCGTGTAATAGTTTCAGACACAGTTTGTATGAAAACGAAATTATTCGTCAGAACCTTCAAATCCAGAGCATTTTCCTTTGTGCATTTGTTGACATTCATTCTACAGTACCCCCACCCACTGTACACTTTACCACTATACTCAGTACAACGTTATGCTGATTTCCCACAGAACTGCTCTATCGGGTCCGAAGTCTCGAAGCCTGTCGATCACCATTGAATTTTTATTTTAAGATCGATTTTAAAATATTGCGGAGTAAAGTCGATCACTGTTTATGTTTTTAAAAAACAAATTAAGTGTATTAAATATATTCTATTTGTTATAAGGGGTGTGAAAACAATAAAAATCTTCAATATAGACCTACAGTATTATATAATGTATCTTTTGTTACTGTGATCATACTATTCGATACAATTAGGCCTATAGGTCTCCATTGTACAATCGTGACTATGATTGCCAACTTACAAAACATAAAAACACATTTTAATTCTTCACATACCAACAAACAAAGATTTAAGAATTCAAAATTTACATTGAAATACCACCCTTCTATTATAATCTAAAATGCAATTCAACATTGCTTAGGTTCATATCAGATGTTATTTGAAATCTTCCCCTCCTCATGTCACTTTAGAAACTACGTTGTTCCCATAGTCAGGTACAGAGGGGTGTACAAAACATGTTCCGTTTGGCAGTTCTTCTCTTACGCAAGAAATTCACCGTAATTTCGTCTTCCTCTTTCCCCACTATCCCATCAATATAAGCTATACTATGACACTTTTCTGTTTTTAAGTGCTAGTTGGAAGTATTTCGGTGAACAATTTATTCTTCCTGCTGGTCCTATCTCTTTCGAGTAGGTCGATGGCATGATCGACTTAACCCAACAAAGGTACAAGTTTTCTTAAAATAATAAGTTTCAATACTAACATTTACGAACTGCAAAACTATTATTTCAGGATACAGTCTCAACGAAAACTACTTACGTATACTTCCTGTCTCCTTTCACTGCTGACTATAATTTAGAGTTTCTAAGACTTTGTTTTCATTTAAGAGAAAAAGTTGAAAATAATGATTTTCGCTTCAACAGTAATTACACAGTGTTCCCATTGTTGGCATTCGCAGGCTTTTTGTTGTCCCTCTCGCTTACATTTACAATGTGAGGCAATGAAGTCAGTGTAACAAAATTTTAACAAGTAAATGAGAAAATATACAGAGTGTTTAAAAAATACGGGGCATAATTTCAGGTATGTATTTCCTACATGTAGACAATCAAAATAGTTCATTACAACATGTGTCCGGAAATGCTTCATTTCCGAGTTATGGCCTTCACAACATTGAAATTCACCGGAACGTTTTTCTTTCCGCAGGTCGTTGTCATTACAGAAGATGTTTAAAATGTCCACCTCCTGCTTGAATACAGACCTCACATCGATGTCTCATTGACCTGCGAACACGATCCCAAACTCCAGGAGTATTGCGTATGTCCTCAGAACATGCCACAATTCGATTCCGAAGAGATTCCAAATCAGGCACCGGAGACGAATAAACCAATGATTTTAAATGGCCCCACAAGTAGAAATCGAGAGGGTTCAGATCAGGTGAGCGTGGAGGCCAAGCAATTGGGCCACCTCTACCTATCCATCGCATCGATCAGGAAACCTTCGATCCAAGTACCGACGAGCCGTACGACTGAAGTGTGCAGGAGTGCCATCATGCAAGAAGTGAATGTGTTGACGATTGATCAGTGGAGTGTCTTCTAAAACATGAGGTATGGTGTTTTCCAGGAAGTTTGTGTACGCCTGCCCCGTAAGCCTGTTTACAAGTACATGGGGTCCAACAAATCGATCACCAATGATACCGGCCCACAAGTTGAGGGAGAACCGCACCTGGTGATGAGATGGAACAATTGCACGTAGGTTTTCATACGCCCATACATGCTGATTGCGGAAAGAAAAACGTTCGGGTGAATTTCAATGTTGTGAAGGCCATAACTCGGAAACAAAGCATTTCCGGACACATGTTGTAATGAACTATTTTGATTGTCTACATGTGGGAAATACATACCTGAAATTATGCCCCGTATTTTTGAAACATCCTGTATAATTTTCAATAAAAATCGCAAATGATGGATTTTACACCCACTGATTGACTTTACTCACTTCTACGGTGAAAGATAATAGAAGAGAAGTGAACTGAAGGAGAGACAGAGCGCTTAATGGAATTGAATTCTTTACTTCTGGCATTGCGATGGAATTATCAAAAGGAGTATATTGAACAGGAAGTATCCACTGAAGAGAGAACCGTTTCGTTGTTATGTAATGTTATCAGAAGACTTACTTTGAAGAGGGATAAGGCACTGGAGCAGAGAGAGATAGAGAGGAAGGTAATTTTAAGTTTCATGGAATTAATGTTACACAACATTTCGTCTGCTCTTGGTTGAAGGAGTCACCAGTACTCAAGTTGTAGTATTTACGTCTAGAGATTAAACAGATTCCCTTTCCTTTGTAGTAGAGAAATGGTTTGGGTTAGTCGAGAATAAGGAATAAAAGAGATGAGACGAATTTTTCTATTCAGGAGCGATAAGAACCTGTTGAAGGAACTTTGAAATAATTACAAAACTTTTGAGATGATGTTGATGATGATGATGATGATGATGATGACAATCATTATCGTCTTCCATATTTTAGGCCCTTATCACTAGACCACGGATTTTTAGACACTTAAAAACTAACTTTTAGGCACTTGACCCTTTGAAGCAGAAATTAATTTTTAATATTTTCATGTCATGGATCATAACAGTGTAAATGTCCGATTATTAAAGAGTCCTCTGAAGTTAAGTATTTAGGCATAATTTTCGATAATCATTTAAAATGGAACCAACACATTAATTACCTTTGTAATAAATTACGTAAAATAGTATATTATTTTGTTTTATTGAGGAATTACTTGTCAATAAGTTTATTACGTACAATATATTTAACTTTATTTCAATCGGTAATTATGTATGGAATAATAGGATGGGGTAGCTCATTTAAATCCAATTATAATCCACTTTATTTATTACAGAAGAAAATAATTAAAATATGTCTTCATAAACCTATTGATTTCCCATTTCAAAATTTGTTTATAGACTTTAATGTACTTAACGTAAGACAAATTTATTATATTGTATTAATAAAATTCATACATAAAAATCGAAATAATTTTGAATTGTATTCTCATAGTTATGAAACAAAAGGTATGAATTCTTTAAGATTGTTTGAACCAAAATGCAACACTGTTACAGTATTTAATCATAGTAGTAATTTAGGCCCAAGAATATATAACAAATTTATATTTAAATATCCTAAGCTTGTCAATTCTAATAGTTGTAGTATTAAATTTAAAAAGTTATGTATGGATTTTATAAAAATTGAAAAATTGTAAATTTAAATTTATATAGTATAATTGCAAATTGTATTGTATTATTATTAATTATAATTGTATTGTATAATTATTAATTTCAATTCAGGAATCCGCCCCTGAGCACGAGTTCTACTCTTTCAGGGACGAGCTAAAGTTTCTCTGTATATTTTATAATTTATGTTAAAATTATTAGCAAAATAATAAGTAAATAAATAAATAAATAAATAAATAAATAAATAAATAAATAAATAAATAAATAATAACAAAGCTTCGATCAATTTTTTCAACATCTTAACTCTGCACACAATTTCAAAACATAGATGGCACTTCTATGCATACTCAAGAGGTGGTTCCTTGGTGGAATAGTTAGTGGGGTTTAAAAAGGGCGCATCAGCTACTATGATGGCTATTTGCACCCTTATCTAAAATCATTCACTAAACAAGAACACAATACTGTAACCAGAATGCTTAAAAGAACTAAAAAGCGTTGTCACGGTTAAAACGAGGCAAACAAATGCAGTTTGAACAAGGTGAAGCATAAAAAACCATAAAAGTGAGAAGTTCTTAGACCCTAAGTATTGGTGAAATATCTGTGCCATAAAATTTAGAAAGAAAGAAACAGGTGGTTCTTCTGAATAACCACTATGCTGCAAAGGGTTAAAATAGGCCTTGAATTTATCAAAATAAGCACTAAAAACGTAGAATTAGGCACTTAAAAATACAAATTTCAAGCAGCTAAAAATACTATTTTATGCAGCAAAAATGTAATTTCTACCCACACAAACCATTCATTCATAATGTTCTGCCCAAGGGCAGGTCTTTCACTGCAAACCCAGCATTCTCCAATCTTTCCTATTTTCTGCCTTCCTCTTTGTCTCCGCTTATGATCCATATAGCCTATCTTAATGTTGTCTATCATCTAATATCTTCTTCTGCCACGAACTCTTCTCCCGTTCACCATTCCTTCCAGTGCATACATCAGTAGACAGTTTTTCTTCTCAACCAGTGACCCAGTCAATTATTTTTCCTCTTCCTGAGCAGTTTCAGTATACAGGGTGTTGAAAAGTACCAAATATTTTAGGAGGTGATAGTATGCATCAAAACAAGAAAAAAATGTCTAATAAACATGGGTCATACAACACATACTTTCTGAGATCTGAACACTTGTTCATAGGAGGTGCTCAATGTGACGTCCATTTATGGCAATGCATTTTTCTGCCCTACAATACAGCAGGCTACCAGATAATCATACCGTAGTTGACACCCCTGGCATGGGATACTGATACGTCGCAAGGAATACTGAAAAGAAGAGTCTGGTTGCGGATATGAGCGGAGTTCAGCAGAGATGGCGTTGTGAATTTTTGTAATCAACATGTGTGAGCTGATGAAAATTCCCATGCAGTTGAAGAAACAAGGTATCAGCACCGATTCTCAATCAACGTATGGGCAGGCAGTTATGATGATGGTTTTTGAGTGCACTAAAATAAAATACATAATACGTTATCGGAAAGAAATGAGGGAGAAATACGAGTATAATATGGTTCTGGAAATATCGTTGAAATCGAAGAGTCAAATTCAAGTGAAGTAGAAGAATTACCACAAGCCAATACCAAGAATCGAACACGAGTTCACGAAATAATAAGCACACACTCTAGCACTCGTTAATACAAGAGGTTTTAAGCTATTTGATTGGTTCCTATTTTGTAATTTTAACTTTTATTATAATTAATGGGTTCTTCGACAACATTGTTCAGTTAAAACGCCGAAGAATTAATTGAAAAATATTGATAGATTAAAAATTTGTTTGTGTAATATATTGAATATTAGAGTTTAATACATTTTCATTTTGCTCGTTCATTGTGTCTTAACAAAGAAACAAAATTAAAATGCCATATCTTCGTAGAAATCAGTACGTAGTGTTCTTGGCATCGAGCGAACTTGCCATAGTGTTGAGTTTCTTCCGCTGCTGTGTTAATTAAAATACTGTTATACAATAGGAAACAGATGTCTGTTTTCACATATGTGTATTTTTCAGTTAATATAAAACAGAACACGTACTGCGGTTTTAGACTGACATCTCGTACAGTATAAAATGTTATTCGACTACTGCGGGCACAAAAAATAAAATATCTGGATCAATTCAGAAAGACAAACGTAATTTTAGGACAATTAACCGCGCCACATGTTTGGATTTAATTCCACGAATTCAACAGCTTCAATGTGATTGAAAAAAAAATGCAGTAATTTATATCCTTTTCATTATTCTAGGGATTCGCAGACGTGATGCTGCCGCCTACCGTTACCAACTATGTCAACAGCAAACAAAAACACACAAATAAAAGTTAATTACTATTCTGTTGTGTCAAATTAGTTTTCTTATTTTTGTAGTGTGTGATAGAACGTATGTGCGAATCGACAATTGTATATAGATTGTTAGTTGGGAGGCCGGAGGGAAAAAGACCTTTGGGGAGGCCGAGACGTAGATGGGAAGATAATATTAAAATGGATTTGAGGGAGGTGGGATATGATGATAGAGAATGGATTAATATAATATAATAATATAATATAATATAATATAATATAATATAATATAATATAATATAATATAATATAATATAATATAATAATGATTTATTTTAGCTGGCAGAGTTAAGGCCGTAAGGCCTTCTCTTCCACTCAACCAGCAAAAAGTGTATATACATATGCATGAACTTACAAAGAATTCAACAATTTGATTAAGTGAGAGTTACATATATACAAGAGTTATATACGAATTAAACCACAACTATTAATTAGACACTGAAATAAACTGTGTAGCAGAATTAAGCTAAAATACATAGAATGTTAATATATTTCAAATAATATTAGATAATAGAAAGTGATTATTATGAGACAATTTTGAAAATACAGTACTATCAGGATGATGTCTAAAGAAAGAAGTAACAATGTAGTCAGTGATAGTTTAAATCCGTAAGATTGGAGTGAAATGCTAATAAGGTTATCTTTTAAGCTGTTTTTAAAGGTGTTTATTGTCTTGCAGCCCCTAATACTTTGTGTACAAGGAATTCCATTGACGCGAGGTGGATACTGTAAAAGATGATGAATAACAAGATGTTCTATGAAGAGGTATACTTAGCGTGCCACAGATAAGTGATCTGGTATTTACGTCGTGGTTAGAGTATAGATAGGAGAAACGAGACGAATGGTAATTTGGTGTTGAGGTGTGCAGAATTCGATAGAGTAAAGACAAAGAGTATAAAGTTCTACGTTCTTTAAGTCGGAGCCACGAAAGACTTGCAAAGGACGGTGATATGTGATCATACCGTCGGATGTTGCACACGTATCTGACGCACATATTCTGAGCTCGCTGTAACTTGACTGACAATTCAGAACTTTGGTCACTTAACAAAACGTCACAATAATCAAAGTGCGGCATTACTAGGATTCGTACTAGGGTAAGTTTTAGTTGCTGGGGTAAGAAGTTTCTCAAGCGACTCAAACAGTGAATGGAGGAACAGATTTTTTTTATCGTTTCTTTAACTTGAAAATTCCAACTTAGATTATTATCAAAAAAGAAGCCAAGATTTTTTACGACAGATGAATAAGGGATTAGCGTGTTGTTAAAGGTAACAACTGAAAGATTACTGTTATTAAGGGAGTTAACTAAACGCTTATGTCCAATAATTATAGCTTGAGTTTTACTTGGGTTAATCTTGCTCAGGATAGGGACCAATGGCGGGCTTATGTGAGGGCGGCAATGAACCTCCGAGTTCTTTAAAAGCCAGTAAGTAAGTAAGTAAGTAAGTAAGTAAGTAAGTAAGTGATAGCTATTCGTTTACCTAAAGCATCTGCCATCCGTGAATCCGTGAAGGTGGCCACTACGATCTGGAATATATTCAAATACTTTGATACATACAGGTTAGTCAAAAGTCCCGCACCACCTAAATAACTTTTGAAGCATGTGGTTCAGTGACATGAAACTTGGTGTATGGGGATAACTATATACTAAGAACTCAATAATGGTATTACCACAGTCTAGTATATACCAAGCCTCTACAGTCTCGGCTGCTCGGAAAGAGGATACCGGGGCAAATTGAACGCTGCGCTTGCCGCCATGATGTAGGAGAGAAGACGCATAATAGCAGTACGTAAATCACACAATTTAACGCTGTGATTATCTAAAATTGACAGATTACAGTATGTCCATTTTCGACGTTTAACGTAAAATTAGGACGAAATAAATGTATTCAAAGTTTCATTGATATGGGTCAGAGCATTAAAGGAAAGAAAATACGTACGCAGCAATTGATAGAAAACATGCTCATACATCCATAAATAGGCCTACACAATACACATTACAGAATGTATAATTTTACGTTAATTAGCATATTGTTAGGTTTCAGAAAATCGAAAATTATATTAACATATATTACTCTTAGATCACAAGACGTAAATATATGCACCTTGATTACACAAGTTCTTATTATAATCAAATTCTTAAGTGAAATAAATATGTGATAATCAGTATAGATCTGTTGTTAAGTTTTAGAGAATCGAAAAATTATATTACCAGTACTTTTAGACCACAGGACATAAGTAACCACGCAAAATATAATGCGCAAAGGTTGCAAAATTTCATTGCATTTATGTCATTCTTCAATTAATAAAGGGAATGCTATCAATTATAAAAAGTAGCCTACTGGTACCTAATACATTGCAATTAATAGGTAACATGAAGACCTAAAAACTAAACATAATCACATTATGTAAAAAAACATACTTTTTATGAGTGGATTTATTTACATAATATATTGTTATTTTAAATAAATAAATATATATCATTGCTTGCGGAATGATAGTACGTAATTTTATGCACATATGTTATATCAATAAGATGACATTCCTTGCTTTTTTAATAATATATATCCGGCAAAATATAAACGGGTTATTTATATGTGAACTATATGCACTTATAACCCCCCAGTGAAAAATAATGCACTAGGAATATCTGCAAAAACAAAACAACAGAAATTGCTGTGCAAGTGACAGCATAGACCACTCACAAATATAAAGTAATTTCAATGGCCTACGGGGTTATGTCTCAACGTACAAAAAACCAACCTCCCTTAAGTTACAAAATCTGCTACAATGTAATATTAAATGTTTAAATATTTATACACTTAATTAGATAGATCATGTTTATTTGCTGTTAAACGCCAAAAGATGGTTGAACAGAAAATAAAAACTTTTCTCTCCCTCCCCCCCTCCTAGAATCCCATTAGTGATATTTAGTTCCCACAGGAAATCATATATTCATTTCCTTACATCTGAAACATAGCATGTTCTCCAACAAGATCAAACCCACGGCTGGCTAATTTATTAGTCTAGTTAGGCCTATACATATTGATCATGAACCCTGAATCATAAGTCCACAAAGTAGGCTTAGCTATTATAGCCATTTATTTATTTACTTACTTATCCACCTATAGATTTTGAATCGATTTTTATTATCTTGCAGATAAATTAATGTACACAATAAAAACAAAAAGTTATCTTTCCACTAATTGTGTTTAATAACTGATGTGTAACTCTAAATAATTCACTCAGTGGGATTTCTCTACAGTCTGATATACCTGTACTAACAATTAAGTATTCTTTATTGTCGTAAACTACTGATTGATTTTTAATGATATTGATAGTGTAACAACAGAGATAATATATCTTACCTCTTGCAAATGGCTTGGAAAATTAAACTGGTATGGCACAGCATCATCTTTCAAAATTCTATTGCCATTACTTTTCCAAAAATCTGTGTCTTTAAAATGACCCGAACACAATTTTACGTTAGGTGAAGGCACAAATTTATCTCTTTTAATAGCAACAAGCCACTTTGCAAGTAACTCGGGCTTCGTGTTTACCGCTGTTTCTATCTATTTAATGGCGGCGTAAACATGCGCAGACTGGTTTCAATTTTGGACAGCACACCAGCGCTCCGTGTGAGTCTAGTATACTATATAACGTCTTTGGTATATACAGTCACGAAGCTTGAGTTGTGAGGGTACTAGGAACAAAAGACTGTGCAGGTACTATTTCACATTGTCTGTGATGAGGCGATAGTAGCGATCCTAGTGGTTAGTAACTATCCATGGATGCATATTTACTACTTATTGAGCTTCGTGACTGTATATACTAGACTGTGGTATTATCGAATCTGTTATTTTAAATGGAACACCCAATATATATTTTTTATTTTTGAATAATGCCGTTTAAGAGCTTTTGAAAAAGTACTTACACTTAATATTTCT